>NC_068276.1:51043902-51369768 GCF_025860055.1 Xyrauchen texanus
GATTACCACAAAAATTACTTGATTTTGACTGCCCCTTGTTTTCTGTAAAACAAAACAATAAAGCAAAAATCTGGGTTGCAGTGAGGCACTTGCAATGGAAGTGAATGGGGGTCAATTTTTGAACATTAAAATACTCACTGTTTCAAAGGTATGGCCACAAGACACAAATTATATGCATCTAAACATGATTTTAGTGTGATAATATTGCTTACTAACCTTTTCTGTTTAAAGTTATAGCCAATTTTACAACTTTGTTGTTATGATGATGTAATGTCAACAAACCATACAAATTTTAAATTACTGTAAAAATGTCCATTTAAATAAATTTTCAGCTCAAATAATAGATGAGTATTAACAGAAGAATTAATGTGCTTTTATAAAATTATACACTTCACATTTCTGTTTTTAAACCCTCCAAAAATTAGCCCCATTTTTTCCATTGTAAGTGCCTCACTGTAACCCGCACAAGAAGAGACAGTCACAATGTAAGTCAAAAACTGCGTTTTATTGCAGGCAGGCAAAAGTACAAAAAAAGGGCAAATCCAGTGAAGAGTAGTCCAAGGGAGCGTGAGGTCGAAAGCCGGGGAATCAAGCACAACTAGACGGGATCGAAGACAGGGGAACAAGGGGAGCTGGCAAGCTAAGAGGAGGACAAGAGGAGTTCAAGAGATCAAAACTAGACGAGACTAGCGGGGGCAAAGACACGGGAAACTAAATACAATAACCAACAACCGTGAGACAAAAGGGTAGTGATATATATGGGGCGAGTGCAGGTGTAAACCATGACAGGTGATGAGACGAGTGCAGGTGAAACTAATGTGCAGGAGTGCAGATGACGCGAGTGCAGGTGGTCATAATGTTCTGGGGGATTGGAAACGCGGAGAAACTCGAGGAAGGGAGATTGCCTACGAGCATGTGAGCGAGTAGGAGCAAAGTGGGCGTGAGGGCTCGAGCGAGCAAAAAGAGCGTGCAAGCTCGAGGGGGCGGAACGAGCGTGGGAGCTCGAAGGGGCGGAGCGAGGGAGCGGGGTTCGTGACACTCACTGTAACCTTGATTTTTGCTTCTTTTTTTTTCTCCTGTGACCAATTTCAAGAGGAAGTTCTCTGATTTCATGACGAAATACACTAATCACACTATAGTGACACTATGTCAGTGTGCTGCTGCATAATAATAAACTGCAAAAAAAGGTCACAAACGAAAATGAAACAGCGTACTGTTTCTCCTCAATGTATTTTAAATTCAATCTAAGCACAAACACAACATTTTGATTAGAAGTAGAGTAACCTGTATTAACCTTTGTGTGCTTTTCTGATCAAACCGTTATTTCCTTATGGTAGTGCAGTGGTTGATTGAGAGGTGAGGGGTGGCATTTCACTGCTGTCTAGGAAGCATTCAGGGTATATTGTGTTTACACCTCAAATGCGATGTAGATGTGACCACATCGCATTTATGGTGTAACGCAATTCGTTTAAACCTCAATTTGCTTGTTTGAGTTTTTGCCTTTGGTTAGTGGTGTTTGTGTATCTGATGACAAAACCTTTTGCACCCCATTTACACCACTATTTAACACTGACCACTTGTGATTGGATCACGAGAAACTAACCTTAAAAGGAATATTCTGGGTTTTATACAAGTTAAGCTCAATCGACAGCATTTGTGGCTTAATATTGATGATCAGTAAAATTTATTTTGACTGGTACCTTCTTTTCTTTAAAAAAGAAAATATTTGGGTTACAGTGAGGCACTTGTTTGGGTTACAGTGGAAGTGAATGGAGGCCAATTTTTGAATGTTAAAATACTCATTTTTCAAAAGTGTAGCCATAAGACATAAACAATATGTGTGTTAAAATGATTTAGTGTGATAATCACTTACTAACCTTTTCTGTTTAAAGTTATAGCCAATTTTACAACTTTGTTGCCATGACAATTTAGTCAGCCTTAAAACGACTGTAAAAATGACTAGATAAACAACTTTACAGCTCGAATAATACACAAGTTTTAACAGAAGAATTAATTTAAGTGCTTTTATAAAATTGAAAGTTTCACATTTCGGCTTTTAAACATTTAAAAAATTAGCCCCATTTACTTCCATTGTTTCAGTCAGGACCACTTAAGTTAAATGAATAGACTTGAACAGATCCAGCAGAAATGTAACAATATTGTAAAAAAAAATATATATTAACTGACAGTGTAACATGGTAAAATCCTTCATTGCATAACAGGGACACTTAACTTCCAATACTGTATATTAAGTTGATAATTCAAGAATGACCAGAATTTCAACTGCCAATCAATTGTAGTCTTAGAGCACAAAACAACAAGGCAGATGTAGAGAAAACTAAACGCAAAGCTGTCATGCAAGAAGTGGAGCTGGGGATGGAGGAGGGTGTTAAAGTGCAGCTTGCATCCATGCAATGAATAGGCTGCTAAGGCATTAAATATAATGGATGACACATATATAACCGCTCTGATGAGTGTCTGAAATGTATTGGTAGATATCATAATTAGCTGAGCATCAGCTTATTGCAAGCGTGACTCACTTGACCTGCCTGAACTGACACTACGCTTGATTTCAGCCAGGGCCACTTATGTCAAATCAATATACATGAATACTTGAAAGAGTATTTGTTTATTTAGTGATGAAGCATCTGTTGGTGTTATGGTTCTGATGTGGGCAAACTCTTTGCCCATCCATACAGCTATGCATGTAAACAAATCCCCTAAAACAAAACCATTTGCCAAATATCACCAAACTAAAAACCTATGCTTACTGCTGACTTAACTGAATATGAACAGCTGATTAGAATCTAGGTCTATGTGATATAATCGATTCATGCAGAAAATGCTGAAAATACTATCCTGTTAGGGAAAGCATGCAGCCCAGGTAGTAACAAGCAGAGCACAAGTTACACTTAAGAGAACAAGCATGTTGTTATGGTGAATTGTTAATTGAGCTCTGATTGGGAAACCATGCACCCAGGTATTGGAATTCTTTGATGAGATCTGATTGGGGAAGCTTACTTCCAAGTAGAAGCAAACAAAGCATGAGCTTTGTTTGCATGAACAAGAGCATGTTTCATGACTTGGAAGGAATCAGAACGAGTGGCATGTTACTGCTATGAACGCTGAGGAACCTACTGGGAGACGCATACACCCAGTGCTGCAACAGAAGCATACACTAGCTAAAAGCACAGAATATTACCTGTATGTTAATAAAAACGAGCAGCATATTGCTACAATGACACTGAGGAATTTACTAGGGGAAACATATACCCCGTGCAGCAGCAGAGAGATACACTAGCTTGAAACGAGCAGTTGCTTTTACCTGATAAATAGCAGAGTCATGTCCCTATTACCTAGTATGGCTGGACCATTAGACCAATAATATTTCTGGTTATTCACTTGATATATAATAACAGCTGATTGATTAATGAAAATACATTGAATGCATGATAAAAAAGAAAATCTTATTGTGGGCCCAAGTGTGTATTTGATAGCTACTCATCCGATGCTAGCCCATCCAATGCTAGCTCTTTTAGCTGTATGAGCATTGCAATATCCATTATACAGTATATAGAAAAGACATCTGTGATTGCTGCGGCTAAGCATGTAATCAAATAAATTGTGATTTGATTGATCTTCTGTAACGGAATACTGTTTTGGCACTTAGAAGGTTACTGTGGCAACTGTAACGTACTGATAAATGGTGCAGCCCTAATGAGTTCCCAATTGGCATGATGTGATTAAACTACATTCATCGATTCCAAGTTGTATAGTGCTCAATGTTGTATTATAGGTTGCATAACAAGACTAGTGACAAACAAACTCCCTTTGAGCTAGCAGATTGACCTTGAGGAACTAGAAGGAACCCTTGAGTAATGAGGCCTAATTGGGAAAGCATACAAGATACAACTCAAGCAGTAATAGTTAAAGGCAGCCGTGTTGTAGAAAAAAGCATGTTGCTAAGAATACTGTAATATGAATTCGATCGAGAAGCATGCTTCCTTGCAGAAAGGAGCCAATCAGCCAAATTGCACTTAACAATAGCAATCTGCATAGTCAGATATTTATTAATTCAGAGTTCAGTTCTCTCAAGTGTTCAGAGATTCTCAGAGTCCAGTTAAAGTAATCTTGAATAACTTGATTAGCTTATTTAGGTGTTGACATAACCAAAATCAGTGTCCACAGAGTTCCAGACAGAATTAAAAACCATTAAATCATATCCTGAGGGAGGTTTGCCAAGCCTTAGCCAGATCCCCATACTTGAGTGACTACATGTCCTTAATTCCAGAATGAACATAACTTGTAGGTCCTCTATCGACTGAGAGCTTAAAGCCGTTATTAACAGTTACTGCTGCTCTGATGCGACAAAGTGAGCATGCTTGAGGTTGTAACTCATATATCAGAACTGGCAAACAGTGGAGATGGCAGCAACCATGATGCAGACCTGTGGCATCTCTCCTCCGTGATGAGTATCAGGTTATGCATAGGTTTTAGTGCCTGACCTGTCTTAATGGAGGAAGGCTGCATTATATGAGATAAGTGACAATGCGTAATAAAATGCGCATATGTCCTGCTATGAAATTACAGCAAATAAAATGCTAAATAGAGCAAAAGTTGAGCTGTGCAAAGTTTAATATTGTGAGGAGATTTAGCTATGGTTGCTGCAATGGATCATTTTGCATAACATTGCATTTAGGGAGCAGCATTGGTAATGACCAATTCGGTGCAAAATTACTTGCTTGATCATTATAAAAACGAATACTATACTAGACATGAAAAACAAACACTATTCAAATATTATTATTATTATTATTATTATTATTATTATTTACAAACACTTTTTAAGATAAAGAGCAAATTGCAAATAGTTGTTCAGCTTTAAAATAAAAACAATAATTATTTTAACATATAAGGGCAATGGTTAACCTATGAAACTAAGAGGAACATTCAATCTGCTACAGCCCATACTTTGACAGTAGGACCTACATAAAATGATGACAATTAGAGAACAAACTGATTTGCTGATATTCAGGATTGTTAACGCTGCCACTCATCTCTGTATATAGAACCACACATAGTGTGCAAATACGCATGTATGCAGGTTCCGTGGCCCTTAATGTTGAGCACTTTTAATGAGCACTACAGAACCTGAACAGATGAGACATGCCAGTTTAAAACAAAAGCTAATTTTACTGTGCATTTACATTTCACTGATCAATTCGTCTTGATGAATACAATTATGCGTATGAGCAGGCCTAACTAACAACTGCTGTGATACTATAATTTACATTGATAGATTTGACCACACTGAATGCCTTTCCGCAATGCATTTGATTGAATAGGACGTGATCAAACATGCTTACTTAAACTGCTCTGGTTCATATTTTGGAGGCAATGTGACGTACTACTCCAGACAAAAAATTTATAAATTATTAAACCCAAACAATCTAGTCCAGATCTGTTCACCAAACTGACAGCTGAATGTTTTTGCACAGAGCGTTGTTAAACTCACCGCTGCAGTTTATCAGAGCACTTTGATGATAAGACTGCTAGATCATTATCAGAATTAATCAAACGGAATCTGATTAATCTGATGAGGGTCTGAAATGTGTTGGTAGACATCATAATCAGCTGAGTGTCAGCTGGTTGCAAGCGTGACTCATGTGACCTGCCTGAACTGATGCTAGGCTAGGCTAGGTCTTACCGTCCCCTCTATTTTTGCTTTTTTTTTTTTTTTTTAAGAAAAGGATGGATGAGTCTAAATTAACTTTGTGGTAATCGATACTATGCCACAAATGCTATTCATTGAGCTTAACTTGAATTGAACCCTAAATGTTCCTTTAATGCCATGTGTAAATGGGATCTAACTACATAACTACATGCCTTTATTTCTATCTCTCTTTCTGTAGGTCTTTGCTCCCCACCTGTAATTGAAATGCATGTTGAACAGGGTCTACGTGTTCTGCTTTCTTGTGTGCAAGTGTCTCCTCGCCCCTGCCGCTGGAACCATCCTCCTCAAAGTCACACTCGCCTCCACAACTACGACCTGGAGGTTCAGGTCACACCGGAGAGCCTGGGCACCTATGTTTGCTTGTGTGATGAGGTTGGGCGAGATCAGCCGCCCTGTCGCAGAGCCGAGTACCAGCTCACCCTTGAAACCCCTCGCATTGAGGGGAACGTAGCCATTGCTGGTGGCCGTCACTTCCTGTTCTCGCACATTATTTTGTTTGTTGTAGGTTTTATTATGGGTGCCTTCATCTTATTTCTGGTTTACAAACATCAAGGTGGCCTGAGAGGGGGCGGGCACTCATCGTCCACATTGGAGAAGGGCCGGGACTTGCTACCTTCCACAGACACACCACAGTCTCCAAGCAGTGCCAGCCTGTTGTCAGAGGCCGTTCCATTGACAGAGAAAAGAAATGGAACGATAAATGGGCATGGTGGACACATCGTCCACACTGGTGGACACAACGGCAGGCATATTTATGCCAACTCATGTGGACTGAAGTTGCAGGAGTCAGCTGTTAATTTGGCAGATGAGCTGGATAGTAGAGAAAGGGTGGGGCCAAAGGGAGAGGAAGATGGGCTTGGGGAGGTGCTGAGTGAGATGGAGGAGGAGTTTGCTAAGCTGGCTTGTCTAAGAGGGGCACCACTGGCACAATGTGAGGAAAGTTCTATCTGAAGACAGGTGCGCACATTATTTTTGAGACCAAACTCTGTGAAAGGCTTGAGCACACAGGCTCACAAACACAGGAAACACAAGCATTTGGTGTGTTTTTCCAGATATGGAGGGCTGGAGAAAAAGAGGAGACCAGACAATCAAAGAAACTAAGACATACATTCCAAATATATAAGATAAACCCTAAGCAATCGCACAGAGACGCACACACACAATCAGATGTGCATACAGTACACAAACCACGTTTCCTGGAAGCTCCTCTGCCACTCCATTACGTTGTCATACAGTCCATTCATTCCTGTGTACATAAAGTGTTTTGTGTAATTCTGTGTTTATCCTGCTGTTTCTGCATGTTTTCGATCAGACCATTTTTCAGAATCACAAGCAGGCCGTTTTCATAGCCAGCGCTCAGCACTTTCATGCACCATTTTCAAAGCCATTCTCACATGGATATTCATTGTCTATGTGTGTGTAGTTCTGTATGCTTGGTCTGGTCAAAGTCCAAAAGGGTCTTTCAAAGTGCAATGACCTGTCTGTAGACCAAATCAACATAGAAACCAGAGAAATTTGCTCATCCTGGACAAATTACTGAAAATAAGCAGATTTGTTTGAGTTGCCAAAAAGGGCTTTCTAGCATGGAACTAACAAACGAATGACAAGAGACACTGGAAATCACAATGACATCATTTTGCCTTACAGATAAAGTGATAGTTTGAGTACTGCTAACAGTGGTACTGTGGCCTATGGCAGGGCTGGATTAAGCAGGACAGTGTCACAGGGCCTCGGACGGCCAGGGGCCTCCAAAGCCTCAGGTTGTGCGGCCTGAGACTGCCAGAGGAAGATGAAGCTATAGGGCCCCTAGGTCCTTCTCCGCAAATCACACTATGAAAATAGTCATTCAAATAATAGCCTGTGGTGGCCACAACTGAATGAAGGGAGAACATAAAGATCAAGACAGATGAAACTCTTTAGCAATCTTCTGTCTCTTCAAAAAGTTACTGATGGTAGATGGTGAACTGATGGTAGATTGTGGACTTGCCACTGCCAAATGATTCCGCCACATTCCCAGAGCAAGGGAGAAAATGCAATCAAGCAAAGAGCCATTAGTAAGTTATGCTTCTCTGGGATCGGCAATATTTTGTGGTGTCAAATCAGAAGCTGTCAAATCACTGCCATCCGTATATGGACCAGATGTAGCATGTTCTATACATAATAATCAGCACGTTTTAATCAAGACAACAATGACTGTGTAATGAAAGATGTATCTTTATAGCATTTAGTATGTAAGCTTATTGAAATGAGATGAAAATGTTAAGAACAGAAAAAAATTATGAAGGAAATCATTGATTGTTTTGAGTTTCTCTTTATGGACCGAGATTGTGCCTCCATTGAAGGTATATTTATCCTCACTGAAGTGGATGAGACAAAGTAGTTTGAAGAACAGAACTTCAGATCTATAATACCATGAATCAGGGGCTACGGCTTAATCTAAAGCACTCCTGTTTATGTAGCCATAATGAAGTGTGTATCAGGAGTATGTAAATATCTGTGAATATGAAGTGAATTTGTGGAAAAGATATTTTTAACACCTGCTTTTTCTTCTCTCTTTGTGATTGAGAGTGGCAAAGCATTGAACTCATTTTCACCACTAGAGGGACTCTTCCTGTGTTGAACATGTGTCACTTGCCCATCTTTAATGTTTGTTCACTTTTAAATGAATTTTTATTCAACTTTTACATTAGTTTCACCATTTATTTATTTTGTAATTCATGTGAAAAGAATATATACTGTATTTGTAACATTCTGTCAAGCAAAGTGAACGTAACAAACACTCTGGATTGTGTACAATGTACATGTATCTTGTCTTCTGGATGGATCTAATAATCAGCACTCACTAAAGTGAAAAAACAACAAGTACACTCAACGCAAAACTCCCATAAGAATCCTAATTTCTAAAACTTCCATCCTCCATCTAGTAAATCGTAGGTTCTTATCAATGAATTGTCCACAATGGTTTTATGTTTAATATGAGTAAATATAACAGATAATTAAGTGTTACATGCTCTTTGCTGTCCATTGTGAATAAAGAAATATGTTCATTGATGTACAGATATGTTGTATTCTAAGTTTCTATTTTTATAACTTATACACGATAAAGATAAATGTACATTTGTGTTGAAAACATATATTGAAGGTATGTATATGTGAATGGGTGTATGTGTGAATGCCTTGTGATGTCCTTTGGAATAAAAAAACAAAAAACTACCTCTCTAAACAATTTTTTTTTCCCCCCCCTTTTTTAAAACAGCCTAACATTAATTTCATGAAATCTTAAATATTCACTGGCGGCCATGATGTACAGATTTTGATCTTATGGAAAGAAATTGGTAGTTGTATCCACCAAACTGGCATTCAACTGATCACAATGTATAATTACTATTACAATTTTAAAAAATAAAATAAAAAATACTTCTTACTTAAACTATTTTTTCTGATTTCCTTGGTGAATTTGCAAACTTTTTTTCAGATTTTGTAGTTACTGTAGATAGAGCTTTAAGTGTTGGTGACTTCAACATTCACATAGAGAATGAAAATTACACATTGGAATTAGCATTTATCGATATTCTCAACTCTCTTGGAGTCAGACAAAATGTAACAGGACCAGATATGCGTAACAGCACAAGAGTAGTGACTTCATGAATTTCTTTACTTATAAAATTTAAATAATCTGAAATAAAATTGTTATTATGCAATCTGTCATAGCACCTCAGAAAACAGTGTCTCATAATTTTCCTCACATGCAACTTCAATCCTTCGATGTCATAGGTCATGAAGAGCTAACGAAAACGTATTGAAACATCAAAAGCCACAACATGTTTGTTAAATCCAGTACCAACCTAACAAAGAGGTATTCCCTGTAATCTCAGTTAATATTATTAACTCCTCGCTATCCTTAGGAAATGTCCCAAGAAACTTGAAAATGGCAGTTATCAAACCACTTATTGAGAAGCCACAACTTGATCCTGGAGAACTGGCAAATTATAGACTGATTTATACAGAGAAATAGTATATATGAACAATTTCAGTCAGGATTTAGACCTGATCACAGTACAGAGACTGAATTTATCAGAGTTACAAATGACTTGCTCTTATCATCTGAACACTGCTACATTTCACTTTTAGTGCTTTTAGATCTTAGTGCTGCATTCAACATGATATATCACAACATTCTGTTGAACAGGATAGAGAATTATGTTGGCATTTGTGTCTGCATCCCTAACACTGTTCGAGAAGCAGACACACTCCCTCAGTTTAAGTCTAGACTTAAGACTCATCTATTTAGCCAGGCATACACCTAATTTATCCTTCATCACACAATTAGGCTGCTTTAGTTTGGTCTGCCAGAACCAGAAACCAGAAACATTGATCATGTTATCATCTATAACTCTGCAATAAATTGAATGGCATCTATGCTTACATTATTTTATTTGTTTCCCTGTCTCAACCTCGGGACTCCTATCCTGAGGTCACCAGAACCAGCTGGATGCAACTCCATTCCTGCTTTGTGTTGGACTCCACTGCTACATGTCACTGTGTGATGATGACTACATGCAGCCGGTGCCAGTCATACATCACTTCAGTCTATTATGATGGACTTCAGAGGATGAACTGATGCCAACTCCAACCATAAGACATGGGATACTTCATATGCCATTGCCTGAACCATGGACTTAGGATAGACCTCACTGAAATTACCGGCCAGGTTGAACTGCGATGCATCTCACTGATCTGCCTGCATCACCTCAGTCTAATGATAGACTACACTCTTGAAATTGAATACATAGACTATCAATTAACTGCCAATAAAACCCTTTATCAGCCAACTAACAAGGACAATTGCATCTATGTGAACTTCAGCAGTTAATCCAGGATGGACTTCAAAGACATTAGTTATTAATCTTACAGTTCATACAAAATCTTAGTTTAAACTCTGTCCCTTAACACTTACTTAGTTTAATCATTTTAAACTATGACTTGCACTATACATAAGTAATATTTACATTATATTCATGTTGTTAGTCAGAGGGGAACTGGCCCCCACAGTGAGTCTGGTTTCTCCCAATGTTATTTTTCTCCATTAACCAACATCTTATGGAGTTTTGTATTCCTTGCCACAGTTGCCTTCTGCTTGCTCAGTGGGGTTATAAATATAATAATTATTTAATTACTTATTTTTAAACACAATTCACAATCATATTTGATCAAACTACACAATGAAGACATTATAAATATTACAGTTTTATCTTCAGTTATTGCCTGATCTTCTGTAAAGCTGCTTGAAACGACGTGTGTTGTGAAAAGAGCTATACAAATAAAATTGACTTGACTTGAAAAAAATTACTTGATTGACTTATGAGTTTCTAGAGAAAGCTGTTTCTTGTTTGCCATTTTTTACCTAATATTGACATACTGTGGCAGCTCAAAAACAAACACAAAGACAATTTTAAGCTTCATTTAACAAACCAAATAGCTTTCAACTGTGCTTGAAATTATGGCAAGTGATTTTCTAGTACCAAATTAGCAATTTAGCATGATTACTCAATAATAAGGTGTTGGAGTGGTGGCTGCTGGAAATGGAGCCTGTCTAGATTTGATCAAATATGACTTTTTTCAAATAGTGATGCTGCTTTTTTTACATCAGTAATGTCCTGACTATACTTTGTGATCAATTGAATGTCACTTTGGTGAATTAAAGTTCCAATTTCCTTCTGAAACAGCTAAATCTGTACATTGTTCCAAGTTTTTGGCCGCCAGCGTGCATATATACTGTATAGTGTGCTGTATATGTATACGTTATATACACTGGCAGCCAAAAGAAGCCAAGAAAAATTGTGGACATCCACAAGTCTGGTTCATCATTGGGAGCAATTTCCAAATGGCTGAAGGTACCACATTCATCAGTAAAAACAATAGTATGCAAGTATAAACACCATGCCATCATACCGCTCAGGAAGGAGACACATTCTGCCTCCCAGAGATGAACATAGTTTGGTGAGAAAAGTGCAAATCAATCCCAGAACAACAGCGAAGGACCTTGTTAAGATGCTGGAGGAAACTGGTAGACAAGTATCTATATCCACAGTAAAACGAGTCCTATATCGACATAACCTGAAAGGCTGCTCAGCAAGGAGGAGGACACTGCTCCAAAATGCCATAAAGAAACCAGACAACAGTTTGCAAGTGCACATGGGGACAAAGATCTTACTTTTTGGAGCAATGACCTCTGATCTGATGAAATATTTGTTTTTTACTGTTTGGCCATAATGTCCATTGTTATGTTTGGAGGAAAAAGGCTGAGGCTCGCAAGCCAAAGAACACCATCCCAACCGTGAAGCATCTGGGTGCACTTTACAAAATAGATGACATCATGAGGAAGAAAATTATGTGGATATATTAAAGCAACATCTCAAGACATCAGCCAGTTAAAGCTCATTCGCATGGTTTAAGGACAACAAAGTCAAGGTATTGGAGCGACCATCTCAAAGCCCTGACCTCAATCCGATAGAAAATTTGTGGACAGAACTGATAAAGCGTGTGCGAGCAAGGAGGCCTACAAATCTGACTCAGTTACACCAGTTCTGTCTGGAGGAATGGGCCAAAATTTCAGCAACTTATTGTGAGAAGCTTGAGGAAGGATACCCAAAACGTTTGACCCAAGTTAAACAGTTTAAAGGCAATGATACGAAATAATGACAAAGTGTATGTAAACCTCTGACCAACTGGGAATGTGATGAAAGTAATTAAATCTGAAATAAATAATTCTCTCTATTATTATTCTAACATTTCACATTCTTAAAATAAAGTAGTTATCCTAACTGATCTAATACAGGGAATGTTTTCTACAATTAAATGTCAGGAATTGTGAAAAACTGAGATGAAATGTATTAACCGAATGGTATGGAATTTAAATGTGTAAAATGCCAAATGCTTTGAGGAGGTGTAAATTAATAAATCAAATAGAATTTCTATCTAATACTGTTTATTCATTATTTCTCTGTTTTTTACTGTTTATTAAATCCCAACCAAAACGTTTGGTGGTAGACTATCCCAGAGCATTAGAAACATTTATTTATTTATAAATACATTTGGACTCTAGGCTTTTATTTTGTGAACAAGGCAATATGCTGTCAGAGTACTGTTTCCAGATGTTCAACTCGGCTTCATATAGCGAGGCGGGACCAAATCCGTTCAAAAGCAAAGGAGACGTTCAGTGGATCAGTAGAGACGTTAGACTAAAAAAAAAAGTTTTTAATCAGCTGAAGTAGCCTATTTCTTTATTAAGGATTAACCATACTGACCTAGGGAATCTGCAGAATGGCAGGTAGGATACGTTTTATGTTTAGCCTAAATAGGCCTATTGCGCAATATGCAATATATTGAGCCACAGAATATGTGATGAACCCAATTGCAAAGGCTTACAGCCAAGACAAAGTAGTGTTCAAAATAGAATGAATTTATTGATAAAATCCAAATAGTAAGGAAACAAACAAACAAAAAATTACTCCAAAAGGGGAAGTGGGGAAAACAAAGGCAGAGGTTAATCCACAAAGCAAAAATGTAAGAATTGTAAGAAGAATATGAGAAGAATGGTGTTCCTTCATCCAGATTGAAATTTTTGAAAGGCAGTCTGAAATACGAGCTGTGCCATGGGGTCGTCAGGCTGGAATATCAGGTGGAGCTGCGTTGCATCTGTGTAGCAGTGATAAAAGAAAAGCTATGTGCTTTAGATCCGAGGTTTGAGTGATGGGTCTGAATAATGTAGTGTATATCAAGATGTGGAGGGGTACAAGCACTGTTCCAGGAGGAACACCGGTGGTTAGCTGGTGTGACTTGGACACCTCTCCTCTCCAGGATATCTTGAAGGATCTGCCAGTGAGGTATGACTCCAACCAGTCAAGTGTGGTTCCTGTGATTCCCAGGTCTGAGAGGGTGGACAGGAAGATCTGGAGGTTCACTGTGCCAAAGACAGCAGACAAGTCAAGGAGGATGAGTAAATATGATTTGGAGTTAGCTCTTGCCAGTCACAGGGTTTCAGTTACCGACTAAAACCCAGGAGAGCAGTCTCTGTGGAATGTCCTTTTTTGAATCCAGTTTGATGACAGTCGAGCAGGTTGTTCTGTGAAAAAAGCAGAGAGCTGGCTAAACGCAATCCTCACAAGAGCTTTTGCCAGGAAAGCTAGGAGTGAGACCGGTCTATAGTTATCGACTACTGTGGGATTGTGTGTTGTTTTTTGGGCAGTGGTCTTACTTGAGCCTTCTTAAATGTGGTGGTGAAGTTTCCAGTTGTAAGGGATGTGTTGACAATGTGTGTGAGATTGGGCAAGATTAGTGGATAGGTAGCTTGCAGAAAATGAAAACGAACAGGTTCAAGAGGATAAGTAGTAGGATGGTTAGAAAGAAAGAGGTCGCTGATAGAGGAGAAAAGAGGGTGGAATGTGGGTAGAGAGCGGTGGTGGGTGTGTGTTTTACAGAACTGGCTGCTGATGGTCGCCACCTTGTCATTGAAAGAAGTGGCAAATATTCTATGTAACAATTAATAGTAAAGAAAATATGATAACATTTTATGTTTGATTTTAAATTATATATAATCATTGGTTAAGGCTGTTTTTTGTTTAAATCAACCCATCCATTTTTAAATACGTTCAATTTCAGGGAAAATGAAGGGATTGTAATATGCACTAAGAGCACTGTATACCATGTTTTGATCTTCCACTATCATAGGTCATCATTGCTGGCAGTCTGGCAATAGCTGCACAGAACCTTCACCCCCCAACTGTAAGTTTTGAGAACATAGACCTTTGTCAGACACATTTAGATACATGTATGTATTAGTTGTATGCAGTTTTTGTCTTTCAGTTAAAATCTTTCAATTTCTATTCATTTAAACCTACTATTTATTATTTAATGGCTAGTTGGTTATTACTAATCTAAAAACCAAAGTCATTTTCGATATCTTTTTCATCCACTTGACTTTGTTTAGTGGCCTCATATAATATTGTGGATGTATTCTTTCAGCTGAAGGCCTGTTTGGTGATGCAAGTAGTAGCTTGTGTGGTCTCTGTGATCTCCATTATAATTAATTGGGTGCTTCCTAACCCATTATTTTGTTACAATCCTGATGACCTTCCTCATGAACAGGAATTATGTAGCAATATAGAGGTAGGTCATAAATATTCACTGAAACATGATCAAGGATTTCTTCCAATGGTACTAACTCTTCCTTTAAATTAGAGCTGTCAATTGAACAAAAATTTTAGTGCAATGTTTTAATTAAAACATGATGTGTTAAAAACTTTGAATAGTACATAAATTCCATAATAAGGTATTTTCCTACAATAATTCTGAAGAACCTCATTATGTTATTTACATAAAGTTTGGTGATACTTACATTAAATATTTTGGAAATTCAACAACCAATATGTTGACTTCACTTGACATCTCTCTTTGTACTGCCTATACAGCAATTTCATCTGCCACAATGTAATCTCTTTGAATTATCTTCATTTATAATCTTTTATTAGCAAATATTGATATACGCAATTCATTGTGATTTAAATAAAAAAATTGGCATATCACATATTTAATTCAGTCATTTTAATAGATTGACAGCCCTACTTTTTTTTTACACACATTATTTAATCACAAGTTTTAAAGTATGTCATTTTTGATCCTCTTTACCCACAGAGTGGCTTTGCACATTTACTAGTATTACAAAGGCTTGTGCTTGCAGTCCAGATTGCTCTTTCTGCCACTTTAAGTGCATACTGCTACAAGGTCATTCCATGCTGCTCTTCTGTGTCTAGTGTGGTAAGCATCTGCTTAAACCCAAGCTGGAGTTCACATTATAAGTGGCTGTTTTTAGGACATGAAAACTTACCTTTTTTCTATTTTACTCTCTTTTAGCCAGTTAATAGAGTGAACAGACACCCAGAGCCTCAGTGATGACAGTTTCACAATCAGGTACAACAGTTAATATGTCCCCAAAATATGTTTATACTCTTACGTCCTGAGGGACGTATAATATATAATTGTGTTAGTGATATGTTTAATGTGGTTTATTGTGTGTTGTGTCTCCCTGTGTATTTCCTTGTCCCTTTCGCTCTCCATTTAAGCAGGATAATGAGGCCCACCGGTTGCTCACCAACCATGATTGGCTCAGCCCAGGAATGGAGACTATAAGAGGCCCAAAACTCTCTTCACCAGGGAGAGAGACACACAGAGAATATTTTCCTCCTGCACTTGTAATTCTATCTCTTGGTCCCAGCGTTTTCAATTGTTGTGTGCTAACGTGAGTAAGACAACAGTCTTGTCAGTTGTCTTTAAGTAGCGTTGATTAACAGAATTGTAATTTGTAGTTGTTTAATGTTTATATTCGTTTGGGTAATGCCTGACAGTTGAATGTGTAACTTCAAGTTTATTACCCCAGTTTTATAACAATTTGAATTAAGTTGTTTGTGTTGTGGGACTATTTAGTAGGGAGGTGGACGCCATTTTACTTTGAAGCATTCTGTTTTCTCTTGGTTATTTTTAGAGAGGGAGTTTGGGAAGTGATTTTGTGTTTTTCTTTTCCTTTTTAATAGGTAAGTCACACTCTAAACCCCCTTTAGGAAGAATGTCTTTTGTTTGTTATTTTGGCCGGATCAACTCCTGACGTTTTCCATTTATCCCACTGTTTTCTTTAATAAACTTGGTTATATTTTATATACTTCTAGACTAAGGTGTGCCGTAACAATACAAATGGCGTTCATTCTACATGTGTAAAAGGATTTAATTAATTGTTTCATATGTTTGGTATAGCTGGGAATTACAGTGAATTTATGCTCCGTTTAATAATATATATAGTTTAATAACATTTTAAACACATTTTATCTTTATGATTTGCATGAACGTTCTTTTACATTTGTTTTATATATGTATGTGTAAAATCTTTTGAATTTAATTACCCTGTCCATTGAGTCGATTGAGACACTTTTCTTTGGATTAGCCAATGTTGCGATGTCAGGCTGTTAAAATTAAGGGGCACAACTAAACCATAATGGGGAAAAGCCATGGATAGGAAAATGGATAGCAATTGGCATATATTATCAATCACTTTAATATAAGGAATTATTTTATTAGTAAATGTACAGACAAAGTAATATACCACCAAACATTATAACAATTATTAATTTTTTTCACATCAATCTACACTCCATACACCATTATGGCAAAGCAAAAACCAGATATTTGATAATTTTGCAAATTTATCAAGAAAAAAATTCAATAACACATTGAAAGTATTCAGACCCTAATTGCTGTACTTAGTTGAAGCACCTTTGGCAGTGATTACAGCCTCAAGTATTATTGGGGTATGATGCAACAAGCTTTATACACCTAGATTGGTGGATTTTCTGCCATTCTTCTATGCAGATCCTCTCAAGCTCTGTCAGGTTGGATGGGGACCGTTGGTGGACAGCCATTTTCAGGTTTCTCCAGAGATTTTCGATTGGGTTCAAGTCCGGGCTCTGGCTGGGCCACTCATGGACATTCACATAATGGTCCCTAAGCCATGTCTTGGCTGTGTGTTTGGGGTCATTGTCCTATTGGAAGGTGAACCTCCCGCCCAGACTGAAGTCCTGAGTGCTCTGGACCAGGATTTTGCTGCATTCAGCATTCCTTCTACCCCGACCAGTCCACCATCTCTGCAATTGAAAAACACCCCCACAGCATGATGCTACCACCACCATGCTTCACCGTTGGGATGGCATTACGCAAGTGATGAGCGGTGCCTGGTTTCCTCCAGACATGACGCTTGGAATCGAGGCCAAACAGTTCAATCTTCATTTCATCAGACCAGAGAATCTTGTTTCTCACAATCTGAGAGTCCTTTTGGTGCTTTTTTGCTAATTCCAAGCAGGCTTTCATGTGTCTTGCACTGAGGATGTTACGTGCGCACAAGGCTCTCCCTCACCATCAGTCACCTGCTCTCACTCACGTGAGTTTTAATCATGCACACCTGCAGCTTATCACCCCATTAAGACTTGCACTTAAACCTTGGACATCCCTCTTTCTCTGCTGCAGTGGAAAACTGCTTCTCGGTTTATTACTTACCTGATTGTCAGCGACCTGTTCTGGATATACAAGATACGTTTATAAGATATGATATAACTCCCACGTCTGGGTTCATCTGAAGCTCCTGAGTTGGCATGTCATTACAGAGGAGAGGCTTCAGTCTGGCCCCTCTGCCATAAATCTCAGATCGGTAGAGTGTTGCAGTGATGGTTGTCCTTCTCCATCTCCAGAGTGAACATCAGGTTCTTGGTCACCTCTCTTACCAAGACCCCTCTCCACCGATTGCTCAGTATGGCCAGCTCTAGGAAGAGTCCTGGTTGTTCCGAACTTCCATTTAAATATTATGGAAGCCACTGTGCTCTTGGGAACCTTCAATGCAGCCAAAACATTTTTTAGCCTTCCCCAGATCTGTACCTCGACACAATCCTGTCTCTGAGCTCTGCAGGCAGTTCCTTTGACCTCATGGCTTGGTTTTTGCTCTGGTATGCATTTTCAGCTGTGAGACCTTTATATAGGCAGGTGTGTTCCTTTCCAAATCATGTCCAATCAATTGAATTTGCCACAGGTGAACTCCAGTCAAAATGTAGAATCATCTCAAAGATGATTCAGAGAAAGGGATGCACCTGAGCTAAATTTCAAGTGTCATGATAAAGCTTCAGAATACTTGTGTCAATGCTATATTTTTTCTTTTTAATACTACATCTGCAAAATTATCTAAAATTGTTTTTTAGCTTTGTCATTATGGGGTATGGAGTGTAGATTCATGTGAAAAAATAACAATTTAAAGCATTTGAGCATATAGCTGTAAAATAACAAGTTCCATGAGCACTGATGGTGTGACCGCATCAACTCTTGGATGCTTCACTGTGTGTGTATCCCTCCGCGTTCATGCTGTTCTAAACTAAAGTGTATCTGTTAGGAGGTACTGGTTTTATTTTTGAAATTACATATGTTAGCCAGCAGGTGGTGGCAAAAGATAATTTTTGTGTGTAATATGAGCCAGTTGGTGACGTAAAGTGAATCGGTTAGTCATTGTTTACATAGAACTGCACTTCGTGATCACTCGTATTACTAATACATTACCAAAGCTAGGAAATAGCTTTAAACAGCTTTAAACAGACAACTTCAGGATTAAGGCTCATGCTGAGAGACACAACAGACTGATTTATTACAGAACTCATGTGCTTACCTTTTATCTGAGTTTCCACATTGGATACATACTGTTTAAAATGTAAGGACATCGCTATTTCTATAGTGAATGACTCTCGCACACCGGCTACAGCGAAAGGGAGAGGAATACTCCTGCTTGGACATCCATTTTCCACTGAGAAAGCTGACCGCATCTCTAATTGGGTGTGGCAACTGGTGCTCTCTCTCTCTCTCTCTCTCTCTCACACACATCCAGCCATCCATCCTTGTTTATCCAATAACTTGTTAGAAACAGCACAAGCCGTGATACTATTTCTGAAGGGAACTTTTTGAATTACTAACTTGGACGAATTAAGCTTGGACGCATAATTTGTTTTGAACCAGCAATGGCAGATTCAGACTCATCGCGTAAGAAAGTAGTTTCATGCACAAATGTGTTTTTATGACCGTACTTGTTCATTGAACTGTTGTATATAAGCAATATCACACTTGCAATCGTGCAATATTGTCCTACATCAGCACTGCTGTAATTACCTACGGCACTCGGCCTGCGGCTGAATCACAGCAGTACTGATGTAGGGCCATATCGCACTCTTGCTCGTGATATTACTTAAATAACACCACACATGATTCTGACACATAGCCACATTTGAAAACTCTTTTTCGTAGTTATTTAAAAACAACAAAAACAAATTATTCATTGTAAAAATGAGCTTACATGTACTGTACTAACAATTATTATTGCTTAATTAAAATGTCTATTAAAATCTAATTTTCAAATATGTTTAGAAGACTATGACTATGTTTATTACCTTCAATTTCAAAGGGTTGACTAAAAATGTACCACATTTGAAAAACCTTTGTCACAGTTATTAAAAAAAATAAAAAATAAAATCCATTATTCATTAATCTTGTAATAAATGAGCTTACACATGATTTACTAACATTTAGTATTGCTGAATTAAAATGTTTATTACCTTCTTTAGGCTTTCTCACCTTCTAATTCAAAAGGTTGACTGAATTATGAGGTAAATGCTTAATAGCCTACCATCTCTGGCTTTAAATACAGCTAAATTACTGTGAAATTCAAAGTAAAATGGTAATCTACAGTATGTTGGGGTTTTAAAGACATCAAGTATTTATTGACCATATCTACACATATTTGTTTTTATCAGCCCAAACTTAAGGCTGAAGTGTGTAGTTCATGTGCCACTAGCATCAACAAACTGAATTGCAAAAATAAACATTGTTTTCAAACAGCTTCTGAATACACCCCATCTGATGTTGATCAAATAAAGAGATAGTCCTGCCCCCATCTCACACCATTGGTCTAGCCAATGTTTCTGTGTCAGGCTGGATGGGCTGCTCAAAAACAAACAGCAATTTTATAGTGACAAAGAGACACAGTGTTTTCAGTTTTTGACTAACAAAATTGACAAATGGGCTATGTATAGTTGCCTCTGCACATTAAACTGGGATAAGTACTTTAACATCTGAAAAGTTACATACATCAGCTTTAAAATATCATATATATATATATAATGTGTGTGTGTGTGTGTGGGGGGGGCGTTCTTGAGCAGTGTTGTCTGTGGGAGATAACTAAGCCCTTTTGCATGGACTTTGTGCTTTGCAGACCTTTTACATGCACAATGAGCTATGTTACACACTAACGGATTGGTTAAATCACAAAAAGCATAATAGGACCTCTTTAAGTGTAAGTATTGCGAGTAGTATGTTTACACTTAAAATGCAACAAAAAGAAGTGTTCTACGAGTACCCAGATGATGCACTTTTTCAACCGTCAAAACTGAGTGTGGAATGCTGGACACTTAAGCTGCATTCACACCAGAGTGCGAATTACCCCACCATAATTGGGGGGTACTGCTCCTTCCAGCCAGGTTTCTTAAGCAACCAAATTGGTCCGGTTGCTAGGGAGGGTACAGCCACATGGGGTAATCTCCTCGTGGTCACGATTAGTGGTTCTCACTCTTTTGGGGTGAGTGGTAAATTGTGCATGGATCGCGGAGAATAGCATGAGCCTCCACATGCTGTGAGTCTCCGTGGTGTCATGCGCCTCACGGATTGAGGTGAGTAGCCTCGCCACCACGAGGACCTACTAAGTAGTGGGAACTGGGTATTCCAAATTGGTAGAAAAAGGGATAAAAAAAAAGTTATATAATAGGTGTGGGTGAGAGACAGATCAACATTTAAGTCCTTTTTTTACTATAAATCTCCACTTTCACTTTTTTCTTCTTTTGTTTTTGGCGATTCAAATTCTTCATGCATAACGCCACCTACTGGCCAGGGAGGATATTTATAGTAAAAAGCAACTGCAATATTGATCTGTTTCTCACGTACACCTTTCATATCGTATGGATTACTATTATGCTACCTTTTTTGCTTTATTGAGCTTCAACTTTTTGGCACCGATTCATTTGCATTGTATGGACCTACAGAGCTGTGCATGTACATGACTTTCTTCTGTTGAGCTCAAATGAAGATTTTCCTTCAAAGTGAGTGAGTAAATGATGTGAGAATTGTAATTTTTGGGTGAACTATTCCTTTAAGGACATTTATATTTGCTCAGTCAACACATGAAGGTTATTCTTTACATGTTCTGTTTTAATATGGACAATGACCGAGGGTCTTATTCACGGTAACATTGTTATGAGTTTACCTCAATATGCCAGCCCTTACATTCCAACTGTTTTGTTATGTGCGCTTTGAGCATAAAAAAGGTCAAGAGAAATTTTTTTTGAGTGGAAACATACCTGAAGAGAGAAAACCACAACATAGTTCTCCACAATCAGATGATGCAAGCAGAAATATGGGCGATGACTCGTTTTGTTGTTGGGTGAGCAAAGTAAACTGTTGTTGTTTCCAGTAAGATGTGTCACTAAAGGTTAAAAGCAGGGCATGTCAACAAGGCCGACGTGTAACCATATGTAGTCAATACATTTTATAGTGGTTTATAGTGAAACCGGTAATCGTCCCATCCCTACAGGTAAGTAGCCGGTAATTCAATGTATGAAGACGTGACATGAGCTATGAAAGAACAAAACACGTTAATAAATGAAGGTTGTAAAATCAACAAGCTAGACGTCAGCTAGCAACTTACAATTATCCATGCACGTCAGCAGCAAACCGTTCTCTATCTCCATTGCTTCTAGCCGCCAAGGTGTTTAAAAATGGTACGGTCCACTATAGGGGTGTCTGAAATCGCTTTACATTAAAATGTTCCTACAGTGAAAATAGGAGTTGACTTATATTGTAACCGTAAATATATTTTTTCACAATATCAGAAAAATTATCTGACCCCCCCAAAACTGATATTTCTGTCCCTTTGGGGGGTACTGGGTCTTCATTGGGGGGTATAGTACCCCCCAGTACCCCCTGTAATTCGAACTATGATTCACACTGCCAGCAACAAAACTAATTATTCTGTAGTTTTATGGCAGTTGGCAATCCAAGTTAAATGGTGCATTCCCGCCACCTACTGGATTGGAATGTGGAGCACTAACTGGTTGGAAAGCACTAACTTTTTTAAAAAAAAAAAAAAAAACTATATTATATTCTATTGATCAATCTTCTATCTTTTAAGAAATTAAATAATTCTTGATAAATTCTTGATTGCTTTGTGCCATTTCCTAACAAAACCTGAAGTGACACATAATTTACTCCCAAAGATCTTCAAGCTCGAGTTGGAATCTTGCTCTTTCATATGCATCACATTTTATAATTACGTGTTCTACTGAATCTTCTAGACCACATTTATCACATTTACCATTCTCATGTTTTTTGCACAATGTCCAATATGCATGAATGTCAATAGAGGCATAAGGAAAAGCCAAGCAGGTATTGCTGACGTCACGACAGAAGGGGCGATGTTGATATCACTTATTCCTATGTTGTGTGCCTCCTTATTGGCTGTCCATCCAAAGCTTGTTGATTTATTATACTCGTATTCCCAGCAATCATTCAAGACTTTCTTAACTGGATGACTATCCGAATTACCTTTTATTTGAGCCTTCTAATTTCTAGAGGCATTTCATCCATCTCTACTTGTACTGCTGTTACTGGAGATAACCTTATTGCTCCACAACATATTCTCAGTGCTTGTGATTGCAATGCCTCAACTTTTAAAAGTAGCGTTTTAGATGCAGAACTGTACACCATATATCCATAATCAATAGCAGCTCATATTAGTGCACAATATATACTTTTAAGAGACTGACGGCATGCTCCCCATTCAATTCCTGCCAAACACATCATTATATTTATTCCTTTTTTGCATTTGTCTATAATTTTCTGAATATGCACATTAAAATTCAATTTTGAATCCATCCACATTCCCTGGAATCTAACTACTGATGTTTGCTCCAATTGTTGTCCATACTTATTAAAATGTATTGTTGGGTTAATTTTTTTGCCACTGATAAACGAAAACCCCATTCAAAAGCCCAATTCTTTACCTTTCTTAAAGCAGTTTGAATACACCTCTCCACATGCCCAACATTGCGTCCTCTCTTCCACAGTGCCCCGTCATCTGCATATAAAGACCTCCCTATCCCTGAATCTATCTGTGAAAAAACATCATTGATCATTATGTTAAACAGAATTGGACTGCAAACACTTCCTTGTGGTATTCCGTTCTCTACTTTATATACCTGAGAAAAAGCAGGTATATTGTTCTTTTAAATATAACAAATTCAAAATCCAGTTATACATTCTTCCTTTTACTTCCATTCTATCCAGTTTTATTAGAAATCCCTCTTTCCACATCATATAAGCTTTTTCAACGTCAAAACATACTCCTACGAACACTTCCTTGTTTACTTGATCCTTTCTAATTTCAGCTTCCAGGCATAAATGAGAATCCATTGTGCTTCTCCCTTTTCTGAAACCACTTTGGAATGCAGAGAAAAGGGTTTTCTTTTCAATAACATATAATCAATCTGTTCATAACCATACGCTCCATTAGTTTGCATAAATTCGACGTTAATGCTATGGGCCTGTAGTCAGTGGGCTGCGAATTATCCTTCCCTGGCTTCGCTATTGGCACTATGATCCCATGCTTCCAGTCATCTGGTAATTTCCCTGATTCCCACACCTTATTAAAAAGACTCAAAATAATATTTAGAGATGTTTCTGATAGGTGTTTTACCATCTCATAACAGATGTCATCTCTACCTGGAGAAGTTTGTTTTACCCCAGCAAGCGCTTTCTTCAGTTCAAACAGGGTAAACTCTATATCTAATGTACATCCCGATGGTCCTTTTTCCTCCAGAATTTGAGGGTTCTTACTCAAGCTCAGATCCCTGTATCTCCTCATTCTGTTATATTTTAATTACTATGCTGATATTACTGATCTATTGTTATATACTAACACAGGAATGTTACTGTTTCTTTGTTTCCCTCCCATCTTCATTCATTTCAATTTCTTCTCCAATATTACTACAAAATTCCCTCCAATATCTTTTCTTAGATGTCCGTATTACTCTTCTCGCCTGTGCTCTTTTATAATGAATAAAATCATTATAATTGAATACTCTCTTAAGTGCTTTATTTATTTTTATAATTACCTCATTACATTCCTCATTCCAACATGGGACAGCTTTTCTCCTGTTTTCTGTCCTCTTCTTACCAATTACTTCTTTAGCTGTACTCCGAAGAACTTCACTTACATATTTGACATAATTCCTTATATTTATCCCAGTCAGCTGTTTTAAATTTCCACCTTGGTAATCTTTCCACCACTGTTTGAGTTACGTCCACACCGATTTTACTACTGATAGGTAAATGATCACTAACTTTGATTTAAAATTTTCCAATCACATTTTCCTGCTAAATTTTCAAAAACAAGTGTCAAGTCTAACATTGAATATTTTCCCTGTGCCATATCAATTATTGTATAGCTTCCATCATTAATGCATAACATGTCTTCTATTATCTGTCCATTATGATCCGTTATTCTATTACCCCCATAATGTACTGTGTGCATTAAAGTCACCACACCACACTACTTTATCATTTCCATTTCCTCCGATGTTTTCTAATGTATCCTTAACCTGTCACATGGAATAAAAATTGTTATTATTCTAATACTCTGTGATCCTTCCCAAATTTCCACCACCACTACCTCTTGTTCCCCATTTACCTCAACTATTCCATACCCAATACCTTGTTTAATAAATGCTGCTACCCATGGTTCGAATTACGTGGGAGCCAGTGGGAGCTGAGCTCCCATAGTGAGAGGATGAGCTCCCATGAAAGCAGTAAAATCATACACCTGTGGGGGTCTCTAAAAATCATCAGCACCATTATTTTAAATTACAAATAAAGCATTTTTTCCTTCAATATATTCCTTCAATGTTTATGTTAACCCTTTTGCACGTATGATCGATCAACACCGGTGTGATTAGAACGGTCAGTGCATCACGTGATCAACTGGTAAATTCAAACGTGCTTTCGCGCTTTGGCTGGCGCTGAGCCAGAGACAGACGCGCTCAGTGCTGCTGTCATGTATCACAACCATAGACAGATCAACTGTTCTGTGTTTTCAACCACATAATGTTTATTTTAGGTTTCAGACATTTAAATACACATAAGTACTAGCAAAAAAATATTTTGAGTTTGTAAAATACACACTGATGTCTAGGGAAGCGGCAATAATAATCCTTTCCATTAACGTTACGTTACAATAAGACACGTTTTCATATCAGATACACATTGTGTAAGTAGCTTTACATTTTACTCTATTCTTCTCCCAGTTCACCGGCCACTTACTTTCATGTATTTCGTGAGAAGTTGAGGAATTGACGTGTTGTAAAATAACATGGCGCCGCCCATCGCACATACAGCTCAACTAACTTAACGCGATCGTTATAAAGGCGTTTAAACAACAAAACACATCCACTTGCACATATTTGACAATCGGAATATCAGTGTTTCATGTTATAGCTAATACATTTGTGAATATTTTGTATAAAAAAGGAAAAATGACATAAAAGCATATCGTCACTCATTCAGCGCTGTGTTGTGGTTGCGCTGTGTAACGTGACAAGCAATGATGCGTCACCATGGAAACATTAAAGTGACAGGTTCTAAATAACGGTCACCTAGAATAACTCACGCTGGGGGATCAGTTAGAATATTTTAGAAATAGTGTAAAGTTCAGAACCAGCAACCATGCCACCAAAAATAAAAAGACTGCTACCAACATCAGGTACAACTTTGGCAAAATTCGGGTTTATTTCAAAAAAACAAAAAACATCATCAGAGGACAGTCTACTCGTTTCTCTACTCCTGTATTAATAAACATTGAAATCAAAAGAATCAAGTGCAGTGTAAGCAATTATCACACACACCACGCCTGCTTATAGGCTACTTTTTTTTTTTTTTTAAGAGACCCCCACAAAGATGAAATCATAATTCGAACCCTGCTGCTATTCCCCACCACCATTTCTTTATGTTTATCTCTTCTAATTGTATTGTATCCATGCATTAAAACATTTAATTGTGGTTTTAGCCATGTTTCTTGCACACAACAAACAACGGCAACCGTTGGCGACCGGATGTGGGCGTGTCCAGCAACGCAACAAAGTTAAAAAAAAATGTTTTTTACGTTTATGCAAATGAAGAGCGAATTTCGGGAGCGACAGCCAATACGAGAGAGAGCTCACGTGATCCTAACATTTTAATAATAATATTAATTGTAAAGAATCAGTGCTGTTTAGACTCTCCATACACACCATAGCGACCTAACCTGGAGACATGCAGCGACAAAGTAGCTGGCAGTGTGAACTTGAACAGCTTTAGTGCACTCAGCGCTTGCGGCTTGCCGTGCATAACGGAAGGGGCGGAGTTACCGGAAGCGATCCTAGTCTGCAAAACAATTGTAAATAATGGAGAATATGACAACTAGCGAGAGTTCTGTGTAGACAGCACCTTACAAGAGTTAAACGCTTTACCATCATACCTTGAAGTGTGAATATATATATTATTGAGATATAAGCTAAAGCTAGCGGCAACACAACGCTTAGGTTTGAAACGTCACTTTTGTTAGTTGTCTAATGGCGAGCACTTCTGTGTAGTAAAAAAACTTTAAGTGATCCATTTTGGATGATAATACACGTTGAAAATTAATACACTACGTGGCTGAGTGCATAGAACATATTCTTCAGTAAGTACATAATGTATAGTGAGTCGTTGGGAACACAGCTTTTGTGTGGGTGTGTTTATCGTTTCAAAGGTGTTCAGATATTGCCCGAAATAATATACGAGTTAGTCTTAAAGGTTTAAGTGTATTGGATCTTAATTTAAGGGTTTTATCATATTTAGCGTCCATATTAGTAATAATTACGACATTCTACATTATTTTACAGGGACTGATAATTTTATTCAGATTATCTGACACTTCCTAGTAGGGCAAATAGAGATAACGGCTATGAAAACGAGGACCCCAGATACTCTTCTATGATTGGTCAGCTTTCATGTCGTTTGGTTGACATTTCGAAAACTGATTGGCCACCACTGCAGTTAAGAGGCGTGGCTTGTATAAACTACGAAGCGCTTTCCTCCTCTCAAGCAGACCGGTAGTGACCAGATAATTCAGAGACAACTCTGTTTATGTTAAATTACTTCATCTCGGTGTTTAATAAAACGTTTTCGTTACCAAAGTGTCTACTTTATTCGAAGAGATGTCAATCAACCCAGATCTGATTCGTGAAAAACTGATAGAGGGGATTGGTGCCGTACACGTGGTATGTGAGAAGTGCACTCACAATGTATACATGCAGATGAAGCTAGAATCAAATAGCTGAGTCTTTGAATTCAGGGGAACCAGGGCAATACGAATGAAACGGAAAGCAGCCTATTTATCCATTTAAAGAATTGTTCACTAGGTGCTTTGTGTCAAAACATTGCATTTCTCTTTCAGGATGTTGAAGACACGTCTCCAGATAGATGCGCTGCCAGCTTTAAAGTTCTTGTAGTTTCTCCTCAGTTTGAAGGGAAGCCATTATTACAGAGGCACAGGTGAGTTAGTTTCAGTGGTACCAACTTTAGCACACACATATCTTCGGACAATAAAATAATGTATATTGCGTCATTTAAAGTGGGGTTCAAAAGTCTGAGACCACTTGTGAAACCACAGCTTTTATTTGGTGTTTTCCTAATTAAAATGTTTTTTATTGTATAAGCATCGCAATGGGCTCTATGCACGGCGGTGCATGACGTATTTCCGGTGAAATTTAAGGATGCTTGATTACTTCCGCCGATCGTAGAGCGCTGCTATGCCGAGAACTGATGTGGGATTCTATACTCTTTGACTATACACTAAAGGAACATTAGTCACAAAACAGCGACCTCTCATTTTGTTTATGCTTTTTTTTGCTATAATTTTAAATAAAAATAAGTAATATATATGGCATCTAAACGAATGAAAGTATCGTTTCAAAGACGGGAGGACGGCACCTCTAGCCACCACTGCTGTGTGCCGCAGTGTACAGCATCTGCCAAATTTAACACATTTCTCAGTTTCCACACGTTTCCTAAAGGCAAGGAAATACAGAAGAGCTGGTTAGTTAATAT
The DNA here is from genome assembly GCF_025860055.1 of Xyrauchen texanus. Lineage (NCBI taxonomy): Eukaryota > Metazoa > Chordata > Actinopteri > Cypriniformes > Catostomidae > Xyrauchen > Xyrauchen texanus. The sequence continues at coordinate 51,072,437 of NC_068276.1, forward strand.
AAGACGAGACCATTTTACAGTTACATACCAGTCAAGAGTGTGTAGCCGACATTTCCAAAGTACAGACCTGATCGAGCCGCAAACGCCAACCGGACGCAGACGTCTGAAAAATGGAGTGGTCATTTATATTAGCGTGATTAGTCTGCTGCTGGCCGGAATGTAAAAATAATAGCACAATGTTAGCCATAACGTACTAGTTCAGGCTATCTGAACTTACCTTCATAATTGCAGAGATAAGACGAAACATAAAAATTGAAACCTTTCTCAAGCTTGCTCTGTGGCGTTGTACTGCACATTCGTACAATTCTTCGCACATCATTAATACAAAATTTTGGCAACTCAAGCAAACAACGAGAAAATTTAGAAGACTGCCATAATCCCGTTTACCTCCGCTTTAAATCTCCCCAACCGGAAACACAAGAGCATCCTTGCGTCAAACGCGGAAGTTATGCGTGCATATAGCCCATTTGATTTCTAAGTTTCTGCGTTGGTTTAATACATATCTCCTATGTGGTCTCTGACATTTAAAAAACATATTTTTTTATCTGGTGAAAGAGGACATGGGTTTTATGTTTGTGCACATGATTAAAAGGATAGCTCACCCAAAAACGAGTATTATCTCAACATTTACTCAACTTCAAGCCATTCTTTCTTCTGCTGAACATAAAGATTTTTAGAAGAATATTTCAGCTCTGTTGGTCCCTCAATGCAAGTGAATGTTGAACAAAACTTTGAAGTTCCAAAAAGCACAAAGGCACCATCAAATTAATCAAAATAATTCCATTGGTTTAATCCATGTCCTCTGAAGCAATCCAATCGGTTTTGGGTGAGAATAGACCAAAATGCAACTTCTTTTTCACTGTAACTGTAATGTCTTGCCAATGCAATCTCTAGGCATGATTTCAAGCTCGATTACAATTCCTAGTGCCTGACGCATGCCCACAGCTCTATTGACCTGTTTTATGTAATGTCACTGTAGGACCGCACCGTCAAGTTTGTGATCAAAATTCCATATTCCTTCAGTGCGCTGTTTTGTGGGATGCGACAAAGCCGGCAATTTTTTTTTTTTTTAATTCTACTTGCACATCTTGAAAAGGTGATCTTGTTGTTTAATTACCAGAGCCAAAATGTTATTTTTCTTTCACTTAAATTTCATATTTTAAGTGATGGCTTCATATCGTGAAAGTCAAGCCGTGATGAAGGGGGAGAGCAGGGATAAAACACCTGTTGGTAGTTTGCTCATTTATTCAGGCATGTCAGTTATCTGTACACTTGTCAATTTTATCGATTCTGATGCAATTAAACTGGTAATACACATATAGGACAATGTTATTTATTACACCCAGACTGTATAAATGTATGTCATAATTGTAGCACATTGTAAAAAATAAAGCACTATAATGTGAATAGATAGCAGACATTTAATGTGTATATACAGTTAGTCAATAAACAACACATAAGATTATGAAGCACAGACTTTATTTACACCCCCCAGACTACAATGTAAATGTATTATTAGGAATACACAGAGTGACCGAAGCATATATTTGACGGAGTTCAAAGCAGCTCTTAAATTCATACAGTCGGCATGTGATTTTTGTGAACAAATAAGAACAGAAAACAACAAACACTTGTAAATTCTTTATGAAAGAAGTTTACGGTGATGTTCCACTGGACATACTCGCCGGTCACATCTGACTCTCTGGCATACGGAGATGGATTGTGGATAAAATATATTTAAATGTCCGCAGAAGTCAAATTTGGTAATATTTGTTCTGCCTTCAGACCTGCATACTCTTTTCCTGGGTCAAGGATCAAAAGCATTTCTTTTTAGGTTTTTCTTGATATCGTTTGATGGGTGTTTTTCCATTCATTGCCATTGTTTCCTCCTCCTGATGGTCACAAATATGGCAGCTGTGGGGGAAAATGTGACCGCACTGAAATATGTAGCTAGGAAGTGTAATTGAGCTCGAAAACATGATCGCCAAGGAGACTGCTGACGTCAAGATTGATGGTGAAAGAAGTTACACATTTTGGTCTGTTATCAACCCAAAAGCAATTTTATTGCTTTTTAAGACATGGATTTAACCACTGAAGTCTTACAGATTCCTTTTATGCTGCCTGTATGTGCTTTCTGGAGTTTCAAAGTTTTGGTCACCATTCACTTGCATTGTATGGACCACCAAAGCTGAGATACTCTTCTAAAAATCTTCAGCAGAAGAAAGTCATACTTCTCTTACATAATTGAGCAAACCATTCCTTTAATGCCTGATGTTACACTTATTAATAATCAAAAATGTCTCATCACTATGTGCATTATAGAGTTCTCATGTTATCAGATAGAAATACGTTTTGGTCATTTAACAAATTACATTTTCAACAGTATATATTATGACAACATGGATTGGCAGTGGATTATGTTACGTCAGAGAGGTTTGTATTGACACTATGCGTAAACATGCCTTTAAATATATAAATGTGACAAGGAGGGTGTGGCCATAAAGATGGATGCCCGGCGCTGAATCAGTTTGAGAGACAGACACATGTGGCAGCTCAGTGTCTGTGTTTGTATTCAAGTTGATTTATTTCATTAAAACTTACGCAGACTGTTCAGCCGGTTCCCGCCGCTTCGCCCACCTTACGCCGTTACAATAAATGTATGTGATCCTAATTGATGCCACCTCATCCATATCAAACTTTTATGCTACAAGCAAGTTACTTGCATTTCATGTTAATGTGGATATTGACATTTAACAAAATAGGGATTCTGACTCTGAACACCTTGAAACAAGATGAAAGCAAAAGTTGATTTGATTGAATCAATGATGCAGTGGAGAGTGTTGTGAAAGGGTCACCTGCAGCCAGTAGGAGTCCCAGCTGGCAAAGAGTGCCCCAGACAAGGATGCAGATGGGCAGCCTTAGCAGAATGATTTGGATCTTTATATAGGGCCAAGTCATGTGGAAAGCTGTTGTCTTTGGACAGGATAGAGAGCAAGCTGTAAAGACCAGTCATGCTGAGATCAATAGACTCACTGACCCAATGATTTTTTTTTAAATTATATTTAAAAGTCTGTGTTTATGTTTGTTGTTTAGGATGGTGAATAATTGCCTTGCTGAGGAGCTGAAAGAGATTCATGCATTCGAGCAGAAAACGTTGACACCAGAGCAGTGGGAGAAACAAAAAGCACAGTGACACACATACAGCACGCACAAAACACATTCATGCAACCATCAATTTGAACAGTAGTGACCTATTGGTGTCTAGATATTTCCATTTTACCTCCCAAAGTATAATCATACCAATGTTATGGAAATCAGTTGCTTCGTATTTATTAAGTGACTATGCTTCTATTTAGTAATGAGCAGAAAACAAAAACTTTTTAAATGTAATATGCTGACAATAAAGACACTTCCTGGACAGAATATTTGGTTTGTAGTCAGTCTGTTTTTATGTGACACGACTTGCTTTAATTTTTAGATAATTGTAAAGTTGATGACCCAATGTTCATTCATTGATGACACAGTATGCACTAAATAGAGTAAAGGTGCCACATTACGCTTCATACAGAAACCGATAATGAATGAAAAAGACAATGGATTTTGTAAGGTACATATTATCGGAAACAAGATTTGCTTTTGCTTACGAAAGACCACCATTTGTGCCATTGCAGGTGGGCCCAAAGTTGCCTGCAGTGTTTAGAAGTGCGTGAGTTTGCGGTCAAATTTAATTCTGAAGAATTTTATCTCTAATTCACATTATGTAGTATTTGTGCTGTGTTTTTAAATTTGTATTATTCATCATATGTGGGCATTACTTTGCCCTGGTCTGCAATTGAGGGTGCTCTAATGTTCGTTTGAGGGTGCTTGGCATGAATGCTTTAGACTACAGTCCTAATCAAGGTCTAGTTTTTTGGTGAAGTGAAAGCAAGCAGAAATATAACTGAAATTAAAACATTATAAAAGCTTGTTTATTTGAAAGAAAATACACTGCGTTTAACTTGCACTAAACATAAATAAAACAAGCAAAAACAGCCCACAGTGTCTTGATCTGACAGCATATTGCCCTGTCACAGCTTTCAAACCTGGCACCTTTCAATGGCCCGGGCAAGGCGTTATGCATTTAGGCTTTTTATTTCACGCAAATCTGAGAGATTTAGTTAGAGCTAATTTTTAACCATTAATGAAAATGTACTCTTGTGTTGATAGGTGAGCTTTACTATATTTGTCTATGGCAGGGATGGTCAATATTATAAAAATAAATTCAATCCCCAAATTCAATTATTCACTAATCTTTCTTATTTTAAAAAGTCTTGTAAAAGTCTTTTATTTGGAATACCTTGGTTGCATTTCATTAAGTTACAAAGACCAATTGACAAAGGAGGTTTAGGCCTCCCGAAAAATGTGTTTTATTACTATGCTTTTAGTCTTAGACACCTGGCCCACTGGTCTCTTCCACATGAGAGCCCCTCCCTGGTACAACATTGAACAAGCAGTCCTTTCCCCAATCTCACCATTGCAAAGTATTTCGATCAAATTGCCTAAAAATGCATTATTTAATATGTACATTCAGTATGGACAAAGGTTTCCTGTATGTTCAATTTTGATATTTACCTAAATGTTTCCTCGTGGATATGGCTGAACCCTAAATGATGTATTAAGTCCCCCTTTTGCTGGAAAGAATGGATGGAGAGGGGTGTTGCTACACTTGGTGACTTTTATGAAAACAGAGCTTTTAGATCATTTGAAAAAAATACCACCGCAATTTGGGATTTCTAGTTCTAAATTTTTCAGGTATTTACAGTTGCGCCACCTGTTTTGTATCATTTTTGGTGGTAGTACTCAGCCTCCTAAAGCTGCAGACGTTCTCTGTATGGTACTCACAGCAGTAGGCCTGGATGCCCTGCGTGTCGCCACTGTCCTGGAAGTGACTGTTAATTCTCTAAGGCATGTGCAAGCTTTGCCTCTCTGATGGCCTGGGACAGTTTGGCCCTCGCTGTTCTTTGGGCAGCCTTGTTGCCTGCTCTGGACTCCCTCTAGATTGTTAAGGCTTGGTGTAAAAGACATAATGGGGGTTAAAAGTTGATTCTATATATATATATATATATATATATATATATATATATATATATATATACACACACTGTGGATATAAATAGTCTACACACCCCTGTTAAAATGGCAGGTTTTTGTGATTGAAAAGAATGAGACAAAGATAAATCATGTCAGAACTTTTTCCACCTTTAATGTGACCTATAACGTGAACAATTAAATTGAAAAACAAACTGAAATCTTTGAGAAAAAAAAAAAAAACACACACACCTCACAATAACCTGGTTGCAAAAGTGTGCACACCCTTAAACTAATAATTTGTTGAAGCACCTTTTGATTTGATTACAGCTGTCTTTTGTGGTAGGAGTCTATTAGCATGGCACATCTTGACGTGGCAATATTTGCCCACTCTTTGCAAAAGCGCTCCAAATCTGTCAGATTGAGAGGACATCTCCTGTGCACAGCCCTCTTCAGATCACCCCACAGATGTTCAATTGGATTAAAGTCTGGCTGGGCCATTTCAAAACATTAAACTTCTTCTGGTGAAGCCATGCATTTGTGGATTTGGATGTGTGCTTTGGGTCGTTGTCGTGCTGAAAAGGGAACTTCCTCTTCAGCTTTCTAACGGATGCCTGAAGGTTTTGTGACAAAATTGCCTGGTATATGGAACTGTTCATAATTCCCTCCACCCTGACTAAGGCCCCAGTTCCAGCTGAAGAAAAACAGCCCCAAAGCATGATGCTGCCACCAGCATGCTTCACTGTAGGTATGGTGTTCTTTGGGTGATGTGCAGTGGAATTATTGCCAAAAAGTTCAACCTTGGTTTCATCAGACCATAACACATTTTCCCACGTGCTTTTGGGAGACTTGATGTTTGTTTTTGCAAACTTCAGCTGGGATGTTTTTATTTGTAAGAAAGGGCTTCCGTCTTGTCACCCTACCCCATAGCCCATTCATATGAAGAATATGGGAGATTGTTATCACATGAAGCACACAGCCAGTACTTGCCAGAAATTCCTGCTGTTCCTTTAATGTTGCTGTAGGCCTCTTGGAAGCCTCCCTGACCAGTTTTCTTGTCTTTTCATCAATATTGGAGGGACATACAGTTCTTGGTAATGTCTCTGTTGTGCCATATTTTCTCCACTTGATGATGACAGTCTTCACTGTGTTCCATGGTGTATCTAATGCTTTGGAAATTCTTTTGTACCCTTCTCCTGACTGATATCTTTCAACAATGAGATCCCTCTGATGCTTTGGAAGCTCTCTGCGGACCGTGGCTTTTGCTCTGAGATGCAACTAAGAAAATGTCAGGAAAATCCTACTAGAACAGCTAAACTTTATTTGTGATTAATCAGAGTCACTTTAAATGATGGCAGGTGTGTAATGACTTCTATTTAACATGAGTTTGAATGTGATTGGTTAATTCTGAACACAGCCACATCCCCAGTTATAAGAGGGCGTGCACACTTATGCAACCAGGCTATTGTAAGGTTTTTCATTTTCATTTTTTCCCCACGAAGATTTCAGTTTGTTTTTCATTTGAATTGTTCACATTATAGGTCACACTAAAAGTGGAAAATGTTCTGACATGATTTATCTTTGTGTCATTCTTTTACATCACAAAAACCTGGCATTTTAACAGGGGTGTGTGTGTATGTATATATATATATATGTATATGTTTTGTTTGTTCTTGTTTTTTAAATGTTCACAGCACCACATCTCAGTTATAACGTTGTAGTTGAAAAACAGTGTACCTGCAAAACTTTCAGGTTTTTAAGGACTTTATTGTATTAGATGAAGAGATCTTGGTAACACTACAGTAAGGTTTCATTCAGTCAAAATTAGTTCATGCATTATCATAAAAAAACTATTACATTTTTTTTTTACAGCATTTATTAATATTTGTTAATGTTAGTTAATAAAAATACAATTGTTCATTGTTAGTTCATGTTAATTCACAGTGCATTAACAAATGTTAACAAATATAACTTTTGGTTTTACAAATTGATAAGTATATGTTGAAATTAACATGAACTAAAATGAATAAATGCTTAAGTATTGTTCATTGTTAGTTCATGTTAATCTTGTTACTAATGTTATCAAATGGAACCTTATTGCAAAGTGTTACAGAGATCACATTTCAGAGAGCCATTAATGTTAAAATCCAAATAAAACTTATTTTATTATTAGTCAATAAATGTTTTTGTAAAGGTAGCAGTTTATGTTTCACAAACTATAATTTGATTATGAATTCATAGCAAGGCCCAACAGAAGGTTCTGTGTTGCAGAGAACCTCAAACCTGATTATGTATGACGAAATGTTACAGACACTGAGCTAACGGCACGGGTTGAGTGCATTTCTTCTTTTATTAAAATAGGCTATTGAACGCATGTATGATGTTTCATATCCAATGTTAGTCAAGTATGGAGAAAACCATTAACTCTGTACAATCAAACAGGCCACTTTAAATGGATAGTTCACCAAAAAAGGACAATTCAGTCATGTTGTTCCAAAACTCTTCCGTATCACAGACTCTATTTTGATGAAAAAAAATAAAAATACAAAGTAAGTGAAAGGTGACTAAGACTAACATACCTCTTAAAGGGTAACTAAACCCTAAACCAAAATTTTTTAGTTAATGATCTGTAAGAATGGGGCTTTATTAGTACTGGTCATTGATTCAAGTAATTTTTTGGACATTTGTGTATAAAGTGTTTTAATTCTACAATATATGGTGTAAAACGTCTGAGTGCTGCCCTCTTCAGGTTGAACGGTGGCTACATGAAGTTGAATTTTCCTATTGGCTATTTGCGGTACTTCGTGACGTAAGCGGTGAGAGCTGACGTAAGCAGGTTCCAGCTCACCACGCCCTTGGTACGAGCTAGACACTGGCCCCATTCTCCCTTGCGCGGCTGCTTCGCTAGCATCGTCGGATGCCGATCGCGATGCGGGAGTTAAAACCGCAGTTTGAGCCAGCGGCTCGAATTGATATGGCTCCGGCCCTGTGTCCACAGACAATTCACCCTCCTCCACTTCAAAGAGAAAAGTCCTCGACTTCAAAAGACCGCTCCGTGGCAAAGCTACTTGCGTCACTCCAGTCACTCTCCATTTTAGAGTCTGACAGCAGCTGTCAATTAATCCGTCACTACGGGTCTCAGGTGCACCCCCCGCGGTTCGTCCCCTCTATCCCCGCTGGGGTCTGCACACTTTTCCAGCATTTTTCAAATATTGCTAGTGGGTGGAGTCAGACTCTGAGCAGGGGTTTAGTTACCCTTTAACATCTTCTTTTGTGTTCCTGAAAGTCAGTCTTATGGGATTGGAATAACATGAGGGTGAGTAAATGATGACGGATTTTTCATTTTTGGGTGAACTATACCTTAAGACTAATGTCAAGACACAGAATCATAGAGAGCTGCTTGTTGTACACTTTTAAATCCTTTTTTTTTAATAAAAAAAAAAAAAAAAGGGCAAAATATCACATCTTCTACAGTTTCATTTGTCCAGGCTGTGTGATTTCTGGTGGAAGCGTAAACCTCCACAGTTCCTAAAACTCTTTCCACATTCTGCACATACATACGGTTTTTCACCAGTATGAATGCGGAAGTGGCGTGTCAGCGCCCCTGAGTGGCGAAACTGCACACCACACACCGAACAGGTGTACGGACGCTCGCCAGTGTGTATCCGCAAGTGAGTCTTCAAGTTCTCCAGGCGATTAAAGTCTCGGTTGCACACATTGCAGTGATATGGGCTGCACCCCGGGGGGAAAAGCTGCTGTTTTTTTCGCCTGGTTGTAATAGCAGCTTTTCCCACTCTCATTAATATAGTTCTGTGATGTTGAATGTGATGATTACGCAGTTCAATTCCACTGTGAAACACATGACCACAGAATTTACAAACATAAAGGCTGGACTCTATGTTTTTCCTCGCTTGATCACTACAGTTTTGAGTTGACTGGTTGAGGGAGGTTTTGTCCGCTGATTGGTAGAAGCTATGAAAAGGGGTGGACAAACTGATTTCTGAGGAACCTGGTGAAATATGAAAAAAAGAAGAAGGAAACATTAGTCAAGAACATAACACTTTTGACAAGAAAACAATGTAAAAATAAGAATATTTCAGGGTGTTAGGATCAGGGTGAACTATTACCAAGGCTACGGCTGGGTCCTTGATCCAAAGATTCAGTCTCATGCTCCGGCTGCTCAGGATCAGTCCTCCAGTCTTCTAATAGTTTAGACTGGGCAAAAGCTATTCTGTCAAGCCCAAACTCCTCATTAGACCTTGGGTCAAGGCTATAGTCTGGTCTAGCATCAGAATCACATCCAGAGCTGCCATCCACTACTGGTTCCTCTGGTTCTGGCTTTTCCGTCTTCACCTTAACTGGTTCAAACTCAGGTTGAAATGATGATGGGTCCTGATCACTTGGCTCGACGTCTTGTTTGTGGTCCGTCTTGGGCTCATTTCCTGAGTCTAAGTTTTCTTTCTCTAGTAGAAAAGAGGTCAACAAAACCTGTTGTTCATGATATGAACTAAATTAAATGACTTTTATTATAAAAATGCAATATTACTGATATATTTTTATTCAAGACTAAATACAATCATAGAAGAAACTTTGTATTATTGTTATAATATATTGTAAGAGAAGTGCTAAATGTTTAAAGGGATAGTTCACCCAAAAATGTAAGTTATGTTATTTACTCTGCCTGAACTTGATCCAAACCCGAATTACTCGCTTTCTTCCATGGAACTCAAAGCTGTTGTACAATTAACCTTTTTTGCTTTCCCAATAACAAAAAATAAAAACTCGTGCCGCCTGATTTTTGTAACCACGCCTAGAATTATAGTGGCAACCCTCACTGTTTTGAAAGAAAAATTCAGTAAGCAACACAAGAAGAAAGTCATACGGGTTATACGGATGATGGCTGTCTCGTTTGGAAATGCTGAGTCCTCCGGAAGTCGCGTTTGTCGGCCGCATACGTCATCGAGGCTGTCTCATTTCATAAAAGCGAGTAGGACACTTCAAATGCGACCTTTTTTCATGGGAATTCGGATGTTGCATGCAGTGTATACTTCACGGGCACTCACAACCCACAATTATTTTCTTCAACAGAAATGTTTCAACAAAAATGACGCCAATTTGCCCGTAAATATGATGTTCAAACGCAAGGAAAGTTAATTCCCAAGTTGAAGTACCTCAGTAGACGGGTGCAGAGTATGTAATATGTATAATTATATTAATATACATATTACATACTCTGCACCCGTCTACTGAGGTACTTCAACTTGGGAATTAACTTTCCTTGCGTTTATGTATAATTATATTAATATATGATTAAAATAAATTATTAGACTAAAGTACACATGTCAAATCTATTTATTTCTCTTTACAACTTTATAACTTTCTTAAAATGTACCTTATACATTCCCTTCCTGAGGGACTTTGTTCCCTTCTCAATCAAAGCGCTCGCGCTTGTTAAAGAGTGGCGTGCTGTCATAGCAACCATGTCTCGTTTAAACGAGGCTTGTTTATAGGAGGACACTCGGTATACTGAAGGCTTCAAATGACGCGTCCTACCTAGCACGCAGCCTTCGAAACGAGACACAGCTAGAACTATGATGACAGAATTATCCTTTTTGGGTGAACTGTCCCTTTAATTCAACAGGTTCACACTTGTGGTTTGTGACGGTTTCATGATAAATAGTAGAGTCTATCTGATACTTTGATTTCTTGTGTTGTGTAGCTATAACTTTTGCTGTCGCTTTAAATAAACGCACCATCAATAGGTGATGTGTTGGATTCATGAGAGCGTACACGACCATCTTCACGTATTTCAAGAAAAGATCCATTCAGCCTCTCACAGGTCATCTCTGCACTCATAACCACATAATCATCCGATTCCTCGGACTCCTTTTCACACACTTTCCTCGGTGTATCCTCATGCTGAATGTCTGATGTGGTCCTACTCTGGTTTGCATCCGTCTGACTGTACGCAGTGCGGTGTGTGCGGTCTTGTTCATTCTGGAGCTGCTGTAGTCGTAATTTCAGGGTGCTGTTCTCCCGCTGGGTCTCGTGTATCTGGTCGTGGGCATCACGCAGCGCTTGACCCATCATTGTGCTGATTTCATTCACGGTGATTTCCAGCGCCATCTCAAACGCCCTGCGCAGAGCCGCCTTCAATGCATCCTCAACACAGCTAGACACAAGCGGTCTCTGCTCTCCTCCACTGCCTGTCACCTGAGAATTCATGTTCATAAAAACAGATCGGTCTCACTGTTTAACCTGGCACCAAATACCTGAAGGTTAATCGTGTGGATGCGGTGTATTAGTATCCATTACAACACTATTTACACCGTACATCAAGCTACTGGTGGTACAAACAGTGGCGGCAGGAAACCCTTCAAAGTTAAAGTCCCTGAACTCTGTTTAAAAAAAAAAACAGAATACAAACTCAAGTTCTTGTAATAAATAAATAATAAAACAATAAGTTAATAAATGATTCATTTTACTACCTAAATCATTTATAAAATACAGTAGCCTGTAGACTGTTTTTATTATTATTATTGATTTAATTAGCTTTATTGCCAATGGCTATATTCTTCTATTTAATTATTTTTGGGCACATTGTAATCTTTACTAATAGAAGTTATCTAATTAAAGCCATTCTGGTTCAGTTTCTTCAACTATAGCTAAAAATATGGTTGTATATTCACCAGTCTATCCCCTTGTTAATAGTGAATGAGAAACATTTTCTAGAAATATTTTTTTTAAAGCAATTTACAAGAAGCACCTAGAACTTTATCCCCTGCGTATTCATAGAAGAGAGATATATAAATGTTATAAGAAAGTTGAAGGCAACAAATTGAGAGCAGAGTATCTAAAATATCCAATTACACTAAAAGCAAAGGAAATTCATTTTAAGGTTGAGAATGACATTTACCCGTCTGCTGATTTTCTTCGGTCACATTTTAAGTTTAGTATACTTTCTGTACTAATGACACTGAAACAACAGAACTTATATATTTTTTCATGTCCAAATGTTCGGGCTTTTATGAAGAATGTTGTGGAGTGGATCAAATCTTATATGGAGATGCCTGTAGAATATAAACATATACTCTTTGGGATTATCGTAGGTAACAAACATAAAAAGTATATTATAAATTGTATATTTATACTAACTACATTTTTTATACACAAAGCAAAATTGATGAAGACCCAACCTGTTTTCAATGTTTTCTTTGAACGAAAACAGATTGAGATGTATGTAAAAGAAGAATTCATTCCATAAAATTTTACATTTATGAACAATTTTATTTAGTAGAAAGCCTTGGAATTACTTAATATTGGTTTTCAAAAAGTATGTTTTTATTTTTATTTATTTATTTTTCCACTTATCCTTATTGTTATGCTGATGTCTGCTCAACTTTTTGAGAGTTTTTTTTAGGTGCCTTGTTTGATGTATTATTTGAATGTATGCATTAAAAAAGAAAAGATGGTTTCTCCGTATTAGACTATTTTAATGCTTCATTTAAAATTTTGGAACAGATAAGTGAATAATGCACACACATAATGTAAGAATGAATGAATGAATGAATAAATAAATAAATAAACAAACAAACCTCTAGGCCAGATAACACACTATTGAACAGTCATCTTTCAAATGAGAAAATATTTAGTTTTATTAAAAGAGATGCTTTGATCCCTTTCTTGATTGAAGAAGAACACAGGGAGTCAAAAATAATAATTTGGGTTTTGAAGGTAGAGAGTTTTGGGGTTTTCAGCCATGGACCGCACTCGTGTTATCTGCGTTCTAAACGGCATAAATCACCCTCCAAAGTGCACTTTGAAGGGAGAACAACCACGATAGTCATGTTGAAAGATCGCTTTAAACACATTTTCCAATAAAAATGACTTAAAAAGTGAGTTCCGGATGAACCTTATTTTTGAGCCCCACACCTTTAAGCCTTTCAAAGCTCTCAGAGTGATGGTAAAGTCTTAGAATGGAATAGGGCTTAGGGATGATCACTTATGAATAGGACGCACCGTCATTTCCAAGGCTGCATGCTTGGTAGGATGCATCCTTTGAAGGATGCAGTGTACCGAGTGTCCTCTTTTGAACAAGCCTCATTTAAACGAGACGGCCTTCGGTAGGACAAACGTAACGTAACATGTTTGCTATGACAGCACGCCACTCTTTAACAAGCTTTGAGTGAGAAGGGAACAAAGTCCCTCAGGAAGGGAATGTATGAGGTACATTTTAGGAGAGTTATAAAGTTGTAAACAAAAGAAAATTGATTGTACAGGTGTTTTGACGAGAATAAAAAAACCCTGTTACTATATCTCTGTTATGAAAACATGGGTGTTTTAGCAATGTGATAATGTGGTGTGCTTTCCTTGACTATTGGCAGTGTTATACACTTAAACCAGGGGCGCTGCTAGACATAAAGCTCTACTGGGGCACAGGCCTCCCATTACTCACATCACTTTTTTTTTTTTCTTGAATCACTGCTCCCATGCCACTTGGGATTATGGTCCAATATTGGCCCAAACGTTGCTTGCCGAAATTAAACGGGACCCACAACAGAAAGCGGTCAAATCTCACCCACAACTTTTCTGTGTTCCCCGTATCCCCAGAAAGCAGGAGTTATTGGACCACAACTAAACCAAAATGCTCAGATATCAGCCAAATTACAGTCAAACACATGTCACACCCACCCCAGAACTCAAAATAATTATTGACTCCACCAAACAGAACAGAACTCCCCCAAAACTGACCCTGATGCATTAGAAAGCAGCTGTAATTGGTCGACAGTTATGCCAGAATACTCAAATGAAGCCAGAAAACAGCCTTAACATTATCAAGCACAATATCAAATGTAATATTTAGATTTTATTGTTAATATTTAATATTTCAATATTTTGTTGTCAAATAAGTGTTAAAAAAGAGAAAAACAAAACAAAAAACAAGCAAAAGCAAAGAATGTAGATTTATTTATTCAGATGTCAGACATATACCAATTTGCCAACACAACTGCAACACTCATGCTCTAAAAATTTTACACAGGTGTGAAAATATGTAAAGGATAAACAAGCTGCAGAAATACATGTAAATATTGTTAAACATACAAAGACATCACAATATCAGAAAAGTACATTTACAAATTTAAAATATATAATGTATTCAGCAATACTACATAAGCAAGCAATAAATGAAAAAGTATGTATAATCAAGTAATCAAGCAAAAAGATAATAGAACTGAAATAAGCAATCCATGTAAAAATTATAAATTAAAAGGTTTGAAAAAATAGGATGATAATAATAATTATATAAGAAAATTTAGTAACTTTGTGAAATTGCGAAATGAATAAACTAAACTTATTTTAGGAGTATGAGGTAAATGTTTGACTCAACAAGCCTACTATGTGTTGGTGATGATGACATGTAGGTTAGGGGTCGACTGATATGTTTTTTTTTTTCAGCTGTTGATCTTGGTCTGGTAATAGGAGGTTTTCCCAGCTTTAACGTTATCTGAAAAAGTTGCAAGCAGAAGCCGACATTTACCTAGATCTGCTGGATCTTTAGATTTCCGCCATCTAGTCTCAGCTGCTCTGAGATCAGTCCTATGTTCACGAAGAACGTCAGACAGCCAGGGGCTGGGTGGTGTAGTGCGTGCTGGTCTAGAGGAGAGAGGACAGATGTTGTCTAGACAGGTTGTTAAAGTAGAGTTAAGTGTGTCTGTGGCAGTGTTCACATCAAGCGTGGAAAATACATTTATTGTGGGAAGAGAGGTAGAGACATCAGTGGAAAGGCTCGAGGGTGTGAGGGAACAGAGGTTACGGTGAAAGAAAACCAAAGGTGGAGTCGGTTTTACTATTGATGGGAGAATCATGTTGAATTGAACAAAGTAGTGTTCAAAGACATGTAAAGGTGTAACAAGAATATTTGAGGTGGTACAGTTACTTGTAAAAATGAGATCCAGCTGGTTGCCCGATCTGTGAGTTGCTGTGGTGTGTAGTCTTTCCAAGTCAAAGGAGGCCAGAAGAGTATTCAGTTCAATGGCCTGGGGCTTGTCTTGGTGTATGTTGAAATCGCCAAGAACCACAAGTGGCCTGCCATCCTCTGGCAAGGAGGACAGCAGGACATCCAACTCCTCAAGAAAGCTTGTCAGCTGACCTGGAGAGCGATTGATGACAACAACGTGTATTTTTGTGGGATGCATTGTAGTAATGGCATGGAATTCAAAAAATGTATTGTTACATAGTGAAGCCTGTGGTGAAAAAGTCCAGTTATTATGAATGAGCAAACCTGTTCCCCCACCCCTACCGGTATGTCGAGGGGTTTGAGAGAAGGAGAAGTTGTTGGAGAGAGCAGCAGGTGTTGCTGTATCCTCTGGACATATCCATGTCTCTGTCAGTGCCAGGATGCTGAGAGTGGACTGTGTGGCAAAGGCTGGAATGAATGCAGCTTTGTTCACAGCTGACTGGCAGTTCCAGATTCCCACTGAGAACGAGAGCGGAGCAGGTGCTGAGGTGCAGAGTGGCCGTAGGTTGTGTGGGTTGCGTTTGGTCTTGCATCTGTATCTTGTGAACGGTCTATAACAAATAACATGGATGTGCTTGAAGGCATGTGTTATTCGTGAACTAGACATGTTAGTATGTAGAAGTAAAATAATAAGAGATAAAATAAATATACTTAAGTGCTATGGAGAGTGGCGCCTTTTCGGTGTCCTTGCTTGGTGGACTCGCACAGGTAGACTCGCTGGTCTTTACCCAAGTAGGTCTTCACACGAGGGCTGTTACTTCCGCTGCCGCTTCCGCATCAGCATTCAGTCAAATACATACACGCTTTAATGAGCCGTTCAGTGGAAAAAGCAGGACATGCCTTAATGCTACTCAGCACAACAAAGCTAGTCACGTGGTCAACCAAAACTAAGGGAATAAACACGACTTCCGTACACCGCAAATAAATTATGCTGCACTTTAGCAATAAATAATACTCTAAAACACGTGAAGCACTGTTTGCAGACACTAAAACAATGATAGTTTTACACACACTGGATAACCAACTCTAAATCTAGCAGCGAATACTATGGGACAAGTCAAAACAAATATAGTGCACAAACACATGTTTAAGCGACACGAGTTCAAGACAGTAAACAAACAACACCTGATCTAGCAATGAATAACACTCTAACAACATTAAAAACAATTAAATAAACACACTTACATACAACTGCAGACTCCTGTAGATAGATCGCTTCTCCTGGTTCTTGTGCATCAAACATGTTTTTCATGTCACCGTATTGGATTTACAGAGTTTATTAATAATGTTGGTTTGAGTTGAGAGTGAATAGCAATTTAATTTTTGGTCTGCACAAAGTGATCACATTAAAAATCTGGGATTCAAAATCTAATTTAAAGGACTAGTTCACCCAAAAATTTAAATTCTCTCATCATTTACTCTCCCTCTTTCATCGCAGAATTTATTTCTGTCTTTTGTTCAGCATAAAACAAATTATTTTTTAAGAATATTTCAGATCTGTTGTTCCATACAATGCAAGTGATTGGGTGCCAAAATATTGAAGCTGCAAAAAGCACATATTGCCATCATAAAAGTAATCCATGCAACTCCAGTGAATTAAAAATGTCTTGTGAAGCAAAACGTTAGGTGTGTATAAGAAAAAGATAAATAATTAAAGCTTTTTTATTTATAAAATTTCACTAAAATTCCACCCAGCTGTGGTATGCACGGTCATAAGAGGTGAATACACTCTTCGAGAACTGAAGTGTTAAATACAGAAGTATTGTTTACAACTGAGGAGGTTGCTTGTGTGTGCTTATCCAGGATGCCTCAACCTACATAAAAAACCTTAAATTACATCCGCGAGTATCATCGCAAGAGGAAAGACCAACTTTTCACAGATTCCCTATCAGTGATCCTGAGAACTGAAGCTATGGCTGCTCGCTGTTCACTGGTATATCAAAACACCTACTGAGTCACTCAAAATGTTGAGGGTGTGCACTAAATATTTTCCATGCTGATTTCAGACTAGCCAAGGGATCCGATGATATCGATATGCCTGCGCGCTTGCATCTTGCGAGAGGCAGTTTGTACTCCACCCTCATTACCGTTCACACCATAGCTTGCCAGAGGTGTTTTTAGAATTAAAAATATATATATTGATCTATTTCTTACACACACCTAGCATTTCGCTTCAGAAGACATGGATTAATCCACTGGAGTCATATTGATTACTTTTATGCTGCATTTGTGTGCTTTTTGGAGCTTCAAGATTTTGGAACCCATTCACTTGCATTGTATAGTTCTACAGAGCAGAAATATTCTTCTAAAAATCTTAATTTGTGTTCAGGAGAATAAAGTCATACACATCTGGGATGGCATGGTAGGGTGATGGCAGGGTGAGTTTTCATTTTTGAGCGAACTATCCCTTTAAATCTGTAAATAAAAGAAATCTTTTAAGATTTAAAATATTTTTTTAAAAGTATAAAATATTTATAAACCTTTTTCTTAATTAAAAAAAAGAAACATAATGATGAAAAATTTATTTGAAATATTTAAGATTCAGCACTGTTTCTAGGTCACTTATCAAAAAAGTAGGGATGGGACGATATGGTTTCTCACGATTCAGTTAGATGTACGATATGATGTTCACGGTGCGATTTCTCAATTCGAAATAATAACGGTTAATGACAAAGTATGACAGAAAATTTTGTAAAATGCACATTATAATTTCTCATCAAAATAAAACGATTTAATACACAATATAAATAATATATATAATAAAGATATGAGCTGTACATTTTTTTAATAATGTGTACAATTTGCAAGTAACAACATTGAGTTAAAATGGTACTGTCACTTTAAGTGTTCAACGTGCATCTCACAGACTTGCAGGGGTGTTGCGGTTCATTTTTTAATAAAAGAGGAGTCTTGTTTTGTTTAGCACATCCGTGCTATTAATATTTCTTTTCACCATGTTATTTGACAGTAAAGAACAAAAGTGATATTAAAAGACACATTTTTCAATGACAGTGGAGTGCGGGATCTCATCTTTTAGGACACACATTATACAGAAAAAAAATTCTGTTATAATCTCAAACACTTTTCAACAAAACAAGGCAATTTTCCAGGTATACCAGTACTTAAATGTCTAAAAGCTTAACCCTGTAAATAGTGTAGAAAATAAGCACAGTAAAGTTCAGATCAAACGATAAAGAGATTATGATGTTTGATGGGTCATTTCATTTATGATCACATGGAAAAAAATAGCAAATTAAAATTGAGTTTTGCCTCGATATGGTTCATAATTTTTTTTGGTTTGCAATATATATTCGATTTATCGATTTATTTACTCATCCCTACAATAAAAAAAATATTTAACATTACCTATATATTCACTCATTTCAATGAAAGATCAGATTTTCTTGCTTCCAGTGATGCACACAAGATGCTTTTTGGAACATCTTGAATCATGCTGGATGAACATGAATCTTTAGGTTTTGCACTTGTTGAGTTCATGCCAGCTTGACATACAAATTCTAAGAAATTCAGAATTCCTTGTTAATTTTCCAATTCAGCTTTTACTGTTATTTTACGCTGATAATAGAAAAATACAAAAGTATTTTCATCAGTGGTCTCAGACTTTTAGATCCCACTTTATATAACATTCCTCTCCTTTTCTCTATCTCACTGTAGGTTAATATCTAGCATCACTGCTGTGTTTCTCAGCATTGCGCAGGGCTTCAGTGGAAGAGATAGAGACAAAGAGAGGAATGTTATATAAAGTGGGATCTAAAAGTCTGAGACCACTGATGAAAATACTTTTGTATTTTTCTATTATCAGCTTTGTTTTCTTTAAAATTTTATTTTATTCTGTTTTTTATTTTTATCTCTGTCTTGTTGCTGTATTGTTTGTGCACTGGAAGCTTCTGTCACCAAGACAAATTCCTTGTATGTGTAAGCGTAACTGGCACTAAAGCTCATTCTGATTCTGAAATTGGGGTACCAGTGTGCAATCGATGATAAATAAAAAGAGCTTTTATCCACTATTCATATTCTTTGTTGTACTTTTAGTGTTCAGCATCCTGCTGTTGTACATTTAATGTGTGTTGTCTTTCTTTTTTGTCTTAATCATTCTCTCTATGTGCCTTCCTGCATGTCTTCACTCTAAATAAGATGATGATAAAAATTTGTCATTGTTTTTATTTGCCACTAGATGGCGATGTAGACCTTTTTTTCATTACTTGGAAACATTTATGCATTTGGCAGAAACACATTTTTTAGTCTTTTTGTTTCAGTGAGAGACAATTGGGAACTGTGCAATAAATGTAACATGATGAGGGCAAAGAGGTCACACCACTGTAGCCGCTGTGGCCACTGTATCCGTTGTATGGACCACCACTGGTCAATATCACCACCATCAATTGTTTAATAGTCTTGATAAAAAAAAAGTTATCAAAACAACAAATTTGGTAACCATATACAATACAGTTCTATTAATTAACATGAGTTAATGCACTTAGTGTCATGAACTAACCATGAACAATAATGTTTTTACAGCATTTATTAATCTTGGTTAATTTTCAATTATCAAAATTATTTTGTTGATGTTTTATTTTAGTTCCTTTATTATTAACTGGCTTATTACACAGCTCTCTGGAATATTCTATTCAGATTGGTCAATCACCTCATCTAGCTGTCTGATATTACAAAGTGATATCAGACCAGTCATTTGGGTATTCCAAGTCATCTTTACTACTTCTCGTATCACTTTGTGATTAATGACCGGCTGACTGTGTACATTATGCCTTACTTAATGTGTAAAACCTATAATGTAAAAAACCTTAGTGTATGTAAAAATGTATATTTACCAGGATTACTTATTGCTGTAAAAGTATTGTTCATTGTTATTTCATGTCAACTATTGAGTTAACTAACGTTAACAAATAAAACCTGATTGGATAGTGTTACCACAAATGTAATCATTATATAATTATGTAATATTTTTCTTTTGTTTATATATTCATTATATTGTTATGATTTTATAATACATTTCAACAAAATAGTTTTGATCTATTAACAGTAATGTAGTACTTAAGCTTATTACGTCTGTGTGAGACAGGCTCAGATCTTTATGACATTTTAGGATACAAACTGAAACGGGGCCTGTTGACCTAAGGTCACAAAGAAACCTTAAAAGACCTTGTACCCCAGACAGATTTACATTCCTGCTGGGTTTTGTATGAAGGAAGTTTAATGAGGTCTCTTAGGAGAGGTAAAACGGAGGGAGAGGCGATATCGAGTGACCAGAGAAGCCCGTGTTAAATCCAGTCTTATAGTACAGCAAAAGAAGGATGCTGTCTGTCTGGATTCAGCAAATCGTGACTCCCTGTCATCGCCTGTAATGGCAGAGAGAAAAAAATTTGGCCATATCGTTTTCCGATTTGTTTGAATAACACTTCAACCTGGCCTCCTCTCTCTCTTTAGGCCTTCACTCTCTCTCTCTCTCTCTTCCCCTCTCTCACATTTTCCTTTTTCTAGTGCTCCTTCCTTTGGCGTGACTTGTCTTAATGTAAGAGAATAACATTAGTGTTGTACTGAAACAGCAATATAAGCACATACTTTGACTGTACTCTTGCTTTTGTGACGTTATTAATATTTTTATGACTGTATGAGCTTATCCTGATGCTGTTTATAAGGAGAAGTGAACAAAAAATACTGTGTACTACCATGGTTTTTGGACATGTACCATGGTATGCTTGGAAGTACCTTGGAATACCATGTAAAAACCTTGGTTCTTGGATTTCAGTACCATGGAATATATCAAAGTACTACGGTATTACAATTTTAACCATTATTATACTATAGTACCACCACTATACTTTTTTGTTAGGTAGGAGAAAGTATTTTAACATCCAAAACAATTGCACACTTCACCTTAAATCTTTGTTCATTTCATATTTATCCATAACTAAGTTCCGTTAGTTTCTTTTAGTTAATGTATTCCAATACATTTATAGTTCAAGTCAGAATTTTACATACACTTAGGTTGAAAAATAAACTTGCCTTGCCTTGAAGTCATTAAAAAATTTTTTTTTAACCATTCCACAGATTTCATATTAGCAATCTATAGATTTGGCAAGTCGTTCAGGACATCTACTTTGTGCATGACACAAGTCATTTTTCCAACAATTGTTTACAGACAGATTGTTTCACTATTAATTGACTATATCACAATCCCAGTGTGTCAGAAGTTTACCTACACTTAGTTAACTGTGCCTTTAAGCAGCTTGGAAAATTCCAGAAAATTATGTCAAGCCTTTAGACAATTGGCCAATTAGCTTCTGATAGGAGGTGCACTGAATTGGGGGCATACCTGTGAATGTATTTTAAGGCCTACCTTCAAACTCAGTGCCTCTTGACATCATGGGAAAAAGAAATCAGCCAAGACCTCAGAAAACAATGTGGACCTCCACAATTCTGGTTCATCCTTGGGAGCAATTTCCAAATGCCTGAATGCACCACGTTCATCTGTACAATCAATAGTATGCAAGTATAAAAACCATGGGACCAAGCAGCCATCAAACCGCTCAGGAAGGAGACATATTCTGTCTCCTAGAGATGAAAGTAGTTTGGTGTGAAAAGTGCAAATCAATCCCAGAACAACAGCAAAGGACCTTGTGAAGATGCTGGAGGAAACGGGTAGAAAAGTATCTATATCCACAGTAAAACAAGTCCTATATAGCAAGGAAGAAGCCACTGCTCCAAAACCACCATAAAAAAGCCAGACTACAGTTTTCAAGTGCACATGGGGACAAAGATCTTACTTTTTGGCTGTCCTTTTTTCTGATGAAACAAAAATTGAACTGTTTGTCCATAATGAGCATCATTATGTTTGGAGGAAAAAGGGTGAGGCTTGAAAGCCAAAGAACACCATCCCAACCGTGAAGCATGGTGGTGGCAGCATCATGTTGTGTACTTTGCTGCAGTAGGGACTGGTGCACTTACAGGTGGCATCATGAGGAAGGAAAATTATATGGATATATTGAAGCAACATCTTAAGACATCAGCCAGGAAGTTAAAGCTCGTCGCAAATGGGTCTTCCAAATGGACAATGACCTCAAGCATACCTCCAAAGTTGTGGCAAAATGGCTTAAGGACAACATAGTCAATGAATTGTATAGTGGCCATCACAAAGCCGTGACCTCAATCTGATAGAAAATGTGTGGGCAGAACTGAAAAGGCGTGTGTGAGCAAGGAGGCCTACAAACCTAACTGGAGGAATGGGCCAGAATTCCAGCAACTTATTGTGACAAGCTTGTGGAAGGCTACCCAAAACATTTGACCCAAGTTAAACAATTTAAAGGCAATGCTACCAAATACTAACAAAGTGTATGTAAACTTCTGACCCTCTGGGAATGTGATGAAAGAAATTATATATAATTGATTATATATTAAATAAATAATTCTCTCTACTATTATTCGGACATTTCGCATTCTAAACTAAAGTAGTGATCCTAACTAACCTAAGACAAGGAAGGTTTTCTATGATTAAATGTCAGGAATTTTAGTTCAAATGTATTTTGCTAAGGTGTATGTAAACTTCTGACTTCAACTGTATACACATCTACACATCTATGCTATTCTCATTGTTGCTAATTGAAAATGCCTGAAGATTTTCCTCTCTATCCCTCCTTCTGTTTTTATGTGCAGGATTAATAAATATGTTGGGGAGTATAACCACTGGCTCTTTCTACAGCTGTGTTTTTACACTCAGGTTCTGAGTCTTTACACCCTGGTACTGGACTTGCCAGTACTATTACTTCCAACTCGGTTCTCTGTGCACCAGGTAAGGCCAGCTTACATTCACATACCACCAAACTGTCCCAAGTGCTTTACATCACTGTACATTTCATAGGTTTAAATCATTTAATGATTTTTACATTTTTTGTGCCTGCCTTCTATCAAAATTTTTTTTTTGTGAAATGGTTCGATGTTTCATACTTTAAATGTTTAAAACAGTAGTAAGCTTTGTCAATTGTCATGTGGCCTCACCCTGTTGCAATTTATTTTTGTTTTATTAGCGGTGTATAGTTATCTTTTAAATACATGTTTTAAATTCATGTTAAATGTCTTACTTTTTTGCTGTCTGATTAAAGAGCTAGATATGATATTATTTCCATTATTGATATTATTCCCAGTTAATTTGGCACATCGTAAATGGAAGATGTAGTCAAGAGCATTGCGGGTAATAGTACCCAAGGCAGTATGCTCTGTTGTACACTACTGCATATTTTGGCCAATGTAGACATCCAGGGAATATACACTAACAGAAAACATGCATACTTTTCACAGTATACATACTGCAGAAACAGTACATGGAGTAAATATGGAATATTCATAATGGAGGCAGATTATCATCACTGGATTTGCTCCTAACTGGCATTTGTGACATGCTGGTGGCATTAGCATTACTGCTAAATACGCAATAAGCTATCACCAAATTCTATTTAGAATGAGAGAAACTGATCTTCACAACAGTGGCTGGATTCACAAAACGTTCTTAGGAAGAAAATTCTTCTTGACTACAATTTTCTTATTATTTTTTCTTAAAGCAGAAGTGTGTAACTTTTTTTGTGTAAAAAATACCTTCTTCTATCCCTGCTGAATATGCAGAGACAACTTCAAGTAAGCCATTCATAGGTATATTCTTTCTGAAACTGGAAGCATGGTCTTTCTTTGTCACTTCGAAAATTGCTGTTTGTTTTGAGCGAACCGCATAGACCCGCCCCAACAATGTTACTCGACGAATGGTGTGAGTTGTGGGCTGGACTATCTCTATGTTTGACCAACAGCTGACTGAGTTTTGAAAACATTGTTTATTTTGGCAATTACATTTGGTTGCAGTAATGTAGTACTTAAGCTAGTGGTGCAGAAATTACGTATTTTCAGCTTTAAACCAATTCAAATTCTCTAAAGAATTTTTTTTTCTTAGAAATCGTTGTAACTTAAGTTACATTTATGATAACCTTGAATCCCAAATGGTAAGATGTTTAATGGATTTACTGGGTTGTTTTGAATGTGGCATGTTTTATCATGTTGAGTCAGAAGTCACGATGTGCTGTTAATGTAGACGTGTTCATTTGAATTTATTTTATTTTTTTGTGATTTTAGTTTTGTGTTATGTTCTTTTTATTTACAGCTTTCAAACCATGTTATCACGAAATTCAAATAATAAATATTGTTTTAAAGCTTTTTAATCTGGTGACGTGACCAATCATGCTAGTTAATTCCAACGGATGCCCTGATAGCGCTTTCTCTCCGTGACCTTTAGAGTCCATAGAAGAATAAGTGTATCATTAGAAAGCTGAGACTTTCCTTTTTTACTTTAGTGCATACAACTATGTCGTTTAATGTTGTTAAACTAACATGCCATGCAAGAAAAAGAAAAGGTTAATACATTTATTGTTACGATTTACCAGTGTTAAATATTAAATTTGTTGTATTGGACAACTTCATGAGCCGACTATTATGCAGTAATCAGACAATGTCAAGGCCGGTCATTACTCTTAATGGAATCTTCTGTGATAGATACAAGTTAAGCTCAAAACGACAGCATTTATGGCATAATGTTGATTACCACAAAAAATTACCACCTTTTCTTTATGAATATCAAAAAAATATTTTGGAAGGTTTTAAGGCAGAAATTTGAAGCTTATAATTTAATAAAAGCACTAACATTAATTCTTCTGTTAAAACCTGTATTTTTTAAACTGTAAAGTTGTTTATATTGTCATTTTTACAGTCATTTCAGGGTTTGTTGACATTACATCTTCATGGCAATTGAGTTGTAAAATTGGCTATAACTTTATATGAAAAAGGTTAGTGAGTGATGTTATCCCACTAAAATAATGTTTACATGCATTTTGTTTATGTCTTGTGGCTACTTTTGAAAGTATTTTAGCCTTTTTTATTTTTAAAGAAAAGGATTCGCAAGTCAAAATAAAGTTTTGCCGCAAATGCTGTCAATCCCAGAATATTCCTTATAAGGAAAAAATAAAGACATTATTTAAAATAATATTTGAGAACTTTAGAATTGAAGAATTGCACATAGAAATTGAACATTCATACGAAATATAATTCATCCTAAAATGTTTCGGGATTTTTTCTGATGAAAATTTTCTTGAATCTGGCCCCTGGTGTTTTTGTGTGCTATGATCCATTGTGCTGGTTTTTAAAGCCTCAGCTCACCTGTATATACCATCCATCCATCCATCCATCGTCAACCGCTTATCCTGTGTACAGGGTCGCGGGGGGCTGGAGCCTATCCCAGCTAACATTGGGTGAAAGGCGGGGGACACCCTGGACAGGTCGCCAGTCCATCGCAGGGCACCTGTATATACCAAATTCCAAAATGTTGAACCTTTTCTGTGTATTATTGCTAGCATAATAAAATCCAGCACATAAAAAGCTTTTGAAAGATATGTGATTTTTTTTTCCATTGAGTAATGTTAGAAAATGTTTTTTTCTTCACCACCAGCTCTTATCTGGAGTGTTACATTTTCTTCCAAAACATTTATATTCACAGGAGCATCATTCAAACCCACAACTTGAATGCATTTCCTTCACAATAACACTAGAACAGCTGAGCCATCATGACAACAGCAGACTGCCTGCAAATAAAAGCCCATAACGCTCAATTTCCTGTTGTTGTTTGTTCTTTGAAGCATTGTGTGCGAGTAAACAGACGCCGCTGAGAAGTGAGAGATGGTGTAAATGTGCACTGAAACAGCTGTATTAGAGAGATAGTGGCATTATCTCATGGAAAAGCTTAACTTTCCCACACCAGGCAAAATATTGTGGATTTTGTCTATTTGTGTGTGTTTTGTTTTTTTGTAATTGTCACAGAAAAGCCTTATGCAAAGAAAACAAACATAGTGTCACATCACTTTTCATAGCTTCCTTTTGTGAAATGAGAAGTGTGTGCACGTGCATGTGGCAGGACAATTTTAAATGGAAATTTGCTGATTTGACTGTGAACGTTTAGATCACATATGTGTTAAATGTTTCTCTGTCAGGAGGAGTTTGCTGTACGTCATGGGTTGGCTCTGCTCCTTGCATGTTGTTTCATGGGGCTGATCATGTTTTGTGGAATGAGCGGCCTTTTCAGCACACATCTCAAAGGAATCCTCACAGTGAATCTCTCTATCTTTCTCTAAGGGATGAGTTTGATAAATGAGTTTGAAAATCCAGCAGGTTTAACTGAACTGGTCATGGAAATCATTGTATTGATTAGCTATAATTACAGTGCTTGCAGAGCAGCACAGTTGTCTTATCCAGTTTTCTGCTAGTAATTGAGCTTGAGTGTACAGACTAAATTCAAAATATTTTTGGTTGATAATTTCAGTCTTTGGTGGACTTGTTGATGACCACAAAATATTTAATCATACACGTTTTACACTTAGTTGACTCATTGTCATCACTAATAGTTTAAACATAAATAACTAATATTGACATTATATTCATGAATTTTCTGTTATAGCATTATTTAATGTACAGCTGCTTTGAAATAATGCCTGTTGTGAAAAACACTTTAAAAATACATTTGACTTGACTTGACTCATCACTACATTAATTCACCTCTATACAATATGTTGCAAAATGTCTAGGTACAAACAGAGAGCTCCAGGTAGCAGTGGCTGTAATCAAATATTATATTAAACAGAAATATGTGTAAACTATCTTTAACTGTTGAGGCCGCTAGCATTTTAGTTATTACATGACATCACCACTGTAGACTTGGGATCAATGCCTTTCACGCATCGATAATCAGACCATTTTCCCGATATGTGTGTGTGTGTGTGTGTGTGTGTGTGTGTGTGTGTGTGTGTGTGTGTATATATATATATACACACATATATATATATATATACATCGGTGTGTATATATATATATATATATATATATATATATATATATATATATATATATATATATATATACACACCGATCAGCCACAACATTTAAACCACCTGCCTAATATTCTGTAGGTCTCCCATGTGCCGCCAAAACTGCGCCTACCCGCATTTCAGAATAGCATTATGAGATTATATTCTTCTCACCACAGTAGTACAGAGTGGTTATCTGAGTTATAGTAGTCTTTGTCAGTTCGAACCAGTTTGGCCATTCTCTGTTGACCTCTTCATCAACAAGGCACTTCCATCCACAGAACTGCCACTCACTGCAAGTTTTTGCATTCTCTATATACTTGTGTTAAGTACATTTGAGTAATGCACACATATAATGACTGTTGTAACAGATGTTGTCAACTTACACAATACTGAATGTATTTTACTGAATGTATTTCTACTTGTGTTATACATTTGCTCTGTTACTAATTAAACATGATGATATTTAAACGTCTATAAAAGTCTATAAAATGCAATAAAGCACAGATCTCATCCAGCAAATCCCTTCTTAAGCCTCACCACTTATTAGTTGCTTTAATACTTGCCAACAACAGCACAGCTGGTAACAAATGCACAGAAATAACGATTTTGTGGAGACACCACCACATTTTTGGTATACAAAGGCATTTTAATACTAAGACATATAAACAGTGCTCTGCAAGACACAGCAGTAGTATTAATGATTAATTTTTGACTAAGAAAAACACAAGATCTATAAAGTTGTTTATTAAAAAAGTCGAGACAATGGTAAATATGCTGCGATAAATATTATATTGGAGATATACGAGAACGCATGTTAGATTAAATGCAAAGGCAAAAATTTTGGAAAAATGGAATGCATTTTGAAGACAATCCATGCCAGATCAGAGAGTTGTTTTAAGGGGATGCAAGGAAGTGATGCAGCAATATTATTTACATGTTAAGAGAACCCAAAAATATAATTTTTGAAGGCATTTGATGCAAATGAAACACACGTGCTCACTGCTAGAACAGGATTTCTCGAGTTCCTTCAGCATTTAATGTAGGTGTTCAAAACAGCTTTCTGTGCTTTTAGATTCATTTGTTGAGCTGGTTTTGGTAACTGCAGCAACTCCAGACACATGACCTAAATCTCACATTTTATTGATTATGGTATTTCATCGTCCAGCTTTGGAAAAATAAAATGGACACATTCAGGAAAAATTGACACACTCACGCCTTGGCATGAATGTTCGTTCCAGGTGAGAATGGCTCATTAGAAATCCATTGTTTCTGTTTAAAATGTTAATCATGGTGAAGATTTGGTGTACATAGACCTTAAGGCGGAGTAGCCTGCCAGGAACAACTCAAGAAACTTTCTTCCATTGCAGCATCGACACGTCCTGTGTGATTCCTGTGCCTGCCCACGACTGGCATAACCCCCTTGTGCTCTCCCAAAGCTATTATGCCAGACTACATTGAGTGGAAGACCAACTAACAGTGAAATGGAAAGCACACATATTATGCTTCTATTTTAAATGTCGGCTAATGTTAATATATTGATGACTCAAAATATATATATAAACATATAGAGAAAACAATGTGTCTATTAATAATCAATTTATCAATATTTTGTGACATTCCTTGTCGTGAATGGTTTTTACTATTTGGCATCTTGTAATTACATTAATTCCATCATGACATGAATACACAATTAGGCCATGTCCACACCAACAGGTTTTAATTTTAAAAAATGCATTGATTTAGCCTCTCATTAACGTTAGAACAGCATTTTCCTCCACCAAAACAGATCATGTTGAAAACGCACTCCATTACTCCATACTTTGGAAAACAATGTAATTTGGAAACAGAAAACTGAGTTTTAAAATGAAAATGGATTAGTATGGATGTGGTCTTATGGTGCATTTATGTCATGTTGGAATAACTATAATTATGAGATTCCGACTTGTTAAAAGCATTTACGTCTTTGTGGAACTTGTAATTACAAACACAGGCAATCTGAGTAATCGCAAAATACATTTTTTAAATGCTAATATTATTTATTGAAGCAAAAAAGTTATCCAAGTTAAAATCCAATAGCAACTGGGCCTGCGTGACAAAGTATTTGCCCTTAGTTACTAAATCCCCAAATCTATAAAGCTGAATTCATAATGATTACTGCCAGCCTGGGTGTGTCTAGTCCAGCTGAACCCCATTCTTTGAACCCTGTTCAATCAAATCAACACCTAAATAGAACTTTTTTCAGTAGCATGAATTTGGCTAAAAGGTCTCACCCAGTAGCACACTATGCCAAGGTCGAAAGAAATTCCAGAAATTATTAGGAAAAAGGTGATTTGAAATACATCAGTCTGGGAAGGGTTACAAAGATATTTCAAAGTCTCTGGGACTCCAAAGAACCACAGTGAGAGCCATTATCTCCAAATGGAGGAAACTTGGCACAGTAGTGAACCTTCCCAGAAGTGGCTGACCTCCCAAAATCCCTCCAAAAACACAGCGACGACTCATCCAGGAAGTAAAAAAAATCCAAGGACAACATCCAAGGAATTGCAGGCCTCTCTCGCATCACTGTTTATGATTCCACTATCAGAAAGACACTGGCCAGAGTGTCGAGGCAAAAACTACTGCTAACCTAAAAGAACATTAAGGCTCACCTGAATTTTGCCAAAACACACCTTGATGATCCTCAAAGCTTTTGGGATCATGAGTCAAAAGTGGATCTGTTTGGAAAACAGGGGTCCTGTTACATCTGGTGTGAATCATACACAGAATTCCACAAAAAGAACATCATACCTATACCTCAAACATGATTGTGGTAGTGTGATTGTGTGGGAATGCTTTGCTGCTTCGGGGTCAGTGTGAATTGCAATAATTGAAAATCCTATAGGAGAACGTCCGGTCATCAGTCTGTAAGATGAAGCTCAAGCGCAACTGGATGATCCAAATCACAGCAAGACAATGATCCAAAGCATAGGAGTAAGTCCAACTCTGAATGGCTCAAAATAAGCTAAATGAAAGATTTTGAGTGGCCTAATCAAAGTCCTGACTTGAAACCTATTGAGATGCTGTGTCTCAATCAAAATCAATCAAATCAAATCACTTTATTGTCACACTACCATGTACACAAGTGCAACAGTAGGTGAAATTCTTGTGTGCAGTTCCGAGCAACATAGCAGTCATGACAGTGACGAGACATATACCAATTACAGTAAACAACATACTTACACAACACAATTTACATATCAAATGAACACATACTTACACAACACAATTTACATATCAAATGTACACATACTTACACAACACAATAATTATATACAATGCACAGTAAACAATACACACAATATAGAATACACAATATACAATACAATAAGTAAAGAGTATACGAAATATTTATATATATATATAGTAGTTGTATTGAGGAGAATATGTTGACAGTGCAGTGTGAGATTATAGATTAATAAAGTGCAGTGCTAATTATTGATCCTGATAGATCAAGTGTTCAACAGTCTGATTGCTTGGGGGAAGAAGCTATCATGTAGTCGGCTGGTGTGGGTCCTGATGCTGCGATACCGCATAGACCATGACTCCGGTGGCTGGAGTCTCTGATGATCCTCCGAGCATTTTTCACACACCGCCTGGTATATATGTCCTGGAGGGAGGGAAGCTCACCTTCGATGATGTTTCTGGCAGTTCGCACCACCCTTTGCAGTGCTTTGCAGTTGTGGGCGGTGCTATTGCCGTACCAGGCGGTGATGCAGCCAGTCAGAATGCTCTCTACAGTACTAGTGTAGAACCGTGTGAGGATGTGGTGGTTCATTCCAAACGTCCTCAGCCGTCTCAGGAAGAAGAGGCGCTGGTGAGCCTTCTTCACAACGGCCTCAGTGTGGACGGACCATGTGAGTTCCTCAGTATTGTGGACACAGAGGAACTTGAAACTGCTGACTCTCTCCACCTGTGCTCCATCGACGGTGATGGGGCTGTGTTCTCCGTCTTTCTTTCTGAAGTCCACTACAAGCTCCTTGGTTTTACAGACATTAAGGTCTGGACCTTAAACAGTTCATGCTCAAAAACCCTCCACTCTGGCTGAACTGAAGCAGTTCTGCAAAGAAGAGTGGACCATAATTCCACCACAGTGTTGTGAAAGACTGATCTCTAGTTATCGGAAGCATTTGGTTGCAGTTGTTGCTGCTAAAGGTGGCACAACCAGCTATTAAGTTTAAGGGGGCAGTTTGTTTTCTACATGGGTGAAATAAGTGTTGTTTTTTTTTTTGCTTTAATGAAAAATGTAAAATGTAAAATTGTAGTTTGTGTTTACTCGGGTGGCCATTTGTTTTATGTTATGTCTCGTTTGAAGATCTAAACAATTTAGTATGAAAAATGCACAAAAATAAAATAAATCAAGATGGGGGCAAATACTTTTCCACAGCACCGTGTTTCAGTTTGATATGCCATTTTATTTTGCCATCATTGTAACCTGTTCTTAAATATTTTGCAAGAACATATGTTGAATTAATGTAGTGATAAAGATTGTGTTGTTATCAACAACAAAGCCATTTTGGTGTTATTAGTGTTGCCATAGAAACTTTCCAAATTTCGCTCTGAGTAAAACCAAGTTGCCATCACGTAATTATTGGAATTCCAATATGATGTGAACCATTACATTGATGGAATGTTCTGCATTCTAAATCTAAGTGACAGCATTGACCACTGTAATATTTGCATACTGAATTGTGAATGCCTTGCTTCGTGCATGTGTTTGCTGCCCTGATGCTGCCTTGAATGCACTGGAATTTCCTTAAGGAAATGAAGTTTATTTACTTGACACCTGCTGGTTCACTGTTGTAAAAATACTTTCGTCACAACTGAACCAAAGAAATAAAACATGGGAAACAAACTGGTGGAGATAATAACCACACAGCCCTGTTTGGTTGGCAGAACAAAACAGTCCATTCTTTTTCTCGACTTTTGTTATTTCCTCCAGCCTTTCTCTGTTGATTAGGATTGAAACATGGCTGTGATTGGGGGGAGTGGGATAATCACGTTTGACTCTGATCCTTTAATTGATGACTTCATGTGATAGCCAGAGCAAAGAGGATTAGTAGTGACCTAGTTAAATTGGGAAAAAAAAGTGTGGCCCTTGAAAAAGAATACACCTCCCCTTAATCTCATTCTCTGGTTCCCAGTCATGTTCACTTGACCCTGTGCATCCACCATATGTTGTGGAAGAGTCTCCGTCATTGTATTTTTTTTCTCCTGGCCAAAGAATGCATCCCTCTTTACATTCTTTCCTGTGCTATTTGTGTACATGGGCCTCATTCTATCATCTCATTTAAAACTATTAAATTGAATCAGTTTATGCTTGCATGGTCATTATTTTTGTTATCCGCACTTTAAAGTGCACATACAGTAAATGGTGACCGTGAAGGGTGCGATGCATGCAGGTTGGGAAAAACATGAGGGTGAGTACATTGAAGTGAACTGTCCCTTTAGTACAAATCGAGACACTGTTAATAACATGTTACCCTTGCAAATTCTATGTATTGTTGTTCAGGCTAAGTTGCGCAAGTCAAGTTGCACCACCGCCAAACAGCATAATCAGGTTATTCTTAATTATTGCACTAGTTGCGTCAAGCCATTCTTTTAGGTGAACTTTGATGCTAACTTATTCCTCCAGGAGATTTCCTGTGGCAGCACTAATCTAACTTGCGTTGCTAAAAGTCCATGTTAAGCTGTCTTATCTTGTGTCCTATACTACCCTTAAGCCTTTTCCTTATCCACAGGCTACCAAACTTATCAGTACTTTTACACGCAAGCTGCCCCTTCACCCTAATATCCTATGTTGTCATGTGTTACAAGATTTAGTGGCTGAGAGGGTGGTTAGCTCATAGCCCTGTGCCAGTCGTTGCAATTGAGGTTGCACACTTAAACATTGATCCCTGCTAAGCTATTTTTCTCACACATCCTCTTTGAGGCCAACTGAGTTCACCCTGAATTGTAGCCAGGACAGATTGGAGTGGCGCTGGCTGCTCTGGGCCAGAAGTGTGTCCAGTAGTGCTTTAGAATCTGACTTCTCTGCTAATGCAGAGTCCTTAACCTTAAAGGTATAGTTTATCCAAAACTTTAAATTCTGTCGTAATTTATTCCCCCTCATGTTGTTCCAAACAAACCTGTATGAACACAAAAAGAGACATTAGGCAGAATGTTAGCCTCAGTCACCATTCTCTTTCATTGCTTCTTTTTTCTATACAATGGTGATTGGTGCACATACAGTAAATGGTGACATTCTAAGTCTAACATTCACATATTCAACATAGCACAATATCTCCTTTTGTATTCTATGGAAGAATAAATTAATATGAGTTTGGTAAATAATGAGAGAAATTTCATTTTTGGGTGAACTATCCCTTTAATAATTTAAGTCATCTCATGACTTCTAGGATGACACCCTTTTTATTTATTTGTCTAGTGGATCACTCACAAAGCACAGATTGTTCTAGAAACCCACTGTCAATCACACTTCCACCATGTTTCACACAAACAGGCCCTTCAGTTTCGCCTCCGTTAATCCCTGCTAATTTACATATTCAGTCTTTCTTTTTCCCCCCTCTGTTTGCCGCATCTCTTCACCTGGCAAGCAGGGGGGATTTTAGCATCCTTATGCACACAGGCTTATTGTCCGCAGGCAGATGCCCTTTTGCCCCCGTGCCAACTTGGCAAGGTGAAGAGGGCACCAAGGGAGTCTTGCTGCTGTCAGCTTCACTGTCTTTCTTTTGTCTCGGAGTATGCCGTTGCGGTTTTCAATCCTAGCGTGGGAAAGATCAAAATTGATCCAATTCACCCTCTTGCATCTACTGGCTTGCTGTCATAGATAATTTCTTGAATCATCATTGTATGGTTTCTTGCATTCATAAGAAATCACATGTTCATGGTTCAATGGTGATATGAAGCAACATCCTTCATGTTTTCCACAACAGGACACAACTACTATAGAGAAGATGTCCCACTCATCGGAAGACTTGTAAGTATCTGAACTTGCTGCATCTTTCAGCCATTTAATAATAATTAGGGCTTTCAGTTGATTAATCAATCAAATTAATTTCATTAAATTTCATACAGAATTGCTGAGAAAATCCCCCAAACGAACATAATGTAAAAACATTGTTGTAGCAGACTAGTGAATAAAAAGTGCTTTGTCAGTATATGGAAAAAATGTATATATTGTCTATAATCTATTTACTGTCATTGAATATTCTGTAGGCCTAACACTGGCCTACTGTACACAATAGTCCATTTTGCAACAGAGTTTGTTAATCTATCTGGGGTATATTTAGGGGCCTTTCGCTCAAGGGTTATTTTTGCATTTATGTAGTTTTTTTTAACAGTTTTTTGAATGTGTACAAAAATGTTTTTGTTGTTTGTATGTGTATACATATGTCAAACAGACATATTTGCATGTGTTATGTCATGTCTCACTGTTTTTTCTGCAACTTGCAACTTGAATTTCATTTTTAAGATGTTCGTTCAACTTTGAAATACTCAAGTCTCGATCTTGCTGTTTTGAATGCAAGAATGCATTCTGCGTGAAAGACTCCTTACTCGTTCTGTGCTGCCTACTCTAGGAAAAGACTGGATTGCAGTAAACAACTTCTAACATCAAAACAATTGTTAAAATACTAGGCATTATACACTTGTTGACTTTGAAGATCGTTACAGACAAAAAACTGGCTATCATACACCCAATTACTGAGGATAAGACACCAAACGACTTGGGATAATGCAGTACCTGACTGTCAGGTAATTCGGAACACAACAAACTTGAGCGGAAACACACGTTGTCCATTCTAGGAGTCGCATGACAGATGTAAACAAAAACGTACAGGAGCATTGCTGTTGTTGCTGCCATTCATGGTTTCAAGTCGCACAAAAAAATGGGCCAAGTGCATTTAGGTGCACTCTTGGTTAGGAAGATGCTACCAGTACAGCATCCGTAGACTGCAGTGAGAGTTATACGTGAGTGCGTTTTTTTTTTTCCTCTTATGAATATTTTTTAACTTAATCCAATTGTTTTAAAATTCCTTGACTTTGTTTACCTATGGTATCTGAAAACACACACACACACACAAATTTGGTCCATTTTCTTTAAAAAAAAAATGGTTTTATTTTACTTTGTTATACTTTTTGTGTTCCCGTAAAAAAAAATAAAAATAAAACGGCCATTGGAAATTAATGGATTATTCTACAATATGCAAAAATATGAAGTGTTCAGTAGCATACCAATCTTTAGATGAGCAAATATGTGGCTGTGTGCTTGCACACACACAGTCCTGGGAAATGTACACACACACGCGTACACACCGCACACACACACACACACACATTGTGTGTTGAGCGTCCTTTTGTACATCATCTTTCCATGTTCATGCTTTGAGGAATATTTCAAGATCTACTTATGTTGTGTTTGGGCTTGTTTGAATTGGGATAGACTGCTGTAAGTTATGATACTTCATTTTCTATGTAATATGTTTCAGAAAGTACTAAGGAAAAACGTGACAAAAAACACTCCTGTTTATTAGATGTATGTGTCAGTGGGAATTCCATACAGTAATACTAACTGCAGTTTGGCCTCTGAGTGAAACAAATATAGTCATTGCATTCTACTAATTGAGACATTTTCAAAGATATATAACATGGCTCTCGCATCTTTTTTTTTAAGGTTTTACCAACTCTAAATATAATTGTTGTGATAACAAATTTGCAAATGATGAGAACGAACCTGTTCTTATTTGTCAGCAAATTAAAAAGCATTATTTAAGAATTGTTAGGATCAGCTGTATGCATTGTAAGGTCCAGATTCTAAGTTTTAAAATGATCAAACAAGGGGTTATTAATTTATTTTGTGATTTATGTATTTTATATATATATATATATATATATATATATATATATATATATATATATATATATATATATTTCCTGCAGGGAGTGCCCCTCAATGGCTTGGTATAAGCTCAGTTCAAGTAATCCTTCTATCAATAAAAATATATATATTTTTATACATGTAAAAAGAAAAAAAAAGGAGACCAAAACTAAATTACTAAAACAAGTTGTTAAAAAGACCTAATGCAATATCTTGTGATTATATATACAATATAAGAGATTTATAAACGATCTTCGTGGGATGGTAATTTTAGACTAGGAACACAAAATGTGTTAGCATAAAACTAACACAAGTGTTAAAAAGTTAAACTTCACTTTGAGTGCTTGTTTGCATCTCCATTTCTTGAGGTTCGTCACTCCACATGCTCGATTTCCATTGGCTTCTCACCGTATGACTTTAGATTTGATTTGTGGAGCATCATACACTACAAGATTTCCTCTATAGTTATGGATAGGTGGCTCAGAAATATCAAACATGTTTGATATCCTCGGACTATAGAGTTAGTATTCATCATAAACTACCAATTTTCTCCGACTGGCCCAAAATCTGCAGACTAGCACTGACTCTGGTTTAAATTTGTGTTGAAGTCTTAACTGTGGTCTGGCGAGACATGTTTCCTTTTGTCAGGGCTGGACTGGTAATCTGGCATAGCGGGCATTTTCCCGGTGGGCCGACGCACTTTGTGGCCGATCAGGGGTGGACTGGCCATCGGGAGAACCGAGCGGGCTGGTGGGTTGGCCGCGAAATGGGCCGAATGGGCTACGAAAAACTAAAATGAGCCGCCACGTTATACAGAACGGACCACAAAACGGCGCCACGATATGCAGAAAAGGTCCCTCCCCCGCTCAACAACTTTTGGGCCAGTTATGTAAAATCCTGGGCTGATTTCTCTTCCCAGTCCAGCACTGCCTGTAGTAGGAGCTTGGGTTGTACTGACTGCAGAATTAAATTCGCAAGATCATGCTTTGCATTTTGGTGTTACTTCAATTACATTATGTACGTACAGGTCAGGGGACATGATTAATTGCATACATTTTCCCTGCCGTTGCGTTGATGCAGTCGATTGCACTAAATTGACAGCCATATTAATAATGAAACGTCCTTATTTCAAGAAATGTTCTTGTACTTCTCTGTATAGTATTCATTTTAAATGTTTTGTGATACGAGTTCACATCAACTGACAAAGCATATTTTAATTTATTCCTCTCCCTCAGTGGCCCACAGCAGTCGTGGCAGCAAGCAACGGCTGAGGTGTTTGGCACTGACTGGAAGATCCTGTGGTTCCTGCAGTTCAGGAGCAGACAGCCTTTAAAGCTCAACCTGATCTCCTGCTCTCATGTGTAGACAGGCATACAGAGACACACACAGCACTCCAGTGGGGAATGTGGGCCACCCTCTGCCCTCTCTCTTCCCCCCTTGTCCACAATGAATTATTATCTCTAAAGGATAAAACTCCTTCAGGTTCTTCAAACAATTGACATTGATCTGACTCATATCTATTCATATAGATGCATAAAACTGAATACAGTTGTCATTGGACAGTGTCATGTAAAAAATAAAGTTATAGATATCAAGGATTTTATATTGTTAAAAAAAA
Organism: Xyrauchen texanus; assembly: GCF_025860055.1. Classification (NCBI taxonomy): domain Eukaryota; kingdom Metazoa; phylum Chordata; class Actinopteri; order Cypriniformes; family Catostomidae; genus Xyrauchen; species Xyrauchen texanus. Next base: position 51,109,984 of record NC_068276.1, read on the forward strand.
TTGTATTGCACATTTTGGGTCAGTCTGCATATTTGCCAATGAAAGGCGGATAATTGATTTTGTGGCAATGTAATCTACAGGGTAACCCTTATTTGTTGAGATGCTGGCCCAGCCCACTCCCCCATGTCTGGGTCACGTGATGTCATGTGAGTAGGGAGGGGGTGGAGATTGTTGTCTGGTTTTAGGCTCTGAGGGTTGATGGCCCTAGAGGTGAGTCATGACCTCTGGCATGGGTGAAAGACACTGCTACAACACACACACATACACGTGCACACAATGACAAATAGAAACGTGGTTTACAATAACATATTATTTTTAGTCTACCTCCACTGCATTTGATTATGCTTTTATTTCGTAATTCATGTTTTCATGCCTTTTTAAAATCCACATGTTTAAAATGTTTGAGTCTAAATATTTTACTATTTTTTTTTTTTTATCACAATATTCAAGTTACTCTTTGCTAACCTTGATTATTGTTATGTTTTTTGGAGGAACAGTCAACACAATTGCAATTACACAGAACACTGATATTGTGATATCTAGAATAGTGAGCAGCAACCTCAACATCCAATCAAAAAGGGTCAAAGGTCTTCCTTTAATTTTTTTCTCTTTAATAAAGTGTTTCTTGTCAACGTGAAATCCTCCCATCTGTGGTGGAATTTTGGCTGTCAGTCTACCATGTGAGTTATTTTCATATGCTTAAACAAATAAAGCTTGACATCCTTCCCTGCCCAACCGCTTTAATTTAAGGCACTTTTGAAACCTGTGCTGTTATCTTTTTCTTCAAATTCTTTACTTCTTCCTCTCAGACTTAAAGGGATTGTTTACCCAAATAAGAAAATTCTCTCATCACTCACGTTTTCCAAACTTTGCAGAAAACAAATGGAGATATTAGGCAGAATGTCAGCTTCAGTTACTTTCCACTTTTATTGTATGAATAAAAAAGATGCAATGAAAGTGAATGACGATAGGTTAATATTGAACAAAAGTCATAGTAATTAGAAAAAGCATGAGGTTCAGTAAGTGATGATAAAATATTCATTTCTGAGTGAACTATCACTTTAAATTCTGTTTCCCCCAATTCACTAATATCAGTCCATGTCATGCATTTGCACTTGTTCTTTGTTACGAATCAGTGACTGTTCAGTTAACCCTTTTCATTTATGTTTATACACGTGTTTCAGCATTTCACTTTACCAGATCCACACCTACACACTGACGTCTGGATCAAGGCTTTGTAACACTGGATTTATCCTGTTGAAAAACCACGTTTTTTTGTTTGTTTGTTTTTTGTATGACCCGTGCATCATAAGCTTTTCTTGAGACAGTTAAACAATTAGCTCTGAGGCCTGTGGATGAGATTAAAGAAGCTGACATTTTATACGCCTTGGTCTTTATCTAATGATTGACTTGATTTGAGTTGTCACCTGGTTCTCCACCTGTTCTAAAGCTGACACAAACATTAAGCCTCCAAGAAAACAATGAGCACTGTCTCAAGTATATTCCTGCTTTCTGAATAGTTGTCAAAAAAAGGAAAATATTTAGTATTATAGTCTTGGTCTTTTTGCACAATGAAAAGTATTAAAGAAATTGTTCACCCTTACAATGAAAATTCTGTCATTATTTACTCAACCTCATGTTGTTTTAAACCAGTATGCTGTTATATTTGATGTGGAACACAAAATAAATCTTATAGATATAAATATTGACGAAAATGTAGGTCTACTGGTCACACAATGCTATTGAATGGCTTGAGAAGACTTGAAATATAGTGCACAAGTTGTATGAACTACTTTTATGTTGCTTTTTTGTCACTTTTGGAGCCTGACAGCCCACTGTCACAATTAACTGCTGTCGTATAAAAACGATCAAGTCCTGAGAAAAATAACAGAATATCGGTTTGGAATGATATAAGGTTAAGTAAATAATGACAAAATTGTACATTTTTTTGGTGAACTATTTCTTTGAGGTATTTGAACGGTGGCACTGTTTGTCTCCACCCTAAAAAAATATTGGTTTTGCATATAGAGATGGTTAATAATGTTCAAGGGTTATCTCCAAAATAACCTTTTATTTGGGCACTTGATTTATTTTGTTTGTAGTTTATGGTGTTTTTTTTTTTATTTTGGCAAGATATTGTTGGCTGTGGCGGTGGTGTTTCGCCTCCCAGCAGCTCTCTATGTGTCTGGCTAGTTGCCCAATGCCCTCTTTGCCGGCCTCTGTGTCTCATGCCCTGGTGTGTGCCAGGGTCTCTCTGGTGATAGGCACTGTTCCACACACGGTCACAGTGACAGTTAAGTGCCAGTTTGGGGTTCCAGCTGGAGGCCTTGGCAACATACGTACTGATGGCCAATATCTCTCTAACCAGTGGTTGAAAAGCGCACAAGGTCTGTTGGATTAGGTTTGTGTTATCAAGAGCTTTGACATCAAACATCAATATAATTTACATTTGCTTTCAATGAACCATTTTTCATTTAGCAATTATGGCTGTCAATTTTCTTTATATTTTTATACAAAGAAAACATTTAACAGAGACCTTGGTAATACTCTATGTTCCTCAATGAGCCATTAACAAATATGATTACAAGGCACTCTGTTATACTTGGTTCTGATTGGTCAATCATTGAATTCTTAGGCCTACTACATGGTATATTTGTCCACTGGTAAGACTTCACAATAAGGTTATACTGTATTTGTTAACATTAGTTGATGCATTCAGTATAATTTACTGTGAACAATAATTTTTACAGCATTTATTATTCTTAGTATGATGCTAGTGTTGTAAAGGAATACAGCAACACTTGGCTCATAGGTTAAAAATAACAATCTACTATAGCCATTTAACCCTCAGAGTCTGTTTCAATAATACCTAATTTACCATAAATAATACCATACAAAGAAAAGTTGTTAATATCACTGAGGGTTAAAGCATTGGCAACAATTTACCAATAGAAATAAAGCATAAATAGACATCCGATCCTTGTTATTTAAAATAATATTATATACAGTTGTAGCCAAACATGTTGGCACCCTTGGTAAATATGTTCAAAGAAGGCTGTGAAAAAAAAATCTGCATTGTTTATTTAACAATTGAAATATGGGAAATATCTTATTATTAAATAAATATTTTTCTCCAAAACGCATTGGCCGTAATTATTGGCACCCTTTTATTCAATGCTTTTTGCAACCTCCCTTTGCCAATATAACAGCTCTGAGTCTTCTCTTATAATGCCCAAATGAGTTTGGAGAATATCTGGCAAGGGATCTGAGACCATTCCACCATACAGAATCTCTCCAGATCCTTCAAATTCAGAGGTCCATAGTGGTGGACTCTCCTCTTCAGTTCACCCCACAAATTGTCTATGGGGTTCAGGTCAGGGGACTGGGATGGCTATGGTGGAACCTTGATTTTGTGGTCAGCGAACCATTTTTGTGTTGATATATATATATATATATATATATATATATATATATATATATATATAGGCTGAATACTACAATTGATATATATATAATGCAACATTTATGATAACCACTGCATAACAACCATATTGTAATGTGTTACCTGATTTTTGTCCATGCTACTATAGTTTCATATCACTTCCCGGTCTCTTTTCTCTCACATAATAGTTTTACCTTTTTTTGTAAGTAGCCATGTTATTATATGTCTATATGTGTATATGACTGCATATACAAACAGTTCAGGATGATAAAGGACCTGCAGTACATTATCCCTTTTATGATGCTCAACTGATCAATAGTTGATGTACAAATGTAAAGATATATGACAATATATAAATAAAAGATCAAGTATTACTTTAGGAACTCTTTTCTTCTTCTTCTCCTTCTTTATTTTTGCTAGTTGTCACTGCTTTTGTTTTATGATCCAGAGTTCAGCTCAGAATCCTGATCTTGTTATTGTGGAGCCACACACAGAGTTCATCCTCTTCCTTTTATGCTAAAAGATAAGACAATATTCTGTTTAATTTTGGTAATATCATGGGAAGCATAAGAATTATTATAATGATTTTCTCATTATAATTATACGTAATTATAAACTTCCCCTGAAAGACTTGAAGAATTCACTCATTTCCCTCTTGCCCATTTTTTTCTGAAAGAGATGAGACAGGACTATTCTGATACTCTCCTCAATTTATTAAAGCTACACTATATAAGAAATATTTTTATAAATTAACAAAAATGAATTAATGTACAAGAACACAAACATTTTATCTTCCAAACCATGTATTTGCCTAACCCCGATTCAATATGGGAAGCCTATAATAATGATTTATAATTTAAAGCTGTCGGGACATATTTGTCAGGAAATCGCATACATCCATCAGTCATACATGCATTTTTACATAACATCCGTAAATAAAGAAAAGATGGTCCAGCTAGCTACTACAGCGAGTGTGTATATATGCGGTGATAGGTGTGGTAGTAGTTTGAGGTGGACAGCTTTTAGCCACAACAAATAAATGACATTGACCTTGGATCGTTCCAAAAGGCAACCCTCTGGGGAATCACCTGTTTTTCAAATAAAGAAACCTCGAACCCAGAAGAGTCTGCAAACAATAAGGGGAAAGCGACAGAGCCCGTAATAAAACACGAAGCAACATCTGCTTTTCTTTTTCATAGGTGGTGACAACTCCAAAAAAGGATTTAAAACCGAGCCAGAGATGGAGTTTTTCTCGCTCGACAGGTAAGATATTTCAAAGGATTGTCTCTTATCACGGTAGTTTGTTAGATAGCGTTAGCCACTCAAATGGGGCATTTTATAATGGAGTGTGGTACTGCTGTGCTTTCAATTTTATTTTCGAGGACATTTTTTAGCTTTATGCTGGTAACAATGCCAATCTTTAAACCAGTTACTACCTTGGTCTATTTGCCTGCTAAGTCATAGTTTCCACCATTTGACTTTATCTGATTTGAATAGCAATCATTGTCTAATGTAATTGTAACATTATTTATTTTAAAACAATTGTTTTCAACAACTCAAAACAAGCTACTTACCTGCTATAAAGACATATTTTTCACATATCCGTCTTTTCTTTCGTTATTTTTTTATTTGTATTCAAGAGCCAATTTAGATGTTAGTACTGATATTTGCACTGATATGGTCAGTGGCGGATTTAGGCATGGGCGACATGGGCAGCTGCCCTGGGCGGCATCTTACCGGGAGCGGCATTGAACACCTCTCTTCCCCACCCTGGGGGTTCGCCCAGGGCGCCATGCATGCTAGAACGACCACTGATCATGGTTACACCAGTGATATTTAAACCATCACATTCATCCTCTCAGAACAGCAGACCCAAAGCCCAACTGACATAATTTCCAAAACAGACAAAGTTACTTGCAGTTCTATGCTTCAACTGCTAGAGGGCCAAAAGATACATAGCGTAGCTTTATATGATGAAATGAAATGAAAACTGATGAAAAGTTCATCAGGGAGTGACTCGCAAATGGTTTTGCTTCAGGACACAGATTTGACACTGAACACTGAGTGCTGGCCAGCCCAACACAGTACCAAAATTGATTTTCCATACAAAATATCAATAAAAATTAATCTTTAAAATAAGAAATTCAAATGCAATAATATTACCATGAACTGCAGGTTCAACAATATACAAATTATAGGCTAAATATGAAAATTTATAATTTTATAAATACATAAACAAAAATAGATGTGTGATTTAGGGCCTTTGGCATTAACAACAAAAGATATTTGAAAAGTTTCCAACTGTTGAAAAATTCAGCATATTTAACTTGACTGGCCAGACTATGCACAGTTACATGGTCAATTATGTTTTTCATTAGCATTCAGCATTGTTTAATGCTTGCAAACTCCTATCCTTTTAGAAAAGACCCCTGACCCATTTTTGGCAGCAACCCACCAGTTGAGGACCACTGCTTTAGAATACCTATTTTTCAAACAAATTAATATACCATATACACCTATGGTTCTTAAAGTTTTCAGTTAAGTTCTCTAAAAAACTTCTTTTGACCTTTTCTCAAGACTCTTATTCCAACACCAAACCTATTTTTTGTGTTGTATCCTTAATTAACCAACAATCTGTAATTCTATGAGCAGGGAAGTAGCCAACTCATTGTCGAGATCTTCAGCAATGCTGGGTTTCTGGCTGCCAACATTGGTTGCCACGGAAATGAACCGTGTGTATCCTGTTTGCCTTTGTCCTTGCCTTACTGGGCTCAGTGTTACACCAAAAACTCATGAACTGGCCGACTTCTGCTTCCAACTGCTCTCCACAAACCACCTGATAGCCAAGACTCAATTTGCAGCAGTCTAATCCCTTGAAGAATTTACCTGTACCTGTTTCTGCCTAAACACATTTTCAAAAGAGTGAAATGTCAGATCAGTTAGATCTTGAAGAATTTTGATATCCTTAAAGTACTTGATTTCGTTCCCTTGCTCGGTTTGTGTACATATGCATATTATGACACTCCCACTTTCAACCGATTACTGGCAAATTGATTGTACCCTCTTAAAATGATGAACATTTTGATAGGTCATTGGTCCTTAAAATAAAGTCATCCCTTTGTCTGTGGAGCAGAAAGGAGAGACTTTATGGAGGATAAACTTAGCTCAGATGAGAGGAAAGGCAAGCCTTTTATCTCGGGCAGGCACTGTATTTTACACAATGTCCCTCCAGTACAACCTAACAAAGAGCTCCTTATGTACTTCCTCTCGGCTGGCAGGTCTAATACTGTAGCACAGGGGACGGTTGCGAGTAGAAGTCTTTTAGAGAGGGGGCTTCGGATGGTGTGCCGGATAAAGAACAATTCATTGGATCAGTGAAATGTGTGTGTGCATGTGTGGTGCCCCACTGAGAGGTGGTGTCTGGGCCAGAAAAAAACAGCACTATGGAAAGATTTACCCCCGTCTTCTGCCAACCTTGTTTGAACTCTGTTGTGTGTTTTAATTTCCTGTGCAATTAGATCAAATATCTGGCTCATTCAGTACAAAATCAACTTAGTCAATTTAAAGCTGATATGTATACATTTTTCAGTGTTAAAATTCATGCACAATTTCACCAAAAAGTGCAACATTATGGCTCTGAGGTGCTATAAAAACATTTGAGTCTCCCTTCCTGCCCGACACAGCAATGTTGGCTTGACCAACAGTGTGAGTTTGGGGCAGGACAATCTGTGTTCACAACCAATGGAAAACGAGGTAGGTTTCCTGGAATCTGTTGGAAATCAGAGATTATTATTGCAATTGCGTTTGGCAATGCTAGAGGTGCAGAAAATCACTTCTGCTTTGAGAATGCATGCATGCAATGCATTTGTAATTGATCTATACTTTATTTCACAAGACTGTGATTAATTAGTTGTTGTTTTTTAAAGAGAGAATTATGAGTCATTATGCACAGCGAATCAGTGTCAAGGCCTTTCATTTAACTAATCTGAATCCTAACCTCTAATCCTGCTGGTTGTTTAGTTGCCTCTATTAATTCTTGTAGAACTCTGGCAAAGCCTCAGAAGGTCCCACGTCCACCCGCTCCCACCCTCTCTCTCTCTCCCTGCCACGGTTGGATGCCTCCCACCCTGATGCTGTCCATTCCCAGTAGGGGCCTCTGTTGATTGGCCTGGCGTGTGTCCTACACTGTGTGCTGGTGTGAATGACGGCCGCTGTCAGCACTGACTGGCTCCCCGGCGTTCAGCATTCTTCACTTGAGTGACAGCAGATAGTACCTCCCTTGAATTACCCTAAAAGATTGCCTGTGTGATGGCAGGACCACCTAAAAGATTGGAGAAAAAAGTCTTGGCTGGGACTCTTTAATGTCGCTCTCTCTCACTGAGTCATGACCTCTGAGCAAGTGTTTGCCTGCATTGCTCCTCTCAGCCAAAATGAATCTAGAACATCTCATGTTTGTAGCGAACTCCACTGGAAGTAAATCTGTTTCTATTATGTTACTTTAATAGGACGCAGTTCCTTTATTTTTATTTGTTTTTCTTGTTTCACTGGCTTATTTCCATTTAATTTTAATTTAATTTTAGTGCAAATATAAATTTTAAGGTTATGATGGCTAAAAATTTTAATAAATTTATTAGCAGGACAACTTTCCTGTTTCTTATAATCAAAACATTAGCTGCATAGCTAGATATATGTTGGGCTTAAAGGGTTAGTTCACCCAAAAATGAAAATTGTCTCACCATTTACTCACCCAAATGCCATCTTAGATGTGTATGACTTTCCGTTTAACTACAATTAAGATTTTTAAAAGAATTTCTCGCTCTTTTGTTCCATACAATGCAAGTGAATGGGTGCCAAAATGTATAAGCTCCAAAAATCATACAAGTCAGCATGAAAGTATTCTGTAAGACTCCAGTGGTTAAATCAATATCTTCAGAAGTGATAGGTGTGGGTGAGAAACAAATCACTCTCGCATTCTTCTTGTGTTTTTGGTGATTCACATTCTTCATGCATACCGCCTCCTACTGGGAAGGTAGAAGAATTTCAAGCAAAAAATGACTTAAATATTTATCTGTTTCTGACCCACACCTGTCAAATCACTTCTGAAAATATAGATTAAAACACTAGATCTTATGAATTACTTTTATGCTGATTTATGTGATTTTTGGAACTTATATTCACTTATATTGTATGGACTAAAAAAGCTGAGAAATTCTTCTAAATATCTTTATTTGTGTTCTGCATAAGAAAAAAAGTCATACACATCTGGTATGGCAAGAGGGTGAGTAAATGATGAGATAATTTTCATTTTTGGGTTAATTATCCCTCTAAATGTATTTGGACACTTAAACCAAAATGTATGCATTTAAGTGCATTACATAACAAAATATCAAACCAAGTAGCATATGCAAGCAAATTAACTTAGAACTAACTTCACTTAGCAATTTTTGCAATGATTTCTTTTAGTAGATGAAATCAGTTTCCTTCAAGTTCAACTACTGTAGGTGTCATAGCAGAGTAATTACAGGTGTTGTCTTTCCTTCACAATAACTATGGACATGTTGCACTAACTTCAGACAACCAGAAAGTGTCCAAATACATTTAGTCTAAATTTTGAACAATAAACTGTTTTATCATTTGAAACCTTAACAACACTTATTGTGAAATGTCTCGCTTGAAAATGTGATTTTGCTATTTTTATTTGAAATTAATTCCACTTTGTTTGATATTTTGATATATTATTAAGTGTGGCTGAAGTGTCCCAATATTTTTGTTGTCACAGCATGTGATAATGTGGAGTGACATGTGATCTCACCACACTGACTTTATACCAGATTTTCCCAGAAAAGATTTTGTCAATACATTGCATGTAGTCACAACAGTTTTCATAGAAATAGCTTTTTCCATCTCAGTGGAATATTTTATATTAATACATCAAGCCATTGAACACTTCACACATGAATTCAAATGTATTCCCATGAATCACACTTCATTTGGTCTCATGCCTTTCCTCAAGTGCAAACACATGTCTTAAAAAACTCACATCTGGGTTGTAACTTCAGTAAATTAACCCTAATTTCTCTCCTTTGTCCTGAAGCAGACATAATTTTCCTCTGTGGAACAACAGGTGGTCATCTGTGAACAAATTAGTCTCTCCAATAGATCATGGCAGTGGGTTTCATAACTAAAAACATGTTATCCAAGACTACTCCATTACTGTCAATCATTATCTATTCTTGCATTAAATGCAGTTTATTTAACAAAAAAATAAATAAAGACAAAATTCAAGTTTCTTATTTTTAAAAGTTTTCAATCACCGATCGCACCCTCGCCAATTGAGGGAATCATAAACTGAAGTTAATAATTTTTTTAATTAAAGAATATCTACATTTATTTATTTTCATTATGCTTATTGAATACATTGGATGTATACCGAATAATTATTTGCTGCTTCCCCATGTGTCTGGCTTGCTAAGTAAACTGGCCTAATTAACCAACCTGTTATTGTTCGAGGAGTGGACATCTGGTAAAACAAAAGAGGGAATTATGGGAATAAAACCTAATAGGGGTGCCTAGAGGGGTGATATGAAGTACGATATCCCTTTTACACAGCTATTAAGGATATGATTCAAAGAATTATAATCCCAAAGTCTCTTGGACAATGCTAGACTGGGATTAAAAAGCATCTCTGGATATTGTTAATCAATTAGTAACAGACAAGCGCCGTTATTTTTCTGATTGCCCAACCCATATGGGTCAACACTAATCCAAGGCTGTACATGCGCTGTACATTCATTAACATGACTGAACCTTAAATGAGCCTGACCTTTGACTGGAAATAAAATTAGACTACTATTAGGACCACATCACATTTTTAGAAGTATATAAGGTATTGTGCATATCTTATAAATACTAAATTGATATTGACAAATATACAATTAAATATAAAAATTTCAATAGGAATTAACTATTAATATATCCTCAAATTGTGCTTGTAGAAAGTTCAAAGACATTTCCCAATGGTATGAGTCTACGGACAGATTTATGTAGATGCAGAGTCTGTTTCTTTGTGTTTTGGATGTAGCAGGTGTTCCAGATACTTGGATAATTTACCAACTTTCCTCACTTTCAGGCCTCTCAAAGTATTGATTTGCCCATTGATTTTTCATGTAAATCTCACAAATACTTGACTGAAAGAGAGTAGAAATCCAATTAAATCTAGAGTCTGTAAAATATAATCCTAATCCAATCAAGGCGAGAAAATGTATTGATTTGTAGAGTCAAAATCAATACCGTGCATGTGAGGGCAATTCAAGTGAAATGTCAAAAGAAGGCGTTCAGTGAAGTCAGTTGGCCTTGCAGTTATCGATGGCTGCATGTTCACAACACACTGAAAGCACCTCACAATGGTAACAATACATACAGCATTGACAATTCTCTGTTGTCTTTAGTCTGTTTGCTTTTCAATTCACTCAGCCGACGAAACAGACACTTAGTTTTGCAGAACAATTCAATTTCACTGCACAAGGAAGCACTGTATTCTTTTCTGATAATGCATTTATTAAAACTAAATACTAACATCAAAACTATAGATGTGTTCTCTATTGAATTCTCTTCTCGGAGTGGTGGTGGTGTAGTGGTCTAAAGCACATTACTAGTAATCTGGTAATCAGAAAGTCGCTGTTTTGAGCCCTACAGCCAACACCATTGTGTCCTTGAGCAAGGCACTTAACTCCAAGTTGCTCTGGGGGGATTGTCCCTGTAATAAGTGCACTGTAAGTCGCTTTGGATAAAAGCGTCTGCCAAATGCATAAATGTAAATGAATTCATAGCATTTTCAGCTATAGACACGTTTATCATAAAAATCCACAATAAATACCTTTTTCCATGTGTTTTTGTAAAATGTCTCGAAATGTCTAGTTTTTCATTGCTTTCCCTCTGGAAAGAGGATGAGGACGTTTACTGTAAAATATAAAAATACAATATAAAATCAGTCTTGCTATATTGTATAGACCTAAGCAAGATGGCACTCAAAGCACAGATGGTACAGTAATTGTAGACATTGATTGACTGGCATGCAGAGGAATGGCATTCCTCCCTCTTCTTTTTTGTTGAGATTGAAGTCACTGTAGATCTGCTCACATTAGGCCGAACTCTTTGTGTGCTTCAGAGAGACCGTGATTCATAAAATTATCAATTAGAGAGATTGTCAGATAATTTGAGCCTCTTCTGTGTCTTCTTTACTCTATTCTTTCATCATCATTACACCATCTCCATTTTGTCTTTCCTCAACTATTTCAATGCAGTGCTCACCCTTGAAAGAGTTGAGATAACATTCTCCCTTTCACTTCTTCCTAATTCCTCTTCATTTACCAACTCAATGTCTTCTCAGTTTGCACCTCTTCTTCTTCTTCCTTATTGCATTTTCATATTTGTGCAATTGTTTAGATAGCAAAGTCATGACAGTTGTGTGAAAAATGTAGTACATTGCATTTTCTTTACTGTGTGCATTACTAACACTGCAGCTATCAATATAAAGGCATTTAGCAACCTGACATGTGCATTTGAGAATATTACTTTAATTTAGTTGTCTGTGTTAACTCTTTTGAAAGCATGAATTGTAGAGCAGAGAAATTTGTATGTAGTGTTTTGAGAATATTAGGAAAATCGAGAAAAATGCTTAGATGACTATTAATTGTTTTGAGAGCAGTGACTTGAGTTTGGAGAAATGTGTAAAATCGGTCAAGTAAAACTGTAATGTGACTAATGCTTCCATTGGATGAGCCTGGATGTGGTGTATTTCATCTGTAATGAGTTATGACCCTGAAATCCAAAGTGTAAGAAAACAGAGAAATCCCTTTTGGATCCTCCATGGAAATGTGTGAAAGGTTTCGGAAATGAATAGATAGACACTACGCAAAAGGCGAGAAGGATAAACAGCACTCAAGGTATTCTTCTGGCCCTGGTGCTTCTGAAATGCCACCTCGTCCCCTGAATGCCAGATGCTGTGCCCTGACTCGCGGGACGTTCTCACACAATCCTACAATTCACGTGGAGGGAAGCAGCTGCAGGCGGGAACATTCTGTGAGGAGGTGGAGGTTGGGAATGCGCTGCAGAGGGAAAAAGGTCTGTATAGGTTACAAAGAGAGTCCCAAACATGGAACAAAGCTGGCATTCAGCGTTAAACCCCACTGCTCACATCAGAGAGTCAGGTTGATACGTAAATTTGCAAATGTCAAAAGCATGACCATTGTTTAATTTGTTGTGTATGTATGTGCATTAAATGTAAATCTGAATGAGTGGGATACAAGCATGCTTGACAGACCTCAAACATGAGGGTGTTGTGCAGCTCAGAAAAGAGCGGTAAATCAGTCAGATCAGATAGATCTGTCTGCCTTCAAAAGCCAAGCGTACATGTCAATGTAATTAGTTAATGTCATCAAAGCCTACTTTGCATTGCTTTAAACAGCCAAAGCTGTTCTAATGCTATTAATGCAAGCCAGTTATTACATACTAGCTGATGTCGTTACGCCCTGCAAATACATTTCTGATCGCTTGACTGGTTGAAAACCTTCTAGAGGCTTGATAGCTCTCAAAGCTGTTTGAATGTATTTCAGTGGTTGATTCCAGTGAGAGGCAGCTGTTGGTTTTACAACCCCAATTCCTAAACAGTCAGGAGAGTATGGGAAATGCTAATAAAAACAAAAGGAAGTCATTTGTAAAATCTGTTCACTCTGTGTTATATTGAAAGCACTGCAACAACACATTATTTAATGTTTTACCTTGTGAATTTAACTTTTTTTTAACACACTAATTGCATGTCAGATGATTGCAACATCTCCAAAAGGTTGGGAGAGTCGAGTGTTTAACACTGATTAACTTCAGTATTTTGTCTAATAACACTTTTTAAGCATTTAGGCACTGAAGACACAAGTTTGTTAAGTTTAAAAAGTGGAATTTCCCCCCATTCAGTCATTGCAAGTATTCAGCTGCGCAGTTGTATGGGGCCTTCGTTGCTGTATTTTGCGCTTCATAATGCGCAACACATTCTCAATTGGAGACAGATCAGGACTGCAGGCAGGCCAATCTAGCACCCACACTCTCTGGTTAAGCAGCCATGCACTTGCAATCCGGGCAGAATGTGGTTTGGCATTGTCCAATTGCTAACAGAGTCAATGTTAGCATTTATCAATGAAAATAAAAAAGGAAATAAACTAACAACAAATGAGGTCTGTTTACCACATAACTCAATTTTGATGGTTGTTGTTTTAAGATGAAGTTTAAAACTGAATGTGTTCTCTTTTGCCTCGAGTTCATCTGAGGACATTATTTTGCTGTTCACTCAAGAACCTAAAAGTTCTCTGTCATTCAGTGTCTTGCAGACTAAACACAACTGCATAAATGTGTTGCTAATGAAGCTGCTGCTAGAATCTTCAGTCTTAAAGGAATGTTTTTCAGGTTCAATACAAGTCAAGCTCAATCGATAGCATTTGTGACCAAATGTTGATTACCACATAAGAATATTTAAAACTTTCAATGGAAATAAATGGGGCCAGTCCATTTAAACATTAAAAGACACACTGTAGCAACAGTATAGCAACAAGAAATAAACATTGCCATCATTATTTTTGAGTGGTAAAAATGCTTACTAACCTTCTCTGTGTAAAGTTTTATCCAAAATTACAACTTTGTTGCAATAAAGGTGCAATGCTGGTAAACACTGTGTAGCCGGTGGGTTGAAAATAATCACCACAGGAAACAAAAATATATTTGGGGGGTTTAATCTGACACTGTTTTAAGAAAAGAAAAAAACAGTGGTCGATGGGGCCGTATATATATATATATATATATATATATATATATAGAGAGAGAGAGAGAGAGAGAGAGAGAGAGAGAGAGGCTAATGTCAAAAGAAAATACAAAAAGGCTCAGCCTACCCATATTGAACGGCATACATCACCTAAATACATGCTTATATCATTCACAGCATTTTATGCATTTAACACATGTGTGAATCACTCAAAGCATTTTACATATTTCCAACCATGTTATAAGGACATGTATTGCAGTTTAAAGCAATAGAATTATAATTACACATGTTCTCACATATGACACGTATTTCAGTTAATTGGAAAACATCCTTGGCTATGAATCATTACATAACCAGTTCTTGCACATGTGCACAAACATGGTCAAGCTCCACACATGCAATCCATATGCATCCTTCAAAAATGATCCATAACAAACACTAATTTTTAACATTCCACTCTTCTGAACACATATTTAATGCAATTTAGAAGCATTTTGTGTAAAATGTGATATTTACCCAAAGAATTTCCAAACTATGAACAAAACCAGGAGCTCTCTTGCACAGCGCATATCCTCACGTCTCCAAAATGAGAGAGTGCCGAAAAGCAGGTGTTGTAAATCTTTTTAGACATTACATTTCTCCACTTGGTTACAACTGTAAGAGATCCAGGAATATTCCTTTAATCTCTTTTTAAATCTATGATGTTACATATACATTGTCATGGATCCTAAAACAAGTTGGTTGAATCTCATCTGTATTGACTGACTGATAAAATATCTTTGTGAACCAATCATATTTCGTTCAGCCCTCAGAACACGTTTGTGTAAGTAAAACTCCCATCTGCGATGAAATACTTAATCTGAGGTGTTAAAATCCTTTCCAAGGATCCATAAAGGTTTAATGGAAACTTGTGCTGTAAATTATATACTCATTAAATGAGTTTGTGAAACCTAAACATGCCATATTGAACCTAATAACATTTTTAATGGATCAAGTGACTACACACCTGCATGGAATATGCAGTCAGCCTATTATGAAGTTCCAAAAACCCAAAGTATGAAAAAGCAAGTGATTTTCAGAAAATAAGCTACCCAAAGCCATAATATAACTAGTAATTCTGCACTGTTGCTAAGTTTTAAGACATGCTCTGAAAACCTTAACTTCACATATGCAACAGAAAACCATTCACTTTTCTTCTAGTGAAAAAACAAAAAAACAATACACCCACTGTCCTCTTCAACTCAAGATTAAGAATACATTTTCATCCCTCTAGTGCATCAAACTAGACAATCTTTAAAGCCTTATAACATCTGAGACTTTAAATAAGATTAGTTCAGTTAATACACCTCAGGGCTTTTAATCGTACATTAGAACTTGCTTACATTGTTTACTTTTATTTTCACTCAGTTTTATGAAACACAATAAAAAAAATTGTTTCACAACAAACATTTTCTTTTCTTTACTGTTTGATTTAAATGAGCACAATTTTTTTTTTCTGACTTTCCATTTGATAATATGTTAAAATGACTGTTAATGTTACAGTGATTCCTGAGATCATGACAGCATGATAAACGTTACTAATGTACTTCCCAGGCCACATCTGTGTCATTTATAAAGAATTTCCATGCACATAAAAATGTTTGATCAACATCCTATCAACAGAAATCTCATGTTTCAGCTCATAATCCAGCATGCTGCAGTATTATAACATGTATAATATCTTTTCTAAATATACAATGACATTAAATGAACATAAACAAGCCTGTTGCCTCCACCTTATACAATGCACGGTATTCATTGGTACATTGTAAATGGTGAAACCAGGGCCAAATTGATGCCATACGCAGACTGGGCGGTAGGGGTTCACGTGATATGAGCGTAAGGGCAGCCGGTGGACTTTCTGGTGCCCTCCTAGGGTAAGACGGTCCCCCCCTAGGGAGTCAATGCCCTACGCAGCCTTGTAGTATCTGTATAGTTTCTGCACACAAGACTGCACACAAGACTTTCACCTACTGTTGCACTTGTGTACATGGTAGTGTGACAATAAAGTGATGTGATTTGATTTGATTTGATATAGGGAGCGGCGTACTGGGTGAAACTCTGCAGTTGTTACCTCAATGAGCTACTGTATTTCTTCATAACCTGACCCTTAAAATGTACTTTTCCTGATGTAACTTAATGTAGTCAGGTTTATTAATTTATATTAAATGATAGTTTTGACATGAATAAAGCCACATAACTTAGATGTTTACCTGACATTTTCTTTACAGTGGGAGTGATTGAAACATTTGAAAATGATCTAAACCAAAAACCGCACACTCCTGAAACTCAAATAGCAAAGCAATTATATTTGAACACAAGAAACTACACCACAGAAGCAAATGCATCAGCTTTTAAAAAAGCAGGAACACTTAAAAAAATTCCATCACACCAAAACTGAAAAGTCAATTATTTGAATAGATTAAAAGCGGTGCCAAAGTTACAACCTGAAGTGAAAAATTCATTGTACTCTTTCAACCTCTTTGAATTTCATTCCTGATGAAAGGAAAATTTAGTTGAAACACTGAAACTTTTTAAAAATTTAAGAAAAAGAAAAGAAAGAAATTGTGACAAGTTTGACATTAATTACAATGTAATAAGAATTTGCAGTTTCTGTGATTTAAATGAAGTGGCTGCTTAGATTCTTTTGCTGATTCTGAGTCAGTTGAGTTGTCCTGTGCTGTTATGTAAGTAACATTTTAAGCTTAGATGAAACCTTGAATTTAGTACCTTTGGCTTTTAATTGAATTGACTTGGAATACCTGTCTGTATTTACGCCTCTCTTTCTTTCTCTCTTCCTTGCTCCCTCTCTCTCTCTCTCTATCTGTGTGTCTCTCTCCCTCCCTCACTTGGTGTAAGTCTGTGATATCTGAACCGTGCCTGGCTCTCATGTCCATGAAACTCCCCAGCCTTTGTTTGAGGAATATAATTCCCATGTGGGCCTCCCCTCATCGACATCGAGTTTGGGGGGGCTTCCATAAATCAACTATATACAACAGATGAAAATGCAAATAAACTTTGAAGCGCGTCCTCTTACCAAAGCCCCTCATTGGTTGCCCACTTGTTGTACTGCTCAAGATGCCAGAAAGAAATCCATGCTCCTGTTCTACACAGCTTAAAAAATTAAAGCCCTGGCTGAGGTGGGTGGGGGGGGGGCGCTCTATGTGTGTGCGCGAGGGATTCAGATCCTGATCCTGTCATTATAGGCAGCACTGGAGGCTGGAGTCATCGCTGAAGCACAAGGCTAAGTGCGTATGTGCGTGTGTGTATGTGTGCACTTTTCTCCCATAATGCAGTGTGATAAGGATTGGCCTACATGTGGCTGAGAGAGTGCCGTCTGATGAAGGCTTGATTAGTGTGTTATCTACTCCTGAGCTGCTCCTGATGAAAGCTACTGATGGGAGAATGGCTGGGAAAACGGCAGACAGCTCCATCAAATGGCAGCTATGCTATGACATGACAGCCAGGACCTGGTGGATGGTAAGTTTGGTGCTTTTAGGAGCTGTTTTTTCTGTCTGCAAGTTTTTTTCCAACCAATTTTTGAGTGACGTAACTCCTCCTTCAGTGGAATTCATTGCATGTGTTAGAGACTTTTAAAAAGGTTTACAGATCAATTATGTACAGAAGTTTTTGTGTCCTTAAGTTAACAGTTAACTCTTATTTAATAAATGCATTTGTTTTAATATTCACCTCGTTTTTACAGTTGTACTTCTTTTTCGCTTAAACACATCTTTCGGCAACTGGATTTTTTCAATCCTGCCTCAAACTTGGTCTCCTAATCCATTCCAAACATGTGTTGGTTTTTTACCAAACCGCGTGTTGGGTAGGGATGTCACTGGTGTCAGGTGAGGTCAAGACCCTGCACTAGACTCCAGGTCAGGAGGTCAGGATTTTTTCAGAGACCCCTCTCTCTTTCTTACCGCAATCTATAAATGTACTATATCAGATTATGACTCACCTTCACGTTTAAATTGTCCGTTCCAGTTTTCAGTAGTTTTGGAATTATGAGAGTATGTCAAAACGTTGTGATGATCTACTTCATATGAGAAGTTGGAGAGGTCAAGTGCATTAATGTTGCTTTCTTGATATTCCAAATCATCATTCTTGCATCCACGCTTCATTGCTGGGAGTTCTGATCATAACTTGTTCCCCTGGTTTTGGTCGTGATGCTTATAAATATTGTCACACAAGATGTGGGCTTGCTCTACACTTGTTGTCAGTTTTCTCTGTGTTTGTTCATTTTCCCTCCTGGCTGACAAAAGGCTCTTGTTTGAATCTCACTTTCAATGAAGCTACTGCTGGTTCTCATTCCACTATGAATATTAATTTAGTCATTCTTTTTTCCTTCTGCCAGCTCCTTGTGAGTTGTCATTTTATCTTTGTGTTCTTTTACAAGACAGATAAAACAATGTGTGATTAAGGGGATAAGAGGTATACTGTCAGTGATGCTTATTGTTATCCAAGCCGCTACTTTAGATATTTTTTTACTCCTGGTGTTTTCACAACGTAAAAGTTGAATGACAGCAAACATTTAAAAAAAGGAATAACCTTTGTTGCTTCAAACAATGCACATTTAGTTTTTTGGTGCTTGCTTACTTTGCTTGTAACACAATGTAACACTTTTGTGGTACTATCTGTGGTATTATAAAGTCATTGTTGCTTGATGTGTAATAACGTGGATCCTCTCTGAGCCGTATAAGGTAAACTCTGGGACTCTTAAAAATGAAAATTCTCTTAAATTAATAATCCGGTTTCAATACAGGTTAAGCTCAATGGACAGCATTTGCGGCATAATGTTGATCACCACAAAATATAATTTCGACTCCTCCCTTCTTTTCTTTGAGAAAAGAAAAAATAGAGGTTATAGTGAAGCACTTACAGTGAACGTGAATGGGGGGTGGTTTATAGGCAGAAATGTGAAGCTTATGATTTTATAAAAGCACTTTCATTAATTCTTCTGTACAGGCTTGTGTATTATTAGAGCTGTAATGTTGTTTAAATCATTATTTTTACATTAATTTAGGGTTTACGGTGTTACGTCGTCATGGTAATGAACTTGTCGAATTGGATATAACTTTACACAGAACAGGTTAATAAGTGATTTTATCACACTAAAATCATGTAAACACACATATCGGTCATGATGTGCATATTGCATCACTTTAACCACTGTAACACCTCACTGTTGCCTTTTTCTTTTTAAAGAAAAGTAGGGACAATGCAAAATACATCTTTCTTGTAATCAGCATTATGCCATAAATTCTGTCGATTTGGCTTAATTTGTATTAAATATTCAAATTATAATAAATATAATAAATTTGAATATTCCTTTAAAGTTACATACATGATTTAAAGTTATATACTATAAAGCTGATTATATTAAGCAATTATTGGTGTTCCGTATAAAAAATAAATAAATATTGATCAAAAATCAAGGCAGTGAGGGATTTTGAAACATATGCACATGTAACTTTTCAGTGAATGTTGTAGATATCTCTACTGTGTACATTAATAAGAAATAAAAAGTGCAATTCAGTTCACCATAAATGACAAATAATACAATTCAGACAAAAACTCTACTTGGCTTTAATGACATGTTGACAGTTGGTAGACTTTATCTTCTCAACTAGTGTCTAATAAAATAGCTTAGTTTAATCAAGAATTTGGAACGCAACACATTTATCATTATTTACAGTTTTCCATGTTTCCTATTATGCTAAATTAAAAAATTGTGGTGCTCAAATAACTTGGATCTTACATGGACAATTTAAGCATGATCTAAACAATGGAGACATGATTCAGTTTGAAATGCTTACCACTCAGACACTCAAAATTAAGAAACTGGCTCAAAATGTGAGCAGTGTCAGCAGATGCTGGGGTGGGCAGTATTTATCACTAATCCCTGTGGTCAACAGTCATTCATTAAGGTACACACTGCCCCCTTTTTTTGTTTTTGTTTTTGTTTATTGAGTGTGTCTTTTTTTTTTTTTTTTTTGCAAGAGTCCCCCTGTTTGGCTTGCTTTGTGCAGCTGGGAGACTGATGTCAGTCTGCATGCAGCCTCCCAGCAATCTGGCCATCAGACGATGCTCCTGCTATCTTGCTGAATGTGGGTCGAAAATTAGCATAGTACCAACTAATCGTGAATAACATTAGCATTGAGTAAGGCAGTAATTAAAATGATTAGCAGTACGGATAGAAATAAATGAAGAAATGTGGTGACAACTGTGTTTATGATATTGATTGAATGACCACTGGGCTCATCAGTTCAGAGCAGTTGGTCAGATGATGATGATGGGAGCATGTTGACCAATTTATAATGGATAGAAAAAGTAAGTACTGCTTATGTAAGAACTGGTATTGCTAAAATGAATAAATGTACATCTTACATCTGTGAACAACATAATATGTAATATACTAATTAAGCATGTGCACTCCGCACATGTATGTACATAAATAAAGACATTGAAGAAATAAGAAAAGAGTCGAAAGGAGCTTAGGGTTTAACCCAATAATGACCATCGTGTAACTTGATCAAAACATCGGATTAGTGTTGGCTTACATTATGACAGTAGTGACGTTGTGGTTTTATAGATGGGTCACCTTGGTGCTTTTGGTCTAGACTTAAATCCTCTAACTGATCTAATAAGTGAACGGTATTGCTTGTCTGGCATATAAACTCTCTCCGTAATCACAGTGTTAATCATTCCGACTGTTGGGCACACTTCAGGTTAGTATGATCCTTATCAGAGGGATCAATCTTGACTTCCCCTATACTCTTTGACACTGCCGGCACTGAATATTGTCAGAGTAGCATATCAAGACCTTCTACCACCTTTACCTCTCCATCAGTTATAGTATTAAATACAAGTTGAGCTTAATCAAAAGCATTTGCGGAATAATGCAGATTACCACAAAATAATAAGAATAAGAATAATAATAATTCAAAATCCCTTGTTTATAAAAAAAAAATAGAAGCAAAGTTGCAGTTACATAAGACACTTACAATCAAAGAGAATGAGGCCAGTCCAGTCCATAAACAGTATATTAAAATACACATTTTTTAGCAATAAGGTTAAGACACAAAGGTTTAGCCATAAGACGTAAACCATTTTCCATGTTAACATGATTTTAGCATGATAAAATCGCTTAAAGTGTAAAGTTATATCCAATAGCACAACTGTGATTCTATAAATATCAAGAAAATGTCGTGGTCTAATTTAACCAAAAAATAATTCTATATACAATATACTGTATATATATATATATATATATATATATATATATATATATATATATATATATATATATACACACATTAATTTGTATTTATAAATTACAACTATTTATGGCATTATTTTATATAAGTGCCTAAAACATTTGCACAGTACTGTGCAAATGTTTTAGGCACTTATATAAAATAATGCCATAAATAGTTTTAATTTATCAATTAACATTATACAAAGTTCAGTAAACACAAAAAAGCTAAATCAATAATTGACGTGGCCACCTTTGCCCCATTTCTCTTATGTACACCTGGACACAGTTTTTCTTGGTTGTTGGCGGATAGCCAACTTCAAAGCTTCTTGGAGAATTCACCACAGTTCTTTTATCTATTTAGGCTGTCTCAATTCCTTCTGTCTCTTTAAGTAATCCCAGACTGACTCGATGTTCAGTGGGGGGCTCTGTGGGGGCAATGCCATCTCTTGCAGAGTGCCCTATTCTTCTATTCTAATCTTTTCTATTTGCAAAAGAAATGTTTGGGAGTCTAAAATAGATTTTTCCTATTGACACACTAAAGCTGAAGAAACAAATAACCATCATAAGACAAATGTTTTTGTGAAACTTTTCAACAGTACTGTATAGTTGAAGTCAGAAGTTTACATACACATTAGCCAAATACATTTAAAATAATTTTTAACAATTACAGACATTTAATCGTAGAAAACATTCCCTGTCTTAGGTCAGTTAGGATCACTACTTTATTTTAAGAATGTGAAATGTCAGAATAATAGTAGAGATAATGATTTATTTCAGTTTTTATTTCTTTCATCACATTTCCAGTGGGTCAGAAGTTTACATACACTTTGTTAGTATTTGGTAGCATTGCCTTGAAATTGTTTATCTTGGGTCAAATGTTTTGGGTAGCCTTCCATAAGCTTCTCACAATATGTCTCTGGAATTTTGGCCCATTCCTTCAGACAGAACTGGTGTAACTGTGTCAGGTTTGTAGGCCTCCTTGCTCGCACACGCTTTTTCAATTCTGCCCACAAATTTTCTATCGGATTGAGGTCAGGGCTTTGTAATGGCCAATCCAATACCTTGACTTTGTTGTCCTTCAGCCATTTTGCCACAGCTTTGGAGGTATGCTTGAGGTCATTGTCCATTTGGAAGACCCATTTGCGACGAGCTTTAACTTCCTGGCTGATGTCTTGAGATGTTGCTTTAATATATCCACATAATTTTCCTTTCTCATGATGTCATCTATTTTGTGAAGTGCACCAGTCCCTCCTGCAGCAAAGCACCGCCTCAACATGATGCTGCCACCCCCATGCTTCACGGTTGGGATGGTGTTCTACGGCTTGCAAGCCTTACTGTTTTTCCTTCAAACATAACGATGGTCATTATGGCCAAACAGTTACATTTTTATTTCATCAGATCAGAGGACATTTCTCCAATTAGTAAGATCTTTGTCCCCATGTGCACTTGCAAACTGTAGTCTGCCTTTTGTATGGCAGTTTTGGAGCATCTTCCTTGCTGAGCAGCCTTTCAGGTTATGTTGCTATATGACTCATTTTACTGTGGATATAGATACTTGTCTACCTGTTTCCTCCAGCATCTTAACAAGGTCCTTTGCTGTTGTTCTGGTATTGATTTGCACTTTTCGCATCAAACTACGTCCATCTCTAGGAGACAGAATGCGTCTCCTTCCTGAGCGGTATAATGGCTGCATGGTCCCATGGTGTTTATACTTGTATACATGATGAACAGATGAACGTGTACCTTCATGCATTTGGAAATTGCTACCAAGGATGAACCAGACTTGAGGTCTTGGCTGATTTCTTTTGATTTTCCCATGATGTCAAGCAAAGAGGCACTGGGTTTGAAGGTAGGCTCCATCGTGTGATATGAGCGCAAAGCAATCATCTGTGTTCCGCAACTGCATTCGGGTCCATGAATAAAGTATAATGTGCGAGTAAGGGCAGCCGGTGGACTTTCTGGAGCCCTCCTAGGGTAAGATGGTGCCCCCCCCCCCCCAGGGAGTTGGTGCCCTACGCAGACTGCGAAGTCTGTTTATAGGGAGCGGCGGTACTGACTGTCATGAAAATAATGATACAAAGTAAAAAAATCTTAATGGCCCCAAAAAGGCTTAATATTTTATATGCAAAATAAAATGTTTTATTTGTTTCTTTAGATTGTGGTGTAAAATAAGACTAGGACATTTTCCTGACAAGTTTCATGTTAATCATCCAGTTCGTTGTCATGATGACGTAATGCCGGTAAACCCAGTATCTGATAAACATTCTGGTATGATTTTATCAAACTAAAATTATGGTAATACACATAATGTTCATGTCTTGTTGCCATACTTTTAATACAGTGTGTATTTTAATGTTTATAGACTGGCCCCATTCACTTCCATCATAAGTGATTTACTTAATCTTGATAATTGCTTAATAATAATAATAATAAAAAAAAAAAAAGAGAGACAAGTTGAATTTTGGGAACATGGGCAAGACGAAACGATAATCCACTTGCAACTGTAGCGCATGTACATGTGAGGAGCATTGAATTAAAGTTGTGAAAAGACATAAATGAAGGAAAGGGTATGCTGACTATCAGTTAACTTATCTTTTAGAGATCAGATGGAGACAATTTTGAAGAGAATGATCAACCAGGTGTTCCTTAAACTGCTACAGCGATGTGTAGCCATGCCTGACGAAGATCTGCTTAGGGCAATTAGGGAACAAAAGACCTCTTTGTTCAAAACAGGGTTGTGGGGTCAATGAAGGGACGTTGAGAAAGAAAAGAAAGAAGGAGACTTGATAGAGGAAAATGGGAAGCATCAAGGTATGGGGCAAGAAGTATTGTATGGAGGAATGGTGTGCTTAGATGCAAACTGGCCACTTTTTTCAATACAGTATAATAACTGATGTTCGAGCAGAAATTTGTATGAATTAGATTTATTAATAAAGGTCAATTATCAATAAATTTTCATTCATGCACATGAAATTATTCAAAAAAGTTCATCTTTGACCAAGAAGGCAAGGACTTGCTAGCATGCCTTTTGTTAAAACCTTCATTCATGCTTGCTTATACAGCTGACAAGCCCTTTCAGGGACTCATTAGCTAAATGTTCCGCTTCAACTACTACACTATAAGAACGTGCAATAATTGAAAGGCAGCTGCAGACAGCACATCAAGTCTTCTGATTGGCTGATCAAAGAAGGTGTTCCTTACCCGCAATCACATTTTTGTTTGCTGTTTACATAGTCTAGTGCTGTCACAGAGGCATTTCTCTGGAAATTTTTTGCATACCATTTAAAGAAATAAAAAATTTAAAATTGTTTACTTTAGCACTAAAGCACTCGAGGCTGTGCTATTGTAACCAGTCCTGGTCACCCCACTCCGAACGGGACTCGAACCGGTGTCTCCTGTTTTGGAGGTCGTTGCTCTAACAAGGAGGCTAAAGGCTACAGCCTCTAGCGTCAGTTGCTAGTGCACCTCTTGAGGTTAGGAGAGTGAGGTTTACACACTGCACATCTATCTACCAGCTGGCTCCCATTACACTCACCCCCCTAAACCTCACTCCCATCCAGGTTACGGCACCATTGTAACAAGTCCTGGTCGCCCCGCTCCGAACGGGACTCGAACAAGGAGGCTAAAAGCTACAGGCTCTAGCGTCAGTCGCAGTGCACCTCTTGAGGTCAGGAGAGTGAGGTTTACACACTGCACAGCTATCTAACAGCTGGCTCCCTTTACACTATATTGTGAATATAGTCACAGCTGAAGTGCATTGTTAGGTGACTATATTCACAACATGGCACAGCCTCGAGCACCTTGTTGCATTAAAAAAATGGTCACCACATAATAAAAAGATTAAGGGCACAAAAATGTATTACATTTCATATTTTGTAATTAAAACCATTAAGTGCTATCCTCCTACCAACAGCACCTTTAAGGTCTATATATTGTATGTATCATATGCGTGTAACGTGCAAAACCTTAGCTATATTATTAAAAATTGTATGTCAAGTAGAGTGTCGGATGTTAGCAAGCATTTAATTGACCTAAGTTGTCCAAAGTGATAAACAGATTGAGAAATCTTTTAAAAGATTTAAACATTTGTCAAGTTTGTAGAAATGCAATCTTTGAGTCCATGTTGCTTTCACAAACAAATTAATAAAAATAAAAACATGTAAAAGGTATTAATATACTTGCCTTGCACCTTGAATACACTTATTATTAACACTAAATCTTTTATTTCCAAAAAGTTTTAAAACAATTTTCAAGGGTCGTATATATATATACATATATATAGTATTGTTATCATTATTTGTATTGATAATTAATGTATTTTTATTATTATTGTAAATATCATGAATTTTTGAGTCAGGAAAATCAAAAAGTTTACACTAAATGACCAGAACAAAAATATCAAAATATAGATATTTAATGTTATGACAAAATACTTTCTTGAGGGTCTAAAGGGGTTCTCTCTGTTTAATGTTTTTTTTAAAATGACAAACAAAATAGGCCACCTACATGTTGGTTATACCACATTACTTTTATTTGGTCAACAAAAGTTTTACAAATAATAACCATATATTAAAAATAGAATTGTTAAAATATAAATAATAATAAAAGATTTTTCTGCACATTTCTTAATTTGTTTTGTAAGAATTTCAACTTTTTAATTTATTGATTTTATTATTTTACTGTGATCGATTATTCCACTTGACTTCCAGAAATAATTATCAAAATAACTTTTAACTCCATAATTGAAAACATTTTCATCATAGTCAACAAATTATTTTGTGTAAATTGAATTTGTAATGTGTTTTTGAATAAGTTGTATAGATCTGGACAAAAAAAAAAAAAAAACGAGAGTCACAACCCAGATATTGCCCTCAATTCAGCTGCACATCTACAGCACATTGAGTGTTGGATTTAAACCCTCAAACTCTTAATCTCTGGTGTGCATCTATGCTTTAAATTCTTTGACTATTTATTATATTCTATTTGTAGATATTTTAGGTATCATTCTGCGTTCCCTTTAATAATCAGTCTTTTAGTGTGAGTGACCACATACCATTTTTTAGGATTTCTTGAAGATAGAAGAAACCCCTTCTTTCAGGCAAATAAAAGATCAAATATCAAGCAATGATGCTTCCAATGTTGTGGCTAATGAAGATGCACATTGTTACAGGAGCATGTGTTCTGAGACCAGACAAATGCCTGCAGAGATGCACATTTCATGCAACATAGGTGCATGCTTGTCCTGTCAATCAAGACCTATTGAAGTGAGAAAGGAGACAGACGCACATAGAGAGAGAAAGCAAGTACACAGCAATTTTGCCTGGCTCTTCTGTGGAGGCCTGCTGCTTCTTTCTCATTGCTGAAGGATTTGCAATGCATGCATATGTGTGTGAATGGGACACAGTGATTTTGGCAGGATTCCATGTTTACTATAAGCTTTCTCCTTGTTTATTTGAGCGTGTGTCTCATTGTTGCTCTTGTTCTTGATGGCTGGTTTGTGGTAGAGAGGAACAAGGAGAGTCTTTCATGGTTGCCAACAGGTGCAGAAGAGCTCCCTCTGCATGTGTTTAAATATGTATTTGTGTTTTTGTTGATGTGTGGGAGAGACTGATTTTTTTTTTCAAGACTGGATTACATGGAAAATTGGAATGAAATAAGAAAACTCACTCACCTTTTAAAAAATAAAATGACGTTTTTTTAAGAAGACACACGTGTGTGTGTGTGTGTGTGTGTGTGTGTGTGTGTGTGTGTGTGTGTGTGTGTGTGTGTGTGTGTGTGTGTTTCTAAATTAAATTGCATATCACTACAGACAGACAGACAGACAGAGAGGCCAGATTTAATTCATTTAATTCACATTCTCACATCATTTATATCATGTAAAAGCTTTTTTGTCTCAGTCCTGTCTAATTAGAATTACCACAGGTGCAGAGTCGCACACATATGTGTGTTTCTGACTTTAATTTCATGTCACTACATTTCAGTAAATGAAAAGATAAAAGAACCCCCCCCCCCTTAATGATCAGACAACACTCACTGTTGCACATATACATGCTCAGGCAAGACAAAGCTTCAATGTTTAAGGTCAGATAATGTTTGTGAAAACTAGAAAAAAAGGTTTTGGGGCAATTTATAATTCGTTTTCACACAACATTTCTATTATAAAGCATTATTCAGCCTCTTTAGGGGTATCTGCCATCTCAGTAAATCTCCTACAGGTGCAGTTATATCAAACTGTGAGATTAATCAGTATTTAATTTAGCTAAATTTACCAAAATTATCTCTTTGTAGGCAGTGGTTTGACTAGACATAGTCGTTTGCTGCCCTCTGGTGCCTAAATCATCTGGTTCTTAACTATCGGAACTTTTGTATTAGTGAATGTCTTAAACTAGCTTATATATAAACAGACACATATTGGTTAAGCTTCTGTAGTCCTCTCTGTTACCACAGTAGAACTGAATATATATATATATATATATATATATATATATATATATATATATATATATATATATATATATATATATATATAAATAAAATAAAAATTATATAACAGTGACCAAATATGACAAAAATCACCTGGCAACACTTTAAAGCCTGATTTTTTCCCCTTTTGAAAGATGTATATTCGTTTGACTTTGAATTGCTGTTTTTACAGCACGACCACCTGGTCTTGTCACATAAAAAGAGAAGCACCCCACCGTCTGTAAGTTTGCGGTGACCCGGAATCGAACCGATATTGCTGCGGCCACAACGCAAGGCTACTAACTTCTATACGATCACGGCGGGCGTCTGAGACCTCAGTTCATGTCAAAAAAGACTACTACCGCATCCTTGTGGACTGAATGGTAAACTGCGCTGCTCGGTGAACAAAAATGTTTATATACCTGATATGTGCTGAACATTCAGCTTTTGGCAAACGGGTATTCTGTGGTTCTTTACAAACTGTCACTAAAAGGATCAATAAAGAGCAAAACGGTGCGGTGTTGTAAATATATCTTAATAGAAGCTCACATTCAAAGTGAAAGACACCGTCAATTTGTTTTTATTTTACTCAGTCAGTTTGTTTGATCTGTAAAGCACTTTGGGTCAACTTCTGTTGTTTTTAAACGTGCTTTATAAATAAAGGTTGACGACTTAAATAGTGAACAACACCTTCAATCTCAGTAATACGTGTTCTACTTTAATAAATAACTAACTAACGTATTCGACCTGAAAATTCGTAACTTTTTCATTGTCTGGCACGTTCAATTAAAGAACAGCAAAAATCAAACGCTTCAACTCGATAGTCTACTTTGCATCGTGCCGTGACCCGGATTCGAACCGGGGTTGCTGCGGCCACAACGCAGAGTACTAACCACTATACGATCACGGCGAGCCATACAAGCTGATGGGTAGCATTAACACGCGCACAACTCCAACCCAAATATTTTAATTTACGACACAATAATTTTAGCTACTTTAAAGATATGTAGACACAAATGTTATGTTGGTTATAGGCCTATTATAATATTAAATAGTTTATGAGGAACTCAATTACAAATTAGGCAATAATCTCCGAACAGCTTCGCTATTGTTATGTCATGACAGTTTTGTGAAAACTTGTCAATGTATTTCTATTTATATATTGTTAAAGTATACGTTAAAGTATATAAAGTTTAAAAAAACTAAACCGATTAATAGGTTAATACGCCTGCAAAATTGAAAACAAAACAAATGTTATTGGAAGCCCTATGTAAATAGAAGATTCTAAAGTGATGGCGTACAGTGCAGAATGAGGTCACTGGCGTGTGCTCCCTTGTGAGGTCATAGTTCTTCTCGCACAAGCATTCTTATGTTAGAACGGGTTGCAGATCAAAATGCGCCTTCTGAATGTGTTATTATTCGAATACCTCCCCACCTCCAAACTCTGATTTGATAAACATATTAGTAGGCCTACCAAACTGCTTGCACTCGCAGCCAGCTGAATGCCAACATATTTTTCTTTCTTTTTTGTGGCAATGGCTTGGTGGTACAAAATGAAAGTTAATTGTGCCCAAAAATGTTTTTTTAAATATATATATATATATACATATATATATATATATATATATATATATATATATATATATATATATATATATATATATATATATATATATATATATATAATTTTTTTATATATAAATAATAAAATATATATATACATGTCAGTCCACTTACAAGCAGAGACCAATTATTATATTATAAGATAACTTGAAAATGACAGTTCTTTCAACATAAATAAAAAATATGCCTATCATCCATTCGACAAGATACCCCTTTCCGTGTTTTACAATTACAGATGAGCAAAAAAGGATGACTGTAATCGTTATCTGATAACTGCTGAACTGTTAACAGCACATGCTTTCGAATTATAAGGCAACGTCCACTTCTTATAGGATATATGTCAAATGTTTTGTAAAATGATTGCCTCAATCCAAAAAGCCATCTGATTAGCACAAAATACGTTTTTTTTTTCTCCAAAGGATGTCATTCATATCATTCACTGAAAAAAAAAATAACATAATTTCCTGCTGAAATGGGAAAATTATAGTATTCACTTCATGTCTTGAGCAACATTTATTTTCATCAATTTCATGTTCAGATGAAAAGTGCAGATGTGTATCATTATGCAGTTGCTTTCAGAATGAAGATACAATGCATATCTAATAAACAAACAAACAAACAAAAAAAATGCTGTGAACACATAATACTTGGCTTTATAAGCAACTTAACGAAGCAAACAAAAAACAATACATGTGTTTTTCGTCATTATGCCAGGCTGCTTTGAATAATGACCTAGACATCTTTATATTATTTTTATAAAAACAAAATACATTTATTGTTCACTATTTTGTAGAGCATTTAGTGTACTGAATTGTCATTTAGAAAAATTAGGCTCATAACAAATTTGAAGCACTCAAAGTACCATGAATTAATAATAATCAAATTAATTTGAAATCCTACTAATTCGTGACAGAGCCTTTGTACATAGGCTTCGGAAAATATGGCCTATAGGCTGTTATCAGTTGCCTTATAGTATAGGACAAACACTTTTAAGATATGTGGAAGAAGAAGAAGAAGAAGAAGAAGAAGAAGAAGAAGAAGAAGAAGAAGAAAGAAGAAGAAGAAGAAGAAGAAGAAGAAGCAGAAGAAGGAAAACATGACGTAATAAGCATGTAACAGATCTTATTGCATGACATTACGAGATTTAGGTTATCTTCAAACCCCTATAGCCTATAGGATAGCAGTGTGCCGTTATTGTCCATCATTTGAATGTGTGGGAGCATTTATTCAAAAGCAGCATTTATTGTTATACATTCATTCTTTTCCATTAAATACATAAAAAAAAAAAAAAACATTTTGGCATGCACTATTCACCAGTTAAATTGCACGACACAGCAACTATATTTAAAAAAAAAAAAACTACAAATACAAATATTGATGTCGGTGAAAAAATAATCCAGTTGTTGGACTTGAGGAAAGGTGCTGTTTTTATTAGTTCTGTCTCTTCTTCGCATTATGGGCTAAAACAGCAACGATAAGAATCTTCTGAATAATATCTAGAGAATTTGGAAACGAAACATCGCTTTGGATCAGCCTGCAGATGTACCCGCTATACATTCACAACGTTCAGGTAAAAAGACTAGGAAAGTGTAGCGTTAAATGCGTTGAGAGGCTACTGTATTAAAATGAGAACTTACATCGGAGTACTGAAGCTCTCTGCGCACAAGCGACACATATCCAAACGCATGTAGCCTAATACTTGACAGCCAAAAGGAACATAATTAAAAATCTCCAGAACATTGATCTATCTCTGTGTTATTGCCTCCAAATACTTGCGCTGTTAATGATTCCCTGTCCTCCTCTCGTTGCTGATCTTGCCAAAGTTTACGTTGAAGAATTTGGAGCGCTTTCGCTTCATTTCGTATCACACTCCACCTACTCGATATAAAGCTTCAACAAGCCGTGTGTTTGTTTTTACAAGTGTGAGAATGTAAACCCGAATAACTCTGGGTTCCATACAGCCCATGTCATTTGTCTTGACTAACTGAAGTGCGTCTTTTTTTATAGCCTATTTCGTTCTCTTTTTTTGTTCACGATTAAAGACAGAATAACAGCTAAAATTAACTTTTCGAGGTGGTAACTTGTGTCGTGCAGAGCAAAAATGTGCCACAAATGACACTTGCGTCTTTGTGTGGGTGTCCGAAACGGACCACTTTTCCGTGTAGGTGAAAATAGTAAAAATATTAATAATAATAAAAAAAGTGTATCGGATGCAATGGTGTGGTTAAATCATACAAGGAATGAATACACACATTTCGTCGACTGATTTTGTAACACCGACCCAAATGAAAGACAAAGTAGGCTACTTTGTAAATTAGGCCTATTTTGTAAATTAAAATAAATTATATTAACATGCTATATCACTGAAAAGAATTCACGTGGCATTGCCAATATAGCCAAACAAATAAATACATTCAAAAATACATAAAAATTCAAGATGTTTGCGAAAAGGATTTTGATTTTAATTATTTTATTTGTATTATTTATTTGTAGCTGACATTATAATACCTATACATACAGTTTTATTACTCTCATGTATCTCGTTGTTTGTTTATGATAGTGTCTGGTTTAGTGACCACAGTTGCTAATTCAGCAATCGGTCAAAACACGAATTTGTAAATATGTTCATATTAATTCGCGTTTGATTTTTATGTTGTTGGACTCATGTGTCTGTGTGGCTTTAAAACGGTGGTGTGCTGGTTTGGACCAATGCCATCATTGTGCTCTCTAACAGTGGTCTCTTTCTCTTTAACATCTGACAAATCTTTTTTTTTTTAAATAATCATAATTATATGTATTATATATATATATATATATATATATATATATATATATATATATATATATATATATATATATATATAAAATAGCTTATCATAATATACAATACAATAATATATATCCTAATAATAATAACTATATAGTAGCTTACACACACACACACACACACACACACACACACACACACACACTGTTGTGTTTCCAAGTTTTATGGGGACTTTCCATAGAAATAATGGTTTTTATACTGTACAAACTATATATTCTATCCCCTAACCCTAAACCTAACCCTCACAGACTTTCTGCATTTTTATATTTTCAAAAAACATAATTTAGTATGATTTATAAGCGGTTTTCCTCATGGGGACCGACAAAATGTCCCCACAAGGTCAAAAATTTCGGTTTTACTATCCTTATGGGGACATTTGGTCCCCACAAAGTGATAAATACACGCTCACACACACACACACACACACACACACACACACACACACACACACACACACACACACACACACACACACACACACATGTATATATATATTATCATAATATATAATATTATGGTAATATATATTCTAATGATAATAATTATATAGTAGCCCACACACACACATACATACATAAATACATACATACATATATATATATATATATATATATATATATATATATATATATATATAACAACAACAAACAAACAACATTACGAAAAGGAAGGAGGAGCACCGTTATTATCATCATCCTTAATTTTATTTTTTGTTTTATTGCTATCACTCTTTTCAAGGAAATTATCCACACGGAACCATTTTTAATCCCCTAGACCAAAATGCACAAAGGAATTTGACCTATATTCAGCCACTAGTCTCAATTTCGGCCGGTCTCGCTTTGATGTGACTTGGTCAGTGGTAATATGCAAATAGTGACACTGCCTGCCGAGCGGAAGTGAGGGGCCTAAGACATTGAACGCAGAGCGTAGCTCCGCCAGTGCGCAAGCCAATCAGAAACGAGGATGTAATTCCAAATGCGCAGCTACGTTTGGCTGCTGCGAGCAGCAACAACGACGACAGACAGAGAGAGTAAAGGCGCAGACCTACCCACTTCCAAAAACTCAGCCTATTCTGGACCGCGTTCAACTCCACCACCAAAAAGCTATCCAAAAAGACTGACTCGCAGAGGAAGGAAGATAAAAAAAATATCTGAGGTGCTCGCTGCCTTGATTTTGCCGCCTGTCTGCCAAGAATTCTCTTCCGGTGTTCATTATTGTAAGCACTACAGCGTGAAAAGAAGAGAGAGAGAGAGTGAGAGGGAAAAAAATTAAAAAGCACAAATTTTTGAACTTGAGACATGTGAAGGTACCGGCTTCAGTTTCAACCGGCGTCCAGGAACCCCCTTCAGTTTCATGCAATACAGTGCGATGGTACGGTATGCTGGAAAACACTGTCTTACTAACATTTGTGAATCTCTTTCTGGAGTTACTGTGTTGCGCGCATGTAACTTCAGCACTGTCTTTAGCGCAGTAGCCAGTTCCATGTTTTAACTAATCGAGACACTTTCAAACTTGGCACTTTAGAAAAACGATAGTAGCCTATATGTTAGATTGTTTATGTCATGTATTGGCAGCCGCCCTATATGGGTCATATCATTGTGTCAGAAGTGTGTATCCGCTCTTGGCATGCATCATGTGTAGCTTAAAACTATTCCCCCCCTATTGAATAGCAGTGCACTTCTGGCACGGGGCAGTAGCGTGAATACCTCGTGTTGATATTTACTCATGTCACCATTTCACACTATCTGGGATTGTTTTATATACGTAATAACACTTGCATCGACTAACTTTTATGACATTGATTAACATTTAAATCAGAGAAATAATGCATTGTGCACAAATCATACAAAGACGTTAACGCCAGTAAAGGCGTGTAAGAGTTGCCGAATGTTCGCGTCCACAAATCGAATCATTATTTTAATAAGAACGTAGTTGGACTTTGTTGTGCAGCGCTAGAAGTAACATTCTTATAACGTTCTAGCAACGCTGATAGAGCGTCCCTTCATAAAGTCGTAATTAAACTCTTGCGGACTTCAGAGTTGGACGGGCTTTGACTTTGATACAAGATGTTAATGTAACGTGGGAATCATTATCTGTCCAGCAAACAACCATCCCTGTGCACATCTCTTACTGGGACACGTGACGCAACCGTGCACCGTGCAGTTCCTTCAGCTTGTTAATTTTTTAAGTTCTATTGCACAGTAAAAGCTGCAGGCGCACATATGCATTCGCATCATTAATAAACCGTGCTTTTGTGTTTTTTAGAGCTACATTTCCAAGTGTGTGATGTAATACAAAAGGCTTTATGGGTAACGCAATTTGTCTAAGCCTGAACGTATTTGTTTCTTGTAAGTAAACTTAAGACAAACTAGGCATATCAGATGGATAGCCTACCTATTATAATTCGGGATACATGTCTGAAATAGCATTCTTCATATCATGCAGATCATTTTTGCCTGTAGTGAAATTATCTGATAATAAAAGCAGAGTATTGTTGGCTACATATGAACTGCGTCTTTATGAAGACGATGCAGCCTATAGCCTAACATTTCAAAGTCAATTGGAAAAATAAATACATATGCAAATGGAAAAATATGAATAATCATTGTGCATTTTTTCTTCATTGCAAACATATTTGAACGTTCTAAATCTGTTTAAATTGTAATTGAAGGACCCAGCAAAACAATCCTTATGTCGTTTATTTATAAAAGTGCAGAATTTAAGCTTCTCGCAGGCTGTGCTACGTCGTATTGACATAGTTTTACATGTCTGCCGTAATATAACGACTCTTGGATAAAAAGAGGGAAATTGCTTAAATCTTTGTCAATGTCATGGTTGGAGGTGCTGTCGAGGTGGGCTGGAGATATGGCATATGCGCTTGCTGGAAGAGGAGGAGTGTGACTGTGTAATTAAAGGGGGGGAAATTCTTCAAACTGATGTGTTAGGCTCCAGCAGACTAGAGGGTGTTACCGGCTCATATTATATCAAGTTTGAAAAGCAAACATAGGATCAGAAATGAGCCGACTTCAAGTTTTCATATTGCACGTGTGATATTTTTTCAAGGTTCCTCTTTAAAACTTATCTCACAAATTCCGGCAGCGCTTCCCTTTCAGCTGCGCGTTCAGCGCATCGCACTCGCTGTGGATGCGTCTAGATTCACTCCGTTTATAATCGTTAGTGCTCTTAAATAGCCGCTGGGATCGTTTAAATGCTGAGTGTGGAATCTCCAGTTCTTCTCCACTGCCGGATAACACCGTGGTTTTTTTGAATGAGGCTATCAGGTCTTACTCAGACGTGCACGGTGGGGCACGAGCTCTGAAGAATGAACCGATAATATCAATCATCTGCGAGATCCTTCAGGACTTCGATAACCGCGCGATCAATTTACTCCGGCGAACAAGGTCATGATGTATTCGCCGATTTGTCTAACACAGGTAGCCTATTTTATATTATTCTGTATTTTTTTGTATCTCTGAATAGGCAATTTCTTATACTATTTATTTGCACATTTTTCCACTGTGTTTTTGATTACTTGTACAATTGCTGTAGGCTATGCATTCAGTGCACATTTATTGAAAGTTTCTTATTTTTTTCTTTTAAATTTAACATCGTATTTTAACATCTATTGCGAATTAAATGCAACCATAAAGCTCGATGAGCGCTTTCTTGAAAGTTTGCATTAAAAACAGAATGGCGGACTCTGTTAACTTCAGGGTTGATTATTAGTAGTGTGAGAGAATGTACTGAGCTCACTGAGCGTCTCTCCCGGCAGATCACATGTGTGTAGTGAAAGACGTTCATCTGAATAATTGCTGAACAAGTTTGGTTCAGTAGACCAACGTTTACTCAAAAGCTTGTTGCTACTTTTTTATGGCATTCTCAAATTAGCCAGTTTACTTTGCGGTCAAATTAAGATCTAAATCAACGGCTTGATTAAACAAAGCAAAGATTTATGAGCCGAACGACCAGGATAGATCTTAATTCCGGGGAGATGTGTCATTGTTCATCTAAACGCTATTTCAAACGTAAATGTAAAGACAGTGCGTTTGAATCGTTCGTTTCCCTCAGTTTTGAGGAAACTTGCCTCAGTTTGAGCTGGGAGCTCCTCTCTCACACAGTAAATTAAGATGAAAACAATGATAAGGTTGATTCAGCGGTTGGACAGAGTCCGCCTGGTTTGGCTGACACAATTTTACTGTTTATATTTTACTTGGCATGAGAGAGTGATTGACTGAGATATGGTGAATACAGGAGAGAGCGCGAGTCTGTGCGGCCCACAACCTCGTGCAAATATTGTGCTGGACATTTAAACTTTTAAAAATAAAAATCGATGCGATAATGGGTTTAATGACATCCTTAAACATGATGATAATAAGAAATGCATTTGCTTAACTACTAATATAATGGCAACTTATCAGTGTGATATTTTATTTATAATGTTTTTAAATTTCAAAATAGGCTACTTGTTTAAGGAGATGATTGATTTTAATATTATATTGCTGGGGAACAAATGAGTTATCTAACAAAATTTTAAACATTTTTTATTATTATTATTATGACAGGAATAGCTTTGAAATTATTTTTCAAATAATTTCTTGTGGTTAAAAAAAAAAAACTTAAATTGTCATTTCCTTTGGTCATTAAGTTTATAGCAGATCTATATATTGTCCAATGCGTATTTCAGTGTGTGTGCATAATTTTTGGTGCGAGTTATTGTGTGCTTATGGACATTTAGAAATAAGTTTATTAGACTCCTGGATATTGCTGTTAGCAAGCTGTAATGTGAAAAACCGACTGCTAAGTATATGTCATCTGATGTTTTGTTAAAAAAGGAACACTTTAAATGGATTTGGGAGTTATTTGATTACATTACTACACCACATAATGCGAAAACTCACACAAATTACATTTTTGTTCTGCAACACACACCATTGCACACTATGGTCTGAAGGACTGCATATACATTCCTATGTTGTGTAGTTTTGTTGCAGTGTTGTGTGGTATTTATATGGTGGTTGAGTGTGGGCTATGTGTGTGGGACTGTCACTGAGATTCAGGTAGTGGTGTGCTGGTTGTGGTTTCCCAAAGAGCTGCTGCCCGCCTGCACACAAAACAATATGTGGTTTAACTCCTCTCCGAACCATTCACTTCAGCCCTCGTTCATATTTCAGTGCAGTGGTGGGAAAATGAAAGGGGTTTGCAGAGTGTGGGAAGGGTAGTCTTTTTCACCTTCACTTGTTGAGATTTTTCAAACTTTTTGGTGTCTTTGTGTTTGGTATACCTCGTTTTTTAAAACATATTTCCCATTGTTAAGAATGTGCATATTTAAAAAAAAAAAACAAACAAACAATATATATATATTTTGAATGCTGTTTTATTTGTTGCAATGGAAAATTATAAAGGGTAGCTTCAGAAAGTGTTAGGGGTTGCCTTTCACTGATTACTGTGAAAAATAACTGTGCCCTGCTATTCTATTTCATGTTTTAAAACATGATTGATGTTGCTTGACAATGTTGAAAAACGTTCTCATGCCGTGGAGATTATATGTGTGGATAAACATTGACCAAATGTTACTCAATGGTCTGTAAAATTAGCAACTGCGTTTACCCGGTTTGTAGTGTAATTCTACATAACATGTTGGGGCATATGAAGAGAAAAAAGGCTTATGTTGAATAACACAAGTGTGAATTAACCAAGAAGCTTGTTTGAGGAGTTAGACTGCTATAGTTTTGGTTCTGCATTTGAATGCCACTCTTACCAAACGGCTCTGGTGCCCAAAGAATGTGCCTTTGTGCCAAGAATCTGTTTTCATTGTCCATCTTGGTTTGATTTTGGAGTGGCTCAGACTAATTGCGGTACATTATTGCTTACAAATTAAGTGATTTCTAAGGACCGCAAACACCTCCTCGTAGTAAAGAAAAAT
Organism: Xyrauchen texanus; assembly: GCF_025860055.1. Taxonomy (NCBI): domain Eukaryota; kingdom Metazoa; phylum Chordata; class Actinopteri; order Cypriniformes; family Catostomidae; genus Xyrauchen; species Xyrauchen texanus. Next base: position 51,148,365 of record NC_068276.1, read on the forward strand.
AGCCTCTTTTTGAAGGTGTAAAATAGATTTTTTTTCCCTGCCCACTTTTCACTTTTCTTCACTGTTCCCTTTTTAGCTAAAAGCCTTGCACTGTACTTCTGGCCTTGAGAAGGTTTATTCTCTCATTTTAGACAAAAGACATGTCCCCATTTGTCTTGATGTCTTTGCAAGTGTGCTTAAGGATAGCACTCTCAGCTGTCCTTGTCTAAGGCATTTGGTGAATCTCTATTGGGTTTTCCAGGATTCCAAAAGGTTCTGCAGGGCTCAGTGGTATAGGGGCTGTTTCAGGAATGCAGTACGCTTTGATAAGAGATCTGAAAGTATGGGGGGTGCTTGCTCTCCTGTGCCAACACATGAACTGGTGCTTTGAGCGTGGCTTGAGAGATGGTGAGCAAGCAAGAGAAGAGGGGCAGAGAGAGAGAGAGAGAGAAGCGCAGTGAGAGAAGCGCAGTGAGAGAGTGTTGATTCTGTAACTGTCTGCTTGAAGCTGGCACGGTGCGGGCAGACGCGGTACAGTGGCATCCTTTTTCTGCGTGCCTCCAACACCTGCTGGCAGGCCAGCGCTTACTGCTGTCGGAGTTGAAATGGTAGATGTACCTTTTACCTTGATCTTTTTAAAATCTAAATTTGTATAACTTTTGTTCTTAAAAGTCCTTTTAAAGGAGGAAATCAGAGGCTGGATATTGGTAGAATGAAGATGGCACACTTTGTAACTGTTAACGTTGAAAAAAAAAATTTGTGGACCAATAACTGGTCACTTCTATCTACTTTTTGCATCTTATAAATAGTCCTTGTTCGCAGTGTTTTCTAAAGATTTTTTTCTGTTTTGTTTTTGGCCGCACGGGCTGTTGGCTAATTCAGACAGGAACCCTTGCCAAAGGGTCACTTCTGCCCCTGCTCACTTTTTTCTTTTACCCCTCTCTCTCTTTCTCTCTCTCTCTCTCTCACTCTTCACAGGATGAGTTTCATCCCTTCATCGAGGCTCTGCTCCCTCATGTCCGTGCCATAGCCTACACCTGGTTCAACCTGCAGGCGAGGAAACGCAAGTACTTCAAGAAGCATGAGAAGCGGATGTCCAAGGATGAGGAACGGGCCGTAAAAGATGAGCTGCTCAGTGAAAAGCCTGAAATCAAGCAGAAGTGGGCGTCCCGTCTCTTGGCCAAACTGCGCAAGGACATCCGGCAAGAGTACCGGGAAGACTTTGTGCTCAGCGTAACAGGCAAGAAGCATCCGTGCTGTGTTCTCTCCAACCCTGACCAGAAGGGCAAGATCCGCAGAATCGACTGCCTGAGGCAGGCTGATAAAGTGTGGCGGCTGGACCTGGTGATGGTCATCCTGTTCAAAGGTATTCCGCTGGAGAGCACAGATGGCGAGAGACTGGTCAAGTTCCCGCACTGCACCAACCCGGCACTTTGCGTCCAGCCCCACCACATCACTGTCTCGGTGAAAGAGCTGGACTTGTTTCTGGCGTACTATGTTCAGGACCAAGGTAAGCACAAGAAAGATGGGAACATGGGGGGAGGTTTGGAGATAACACTTCTTGACATGATTCATGTCTACTTATAGACATGTGATACTTATTGCAGGTTGAAAAGATGAAGACAAACTTTTATTTTGTAGAGACAAAATCAAATAAATGTAATTACTAACTGCAATCTATGCACTTTATCAAGGGATTATATTTTTCTCATATATATTCATATGACTAACACGGTGAAAGTTCCAATCAAATCAATTTTGGTATATTTAAATGTATAATATTGTAGAGTATGTGGTTTTTATTTATGGTTTTACTTTTGTAATTGAACAAATTTTACATTTGCTCTAAAATAACTTGTTAACATCTCTAAGATTTGTTTGCATATAAAAGAAGTGCATGTGAAAGGAGAATGAGTGAATAAAGTCTATTTGGAAACTCTGTTAGGATGAACTAGACACAAATACTTGGCGTTAAAAATACTGCCACATAGCAGTTTAAGGCTTTTTTTTTTATGATGAAAATAATTTAACATGGTACAAAATTTTAGTAAGTACTAAACAGTATATTTGCTTAGTGTGAAATAAACATTTCAAGTGTTGCCACAAATTGCACAACCGGCCAATAGCAACATACTGATTTGTTTTATTTGTATTAGTATATATTTTTAAATGACCATTACCCTTGTTTGATATTAATGTTGTTTGCAAATTTGTTTTGATCATTTTCATAGTTCTGCTATTTTATTTTGTGCTAGTTTTAACAAAATAAAATAAAAGCAAAAATAGGTCTAAGGAACTCTTCTGTTCTTTTACATTATTAATTTAACAGGCTTTTATTCAAAGCGACTTACAAATGAGGAAAACTACAAAGTAAACTATTCCTTATATTTATTCCCACTCTTAAGGTTTTCTGTTTGTAAAATATTAGACATCTTCCACATTTTCCACAGAGCACTAATTCAAATTATGTTGAAAATCATTACATAACAAAGTGTATTTTAATATTGTAAATGTGTTCATGTTTTCGGCTCATGTTTTCTCAATGAGTTGGGTTATCTTCAGGCACGGCACCTCCATTTTGTGAAGCTGAAGTGCCAGGGTAAGCAGAAGGCAGAGCGGAGGGACAATAATGGTTGCCACTGGCACCATGGTTGGCATCAGAATGTCTTTTGTATCTTTGTAAGATGGCGTATATTCGCCCTGTTGGCACACACACTACATCTTGTATGTTGCTCTGAATAGACTATTAAAGAGTAGCCACTTTTGTTCTGTTCAGGAAATAACAATAGTGTTTAACCTTTTAACACTAGTTATTTGTTTTATAAATGTTTACAGTGATTTAGCATATTTGCGAAGATTTGAATCCTTTTGTTGCTAGAATGATCTTGGCAATTGACTAATGTTATGAATGTTGATATAAGAAAAAACACTTGATATAATTTACATTGTCACCTTTTAAAAGTGTAAGAGGCCATATATTTTGTGTCAGCAACTTAATGTTGGGTTTTCCATCAGAAGCTTACCTTGGCTAGTGTGGCATGCTTTGCCTCTAGTATCCAATGCCCATCGCTAGACAATGGCCTCACATTGTGCCAGTGCACCCAGGGCGGCCATTTTGTTAGCATTGTGCCAGGAGAGTGGTAGGGAAAGTGCCAGTGACTGAGGATGGCGGTTGGTATCAAACCCCATTTGTCTGCTTGCAGCATGCCTTTGATTCGTTAGTTGGCATCCGCAATGCAGTGGGCACTGAGGAAAGTTTTCTCAAAGCGTCTGATATTATTCACTTCCATCAAAAGAAAACAGAATTTAAAGCAAAAGGAAATCTTTACCCTCTTAATGAAGGAAAGTATGGTTGTGGTCTGTGGATTTGAATTGAAAGAGTAAATCATGTACAGTGTTCGGCTGATTTTTGACATTCATATGCCAGTGAAGGAAAGTTCTTTTTAAGGTGACAGCCAACCACTACTGCTTTTGTTCCATTTATAATATCAAGGTTTTACTTGTAATTTTTAACCAGCTCATTTAGCAATGCATCTTGGGATCTGATCTGGTTTAAATTTTTTAGGTGTTTTAGCGCTAACCCCAACAGCTGGCATCCGTAGAGGCATCAAACAGTTTGCCACAGGTTTATGGGTGAAGGCTTAACAGACCAGCCAGCGTTTGCAATAGCACCTTGGTAAATACTCTGCTGAATGCCCATTGAAAAGGTGGTGGAGAGGACAGGAATGAGGGGCAGCAGGCTTGCGGGTGGGCATCGTGCCATGCCCTGCCTCTGTACTTCACAAAGCCTGGCCATGCCATTGTGCTGCGCCTGTGTGTGAGCTTTTCATCTCCATTCTCTCGTAAAATGGCTATAACATCAAGATCACAGTTGTTTTCTTCTAAAACAATTAAATATAATTCAGCTCTTCTTTTAAAGCAATGTTGAATTTTCAGTGAATATTTAAAAAAAGGCACTTTGAATAAGTTTGCATTTTTTGTTCAGTTGCTTACTCGTATTTTTGTGATCTGTTACAGTATTTTTTACTAATATAGTTTTGTAAATAAAAGGCTCATTTGGCCAAATGTATTTTTTACAAGTTGCTTTGAAACTCTTCAGATAAAGTTTCAATTCTCTGACTATTGCAACATTGGCCTGGCTAGTCAAGTCTGTACATGTAAAATGATGCTCATTTCACATCAGAACTCCGAACTCATAAATTCATTAATCTGAACTCTCACTTGCCAGGCCACATTTAAGACAATGGTATTATGCTCATAATTTGCATTGTATCATTGGTGACGTTGTTGAAAATCAAGGTTACAGTGTGGCACTTACAATAGGGCAAATTATTTGGAGGGTTTAAAGGCAAATATTTGAAGTTTATAATTTTATAAATGCACTTACATTGATTCTTCCATTAAAACTCATGCATTATTTGAGCTATAAAGTTGTTTAAATCATTTTTACAGTCGTTGTAGGGCTTTTGGGTTTGTTGACATTACATTGTCATGGCAACAAAGTTGTAAAATCAGCTATAACTTTACACAGAAAAGGTTATAAAGTGATTTTATCACAGTAAAATCATTTTTCACACATATTATTTATGTCTTCTGTCTATGCTTTTGAAACAGTGAGTATTTGCATTAAAAAATTACATTAAATTTATTTCCCACACAATACATTTTTGTGGTAATCCACACGCCACAAATGCTGCCGACTGAGCTTGACTTGTAATGCACCTTTGCTTTAGAATAGTGACTAAGCAGAAATAGATTTAAAAGGAGACCAGATGGTTTACAGCTGAAGTCAGAAGTTTACTGAAGTTTACTGTGGAGTGGTTTTTTTTTTTTAACCACTCCACAGATTTAATATGATCAAACTATAGTTTTGAAAAATCATTTAGGACATCTACTTTGTGGATGACACAAGCAATTAAAAAAAAAAAAAAATCCCAAAACAACAGCAAATGACCTTGTGAAGATGTCGGTAAAACAAGTCCCATATTGACATAACCTGAAAAGCTGCTCAGCTAGGAAGAAGCCACTGCTACTTTTTGGAGAAATGTCCCATGTCCATTTCTGATGAAACAAAAGTGGAACTGTTTGGCCATATTGACCATTATGTATGGAGGGAAAAGTGTGAGGCTTGCAAGCTGAAGAACACCATCCCAACCAGGGATGGCAGCATCAAAATAGATGGCATCACGAGGAAGGTAAATTATGTGGATATATTTAAGCAACATCTCAAGACATCAGCCAGTTAAAGCTCATTCGCAAAGGGGTCTTCCAAATGGACAATGTCCCCAAGCTTACCTCCAAAGTTGTGTCAAAATGGCTTAAGGACAACAAAGTCAAGGTATTGGAGTGTCCATCACAAAGCCCTGACCTCAATCTGATAGAAAATTTGTGGGCAGAACTGAGAAAGCGCGTGCGAGCAAGGAGGCCTACAATCCTGACTCAGTTACACCAGTTCTGTCTGGAGGAATGGGTCAAAATTCCAGTAAATTATTGAGAAGCTTGTGGGAGGATACCCAAAACGTTTGACCTAAGTTAAACAATTTAAAGGCAATGCTACCAAATACTTCTGATAAAGTGTATGCAAACTTCTGACCCACTTGGGAATGTGATGAAAGAAATAAAAGCTGAAATAATTAAACTATTATTCTGACATTTCACATTCTTAAAATAAAGTAGTGATCCCAACTGACCTAAGGCAGGGAATGTTTTCTACGATTAAATGTTAGGAATTGTGAAAAGCTGAGTTTAAATGTATTTGGCTAAGGTGTATGTAAACTTCTGACTTCAACTGTATATCAAACAAGCATTTTTAATTTCTGTTTTTAACCCATGCCATTCATTTTCCATCTAATTTTGGAATTCGTTTGTAAGCTCCAGCTCAGTGTTTAGATTTTCTTTTTAAACTTGTGACATTATTTTTCAAACAGACATGAAACCTCAAAAATGCCAGTGTTAAGTAAGTGCTGGTCATTAAATATTTACATTTAATTGGCAGTTGGTTTGTTTAAAATATATAGTGCAATTTATTTAAGTAATTAACAATCAAAATGTAAATTTTAGTTGCTAAATCTCTTTTCCCCCCCAGGAAATATCAACTCTTAAATGCAAAATAAATAAATAAATAAATATGTTTTGGAGGCACAGTCAGTGTACCTCAACATTCCGAAGGTATTACAGAATCGCAAGAGGTTAACGTAGCAATAACTGTCACTCTGTCAGTCTGGGTTTTTGTGTGACAGGACAGTGACATCATCGTCCCATGTCTGTCTTGTGTTTTGTTGTCTGTCTTTGTGTGAACGCACAGTTTCAGTTTTGATTTCTGCCATGCGCTCTTCGATCTGTCTTGTTTCATGTCCGGAGTATGGTGTCTGGATCCTGACTTCCCTGTCTGGTTTGGTTTTGGAGTCGGGATCCAGACACCCATGTTCCATGTCTTGTCTTGTATTGGCATGAATGGCATTGCGCTTATGTCACCTTGACGTGATGCACTTGCATCAATAATATGTGTCTGTTTCTCGCAACCGCGCGTTGCGCTCGATTTGCGCTGTGCACCCAGGTCGTGAGCTGTCTTCACGTTGTGCTGAGGTTTGGTCACTAAGGTGTCGGGTTTGTGTGTGGCTGAACACTCGCACAGTTTTATTGCTTGTTGCGTGCATCGCGTGGTGTTTGCCTTGTGATGTAAGCTCAGGCTTTGTCTAGTGTGAGAATGCATGGCATTGCTTTGTTAGCGTTGGCACGCATACTCTCGCCTTATCTGTCGTTTGATATGAGCGCATGATGCATATTGTCTTGATGATATGTGCTCTTGCCATTTTAGTGTTTGCGTTTTTGTGAGAGCATGTGGCTTTTTTTGTTTCTGTTTTGCCTCGTGTCTTTCTGTTTTGCGTCATACCCAGTCTCCTTGTTTGCTTATTATAAGTTTATTAGTCACACCTGCCCTGCTTGTTAACCTGTTTTATTTCTCTCCCTATTTTAGTCTCCTCGTGTGTGCTGTCCAGTGCAAGTTCATCTTGTTTGTTGGTTGTGTTCCAGTCGGTCTTATTTTATGTTCATGTCTGTCTGATTTTTTCCCTGTTCCAGTTCGGTCTGGTCGGTCCTGGTTCCCAGTTTACATCTGCCTCAGCCTGGATTATACTTTTCCCCTACGGGGTAGTTTATGTTTGTTTATGCTATTTTTTGTTAAGTAAATTCCTGTTTGTTTTTACTCTGTGTTTGGGTTCTGAGCCTTACAAAACAGAATCTCTGACAATAACTGTAAAGGTGTCATGATTTCCTGCCCCAAACACTCCAATGTTTATTTTGGTCCCCTGTGAAGTAGACAGTGTTTTATTGGCTGCTCCTCTGGTGTTGTGTGGATTATTTCTAATTTGTTCTAGGATGTTAAAGAGGTCTGTTTTACGACTGCAGGACTTGGCTTTTGGCCCCCATGTCATGACCTCAGTTAAAGATGCGGAAGCTGTCATGTGAAGTTTAATTGAGCACAACAGATCTTTGAAAACAAGAGGCGACCTGTGGCACGTGGGGGCAGACCAGGGGGTCATTTTGTGGGGCACCTGGACCCCCAGCTTGCTTGTGACCTTTGGATGTCTGGGTCAGTGCAGCGGTTGCCAGCTCCTTGATAAGAGCTGGTCATTCATCAAACTCCCTCTCTCGACATGCCAAAACCCCCAACACACAAATACACACAGAGCTCCCTTTTGGGCCTCTATGAGCCTATGTGTGTGTGTGTACACTCTAGCAGAGCTGTTTGCTCCTAGTTTTCCAGCTGGCTGAGGATATGGCAGGGTCAGGACTAACTAGCGTGACCTAGAGGTCGTCACCCCTGTCACTGAATAAGTTCAGCTTGTGGTTTCACCACTTTCACTTTTTCTTGCTGTCTGTCTCCTATATGTTTCTTTCTGTCCCTGATGTCCATTTATATGCAAAATATTTTTCTAGAAAAAAATCCTGCAATAGTTCTTCCTGACTATGGGTGCACTAGAAAAAGCTCTGACGGAGTGTTTGATGAACAGGAATGCATCAGAAGCTTTTTTGAGGTTGTGGAAATGACTGGACCCACCTCTCAATTCAAATTAGTCTTTGGATTTGTAGTTAAAGCTGCATCCAGTGTGTACTGCATTTGATGAAGAACGCAATTCGGCTGTCAATAAAGTACATTCTTTAAGGCCCCAGCCAGTTTGAAGTTTTCCTGAAAGTTTGCCCTGACGAGCTGTTCCAAACCACCGAATCAAACTCAAAAGCATCTTATTTTTGGCCGTATTTTTTTCTGAATTACGTCATACCCGTTCGTTCTTCGATTTCGTAGAGAGTGTGCCTTTAGGTATGCAGGTGAGTAGTTTGAAGACATTTCTGGACATACTTCATATGGGAATGGTGGCATTGTCCCATGATCCGAAATGAATACATATTAAGAACAACGGTGAAAGTAATTTTTCAAAAGTCACTTCCAAAAACTCTTGCGTTTTACCACTACGTCTTTGTTATGCACCATTAATGGATTCACAGCATTCTCTAATGCAGTATCAGGGCTTAATGCTAAGAATTGTTTCTACTGGCCCGGTTGGGCCAGTGCTTCAGATTTTTCTGGCCCTGCCAAAATTTTCACTGGCCCCAACACAAAAATGGCAAATAGCTGTTTTTTTCCATCATGGCTTTAAAAAATATGTCCGAAGATAAATATTTTTTACATTTCTTAATTTTTAAATACAATGTCTCCTCGGTTGGAAGACTGTTTGCTCTGTGTAATTTTTGTGCTCTCTCGCTTGTTGTTTGCTTGCACTAATGTTATAAATGCAGCACTGGCCCGATTGGGCAAGTGACAGTTCTAGCAACCGGCCTGAATCTTTCTCACACTGGCCCCGGGCCATCGGGCAGTCTTTATTGTCGAGCCATGAGCATAAACTTTAGTTCTCTAGTCTTGTAAGCACCATTATAATGACAATTAAAGGGACAGCTGGCAGGGACACAACACAAACACAAACCCATTGACAGTTTGAGGCCCTAACTGATGCTTCTAGGAAAACCGCTATGGAACTATAAGTGTGTGGAACACAACCGGGCCACAGCATTTGTTTTTGTTTAGTCATTTATTTATTTATTTATTTGCTAATTGTTTTCAGTGGGCCCTTTTGGCTGAGGCAGTCATGAGTTTGTCCTTTGGAGAGAGACAAAAAGTGTTCAGCACATCCACTTGATGGCCCACAGCTACTGAATCCCAAAAACCAGTATAAATGGTCTCTTTTTCTGCTTCTTCTTTTTCTCTCCCACTCTCTGTTTTGCATCAGAAGCAAGCATTTGTTGGTGCTTTGATTTAAAAAAAGAACTACAACGCACGACTTGGTTTCAGTTGTGGAAATGAAAGGCAATAGCTTCTGTTTGATGTTTTAGTACACTGGTGTACCGCCACATTAAACATAAAGAGGGTTAGAGAAGGAGAGGGGGGGCGGTGGAGGAGCTGCAAAAGGATTTGCCACCAGGACTTCAATCCAGACGATAATCTTAGTGGCCTGTGGGTGTTGTGGCTGCTTTTCTGCGGAGTTTCCTGCGATAAAAAAGCCTGATTGACTAAAACACACATTTCTTTGCATCTATCTACTACTGCATTTCAAAGTATGTAACAGACTGAATGCTGGAAAGCTTATGTAAGCTGATGAATGCCAGAGAAGAGATAAAGACCGACACATGCTGGCCTTATTTGAGCTCAACCATCCATTTGTTTTTCTGTGGAGGAACTTGATCTCCTACTACTCGAAGGAACCAAACAGCAAGAGGCCATCTGATCACATTCCAATGATCATGTAAACATCACAAGAATGCAACCGAAAAACATTTGAATCTGCTCCGGAACTGCAGACAAATATACCAGACAAACCTACAGATGCTGCTATGATCTCAGAGAGCTTTGTTGGTGAGAGGGATGAGGTTGCATTGCGTTTGTGCTGAGCATGCAGTGAGGTCTCTGAAGCAGAGGCTGCAGTACTGATTAGTATTCTGCAAGGCCCATGGTGACTAGCTCACGCAAAAGCCATAACCTATCGAACACATTCCCTTAGTCTAATCCATTTAGAACTCCCTCCAGCTCTCCGGCCCCACTTATTGATTTCCCCCCTCCCTCAGAATCTCTCTCTCATGTCTGCAGTCTCTCCCTCTCAGCCCCACTGTTGGTTAAATTCAGTGGTGTATCGTTACTCCACATGCTGCTGGAAATTAAATCACCCCCACCCTTCTCATTTGTTCTCTCTCACTCTTTCATTTCTGACTTTCTGTCTTATACTCAGTCACTTTGTTTCTTTCTTTTGCCTTGTTGCATAATTTTCAGTTTTGTATATCCTTTCTTTCTTTCTTTCTTTCTTTCTTTCTTTCTTTCTTTCTTTCTTTCTTTCTTTCTTCCACCTCACCACAAAATTCCCTCAAGGTATAACATTTTGTTGAGTTTATTTTTTGTTTGTGAAGATAAGTATATGTGTGTTTGTGTTATCTCCAAGACCCTTTGTTGACGGAATACCCTCAGGCTTAAGCGCACTATAACCTCCCTCGCCTTCTTTTGCACACTGTAACATGTACAGTACATAAATCTTTATGGTTACGAGGAGTGTGGAAGGGTCCGTGCAACAGTGTGGGTGCTGCTTCACCCCTGTGTGTGTGAGTGGGTGTCCGAGTGTGTGGTCGAGGGAAGGGATATTCCCTTTGGAATGTTATAACAGAAGTGTTTGAAGCACACAGCCTATCATGAATGTTGACTTAAATGCCAGAATCTACTATCATAAAAAATGGGAAAGTCTGTCTGCAAATGAACTTCTCTTCAGGGGTCACAGACTCTCCTGCTTTGCCTCACGGCTTTTTGTTTTTTTTCAAGCTGCTTCCACAGATCCCCACGTCATCCGTGCAGACAAGGGCTTTGTGAGAACCCAGAATGCACTGTTGCTCCCTGGGGCCCTCTTGACAAGATGACCAGCACCAACCCCTCCTTCTCTTTTACGTTCTTCAAATTAAGACAGATGGCCCCATCCTCCCATACTGTATCTCACTGTATGGGGTGTTTGGACCAGCACCACCCCATAATTGCCTCCACTCCTCTTTTCCATCAACCAAACGTGCTTATCACACAGCTGCGCCAATGGAGGTCATCCAGAATGAGACACACAGGGAGATAGATGGACAAAAGAGGAAGACAGAGGGGGTTTAGGGTTAAGGTAGCAGAGAAAACCATATTGAAGCTGCAATATCTGGGGAGCTGAAAAGGGCAAGAGACAGACATGAAGAGAGAGAGTCTGGATTCCTCCGTCGTGGACCCCCGTGTCTTTCATATCTCTACACTGATGGAAGTCCTTCATTAGGGGGACAGCCCGATGAATAGCCGCCTGAGAAGGCCAGAGACAGTCGGGGGGGGGGGTTGCCATGGGAGAGAGTGACTTTTCCACCCTCCGCCCACTGTTTAAGTCTTTTCATGGCAGAGAGGATTCAGAGTGATGGCCGTCTCTTCTTTGTGTTGTCTTGTACAGTACCCCCAGCCACTGAGACGGACGACTTGGAGCTAACTGTGTGGAAGGGGAGGAAAGCTGCTATGGTGTCATGTCTGTCCAATAGACAGACCCAAAGCTGTTAAACACATTATGATTGACATTTTGTGGAGTTAAAAGTTTGCTGTTGTACATTGGTTCACATGCTTTTTGGAGATATCTGCCGCAACTTTGCCTCCATAGTATGTTGAGGACATTTTGAATTACAGTCTTAATGGCAGATTCCATTAAACAACCAATAGTGCTAAGGCAACGATTAGTGGGATAATGCATTTGGCATGTCAACGAAAGGTCAAGTGCCACCTTTTGCCTGAGAGGGGTATGTGTCATCTGTCACATTTACCCTGTAAAGGCAATGAAAAATAATCACACCTTTCTGTAGATGACAGTTAATGCAGTTAGAATAATAAGTGGTGTTTGCAAAGTAACGCATCACTATTATTGTTATTGCTCATACTTGGGGTTGACACCTCAAATCATGCGGATTATTGAGGAGAGGTGGGCTATTACTTATCTAAATAATTGGATAAATAAAAAATAAAATGGCTGAAAAAAGAAATCCATAGATTTATATTCAAGGATGGACCCAAGCCAAATCTAGGGACCTCAATGGAGCACAACAGTTGGGTTCCAGAAGTTAAAATGCCATTAATTTTCTACAAAGACAAATAATTTTTTTATGATAACTTAGACAGACCTACCATGAGCTCAGAGGTTGTTAATCAGTGGTATTTGCTTCTGCTGAAGACATTAGTCCATATTATTACAACTTCATTATGAAGAGGAATGAATTCCTACGAATAGGTAAAATACTGCCTAGCAATGCCCTAGCAACCACACAGAACTGCCTAGCATTGTGACTCAAAGCCTTGCACGGTTAAATACCACTCACATTTCTTTATAAAATGTATTATTGTGATGTAAGGGCTGTCAAACGATTACATTCTTTTTCTCAAATTAATTATGTGGTAAGTTGATTAATTCATAAAATTAATCACAATTTATTGCATATATAAATATTTGCTGAGAAAGGTCCTCGAATAATTGTAATTAAATATATAATGATAAAAAAAGATATACGTTAAATCGACAGCCCTAGTTGAAGTAAATGCAATTGCCTATTTTGCAAGCCATTTTTTTGTGTTTCTGAAATTAGTTCTATTCCTTAAAGTACAGCCACACAAGGTCTCTAGTTCTCTGTAGCTGGGTGCCCTGTGGATCTGGTGGACATCCTGTGAGGTAGAACAACATGAAAACGAACCCCCTGTTATCATGAGAACGACAAATGTCAAAACACGCTTGCTCAGTCAGTTTCCCCTAGTGATAATATCATCCTGTTTCCACACAGCTTCGTTAAACACATAAGTGGCATTCGGATGCGTGTTTGAAGAGTGCGTGTGCGTGGAAAAGACCGGAATAACAAATGTTATAGGGTGGAGCCCAACAACATGTCAACACAGTGGAAATAATTCAACATTTCTGGGAGTACAGTGGGAAAATCACATACACTATAAAGTATACCCATTTGTACACAAATGTAAAATATTGACTGTCCCTAACATCCGCATATATGCAATCGTACATTGGGGGAATCCCAGAGCTTTACTGTGACGCAATTCAGCTGCAGGTCGTGATAGCAATTTAAGGAAACAAACGAACCAACGACTGCAGAATATCTGGAAATAAAGTGAATCAACAGAGAGTAAAATAGTGAAGGCAGATTTAGGAAAAAAGAAAAGGCAAGAAGAGGGTGTTTTATTAGCTCAGTTGTAGTTGATAGACCTGCGGTAAAAAGTTATGAAGTGACCTAAACAGCAGTTGGAAACGGAATAGGTGGCCTAATGGTTTCCTTGATCACAGTTACCAGAAGGTCGATTTCTGAGCCTATTTATAATGAATTACTTATTTTGCCAATAATCCACCAACAAAGCAAATATTCAGCACACTTTATCTTAATCCACAATGATGACCAGAAATATTTGGTCGAGCCAGTATTGCTGTGTTGACCTGGATGGGCCGCTCCAACAAACCCAATAATGTTTTGATAGCTCCACAGTTTTAAACTTTTGGATGAAATTAACCTACAAATGCCTAACATTTAGTTGACTCTGCATAATAAGATGGGAATCGTGAAGAAAAAATTACACCGCTTTATGCAGTATCATTGGTTTACTGATTGTAGGTTGGCAAACATTTTACATGCTCTGTAATGCAAAAACAGTGCATTATAAATACTCTACCCGAGTGTGTATCCATCTGTCACCGATTTTTGACTTGTTGCTTCTTAGTTTCTTCAGAAGTCTGTTTATGGTATTTGCTGTATCTTGTATGAACCGACAGTTCAGTGCTGACGGTTTTGGGAATTTGGTGTGTTAAACACAGAGTGGTGCAAAACCAGCGGTTGGGCAGTGATTATTAAACACACTCCACCGGTAACGGGGTCGTTAATGAATACAGGGCTTTAATAGCTACGTATGTGCCTCATTACGAGAGCATGCACTGAAAGGATATACGCTTTGGCTCCGGAATTGGAATTGGTCTGCCTTTCTGCTTGGCCCTAAGACTCTCACTACTGTTTTTTCCCTTTCTCTCCTTCTCCCCCGATGTGCCTCTCTGACTTTTGTAGAACATGCACCCACCCACACACATACTCGCACACATACACTTACTGTACAGAAACGCACACGCTCGCCCACACTTCGGTCCCTGAAGCATGCATTTATATAAAATCAGGCGTATAGCCTTGATAACCACAGCTCCACCATGGCATTTGTCAGTACTGCCATTATTTGTTTGAGTGCAAGCACTTCAGTATTGGGTACCGAGTTCTGCCATGGAAGTTTGTAATTACGGCTGTTGTATGTGCACAGGCCCCTGAACCCACAATTGCATTATACTTTGTTCCCAAAATAATAATATAATGATGTGGTCTTATTGAGTTTGCTATGCCAGATAAAGCACAGTTACTGCATTAATGCTGATTTTGATGTTTGGATGGACATCATAGACCATAAAGAAAATAAAGACCAAACAGGAAAATAATACATTTTACAGGTTAAAGTAGGCTTTTCTTTTTCATTACTGGGTTGGAAATAAGTCCTGGCTTCACTGTTCCCATAGTTCCCTGACACCCATTTTACCATATTTAACCCTCAAAACATCCCAATCCTTAACTGCCAGTTGGAATTTCCTCCGACTCATTCATGTGCCACCAGTGGGATGCATTACAATGCATGTGATGTTTTGTAGTGCCTTTTTCCGAGCTCCAGAACAATGCCATCTTTGCTCAGACATGGACTCTGAACTTTTGAATCGCCGTTAAGAAGGCTTAGAGGAAAGTTGACCATTGTTCTCCAGAGAGGATGTGTTGTATTTAGCCTTTCCCTTACATTGACAAATGCATTATTGCTCAACATTCATTTCTAAATATTGTGTGTGTATATGTGTTATTAAGGCAGATTGTATGTGCATTTGAGAAAGAAAAGGGGCTTTTTGAATATAAAAGTGTTATTAAAATATAGATTATTCTTTATATTTCTTTATGGAGCTTAGTCAGGGTACATGCATATTTAATTTGACACAAATGAAAGCAAGGCTGTAAGGGGTAGACGTACTGTTCAATGTGATGCACTTTTGTTTACCTTTGGTGTCAGTCGTTCAGCCAAAATACATTGCATATACATCTTTCCAAAATGTTCCAGTGGATACACAACTTTGGGAAACATGGGTTGTGAAAATGAAATGTCATCTAGGACCTTCAGTCAGTACAACCCACGGACTGTACATGTGTCCTTCAGAGATTTGTTTGCAAATTAAATGTTGCATACCCTGACTAAGGACTTTTGCATTTATTACAGTACTTTGCTAAGTTTCAAACTATTGCAAATGTTGCTGTTTATCTTTAAGAAGCAGATTCTTAATTGAAAAAGAATGAGAGGTTCTAGACAGAAAGAGTCATTCTGTTCTTTAGAAAGGTAGTGCTGCAGAAAGACCATTCCTTTAGCTTCGTATCAGGTCTCTGGATGGAACAGAGCCAGAAAGGTTAGCCTTTATTGGTAATGCTAAAGCATGGCCCCGTTTTAATGCACTTAGTGGTAATTGATGTGTCCTGAAAATGCTGACAGTGGCCTGAGTTCAGGTCAATGCAGTTTTATTAGCACACAGGCATTCTGCAGCCAGAAATATTGCCTTCTAAAACAAAGTGACAACTACAACTGTCTGAAAGTTCAGACAGTTTGTTTGCATGCAGTTATAATCTACCTAGAGTGGATTTTTCTCATCTGTTCTCATCTGTCTAGGATAAATGAGTATACATGACACAATACGTAATCGAATATTTAAAGGGAGGACATCAAATACGGCAGGTTAAATACAAGTTACATGAATGTTGCGCATCCAGCGCAATATCTAGGTCTGTAATTCCCACTTTGCACAAATCAGAGTGGGATGATTTCAGTTAGACTAAAACATTTACAGTACATTTAATAAGCCAAATAACTGTTTTAGTCCAACTGAAATGAAAATGTTAAAGTGCGTGTAAATGTATTAATTGAGAAGCTCCAATAAGGAAAGAAGACCACGCCATTGAGGAAAATGAACAAATGCCCTGCAAGGACAGTGATGTGTTTTGTTATTAAAACATATTAATGGGCTAACCCTAATGTATTGGGCAGTGTGAAAGAGAGAGGTCAGCACTCTTGTGGCTTGAACCACAACCCACCATGTGTGTCTTGTTAAGGGCAGTTATGACAAATGGCAGCAGCTGTACAAACTAATCTCTCTGTAGCTTCCACACATGGCATTCAATTAACAATGGGCCACTGTCAGACTCTAATCCACAGCTAGCCAACCTGCCCTTACTCCCGCTGGCCTAGCAAAGCTCTGCTTGTGTGTGCGAGTGTGGAGAAATGTCTTAAAGTGCCTGACGTGTTTTTATTGAGTTGATGCAAGTTTGGATGCTCCATTTCAATCAAATGCAGGTTTGTGTAGGTCAGTTGAGTACACTTATGTATGATAGAGCATAAGCATGTGCACACTGTTTATGAATAGAAATAGTTAAAGTATTTAGGTCACTATAATGCAGCACAAAGACACTTGTTTGTGCACGCACACTTACACAGCTGCCGAGCCCGGCTTGTGTGTACGTGTTGCGGGAAGTCGCTTGTCAGGGACTACATTCCCACTGGGTTTTAATGATGAAGTGTATATTGCAGTGGTCACTGTTGATTGGACACCACTCAGATGAATACACACACAGTTCATGAGACTGATGTCCCACCATTTCACTTGGAGTTGGAGGATTAACAAATTGATATGCTCGCCTGTCTGCTGTTTAGTCTTCAACAGCAGCACTAACCCTTTACCATGTGCTTGTTGCAGAACAACAGTAAATTGAAATGTCTTCTTTTAAAACAGAGACCCAAGCTCTGGACAAAACCTAGAGTGTTGTATCTAGTCAGCATTTTAAAGGGATCCGAAGTGTGCTTCCACCATAATGTAGTGAGCTAATTTTTGCTGCCTTCTAAGTTACCTGTGTCCATGTAAGAATGAGTCCATTATAAATTGACTAATTAAATACTCAAAGTCACTTATGAGGTTTCATTTTGGTGAGGGCGCCTCAAGAAGGCATCTTGCAAAATTTTGGAACAGAGCTACATTCAAGTCTAGCTTTTCCTGACAGGTACAACCATTTGGAAACTTGAGGGTCAACATTTTTGGGACAGCCATCAATGGAAAGTAAGGTCATAAGTGTATTGTGGTAGTCAATATGGAATACAATTAAAAATGACATTTACAAAGAATATGTTTCACTGTGCTAGACTGAGACCATGAATGAAACAACTGAATGAGAGAAAGTCTTGACTTTTGTCTACTCGCCATCCAAGAATAATTACGCTCAGTCCTTCTGGCTGTGGACAAAGCCACAGAGTTATTGAAGAGCGAATAGAGAAAGATTTGGAAGAGTGTAGTGGAGTTGGATCCAAGTCTGGCAAGAGTAGTGACCAACCCCATGGTATCACACACGCATGCACGCACGCACGCACGCACGCACCCACACACACACACACACACACACACACGTTGGTGTGGCTATCCTTATGAGGACTATCCACATACATAATGTTTTTTATATTGTAAAAGATTCTATCCCCTAAATCTAACCCTCACAGAACACTTTCTGCATTTTTACGTTCAAAAAAGCATGGTTTAGTATGTTTTTTTTTTTAAAGCTTTGAATTATGGGGACACTATAAATGTCCTAATAAACCACATTTATAGCAAAATACCCTTGTACTTACCAGTTTCCTCATAAGGAAAGGGTTGTGTCCCATCTTCTGATTGGCATCACCAGCAGGTGGGTGTGTTTTTAAGACCAAGCCTATACAATCTAGAGGGGGTTGTTTTTTTTAATCCTAGCCAACCTCCCTCCTCCAATACCAAGTTTAAATCTTTCTCACATAATCTATTGAGAGATGTGGATGCTCCGTCCCCCAGACTCTGAAATTGCAGGGAGTAATATACTGAATCCTCATGACCATTTCCAAAAGCAGTAATCACCACTCCCAGAGTATCTGTCACTTTAGGGGGGTGTATGCTACTCCCAAAAATAGTACAAAGCAGGTTGCGCAGCTGTAAATACCTGAAGAATTGAGACCTGGTGATCCCAAAATGTTGAACGATATTTTCAAAGGATCTCAACACTCCACTCTCATATAGGTTACAGAGCGTATTAACCTCCCTCACAATCCACTCTGACCAGCAGAAAGGGGACTTATTAATAAATAACTTTGGGTTCAGCCAAATCCTCAAAGCAACATTTAAATAAATGTCAGAATTGTCCATACCGCTTGTAAATGTGAGATAACAGGGTGTAACTTAACTTCACCGGTTAGTTTGATAGAAAGGCTTTGCAATGGCGAAATAGGGGATGAACTACCTGTTCAATACAAAACCAGGGAGGGGCTCTCTCAGGTGGAAGTGACCAATGAGCCAAATGTCTGAGACCAAATACATAATAATAAAACAAAATCTTGGCTAGGCCTAGCCCACCTTTGTAAATCGGCCTATGTAACTTACTGAAATGTAATCTGGGTCTTTTCCCATTCCAAATGAAGGACTTTGCTATGCTATCAAATTGCTTGAATTAAGAGAGGGGGATATCTACAGGGAGAGATTGTAGCAGATTTTGAATTTTGGAATACAGTTAATTTTAATAACATTATCCTTCCCAATCATAGATAAATGTAATGAAGCCCACCTGCCCACATCATTTGAAAATCTTTTTATAAAAGGTTCAAAACTCTTAACTAAAACTTAACTAAAACAAATTTGCTGTGAATAAAATACCCAAGTACTTAATGCCATGCTTGGGCCACAGGAAGGCACCTTGCCGTTTAGAAAAGGAATGAATAATTCTGTGGAGGCCTTGCATAAATCTAGTAGGGTCGGAGACAAATAATAAAATATTGTCTGCGTAAAGCAAAAGTGCCACACCTCCCACCATCACCCCTGTGCCTACTTTCCTTTTTTAAGGAAAGTAGGCACAAGACAATATATATATTTTTAGATATCAACATTATGCCACAAGTGCTGCCAATTGAGCTTAACTTGTATATAATATTAATATATATATATATATATATATATATATATATATATATATATATATATATATATATATATATATATATATATTATAGTATAGTATATTTCTTCTGCCTCTGTTTGCACAGTTGCCTTTACTGTAATGATCTAAATTCTTCACATTTACCTCAGAAGACCCTACCAACCAGCAACCAAAATCCCCACCCACACAGCACACACACCCCTTTACCTCCCATGAGAGATAGCTTGCAGGCATGGTATGTTTTTTTTATGTAAAAATTCCTTCTTGCAAATAAGAGAACAATGACAAGTTTATTACCTCTGCATTATACTGGTAATAAACCTGAATAAAACATTTGAAATGCCTAACACATAAGTATTCAACTTTGGCATTTAAATTATTCTGCACTGTTTGTGCTTAATGTATGATACCTAATACTGTTTGGCTTGTTTAAGAGAAGAGCGCTATGACTTTTCTAAGTGATCTCATTTAGGATTTTCATCCGGCATTTTCTTTAGAAAATGGCAAAGTCTAGTTCTTCTCTTATTTTGAAGAGAGTTCCAGATTAACAAGAGTTGGAAAAGTTAAAGGATCCGAGAAGTTTTTAAAAACATTTTCACAAGGATCTTCTGGCTTACGTTTAATTTTATTCACCTTTTCAAGAAAGCAATACTGCTGGAAGTGTTGGCTTCATAAGATTGCCAATGTCTTCATGGCTGGAGCAATATAGTCCTCCGCTTTGAGAGGAAAGCTCTCATTCTTTATATTTCCCTCATGTTATCTTGTAGGATTTGGACAGTCAACTCTGCGGTTTGGCTGGAAGCTGGTAAGGCTGGTGATCTTAAAAAAGGGATCTGATCTTAGATGAGTTGATGTGTGAGTGCAGTGAACGGCACAAGGCTTTCTGATGACACACACACACACACACACACACACACACACACACACACACACACACACACACACACACACACACACACACACACACACACACACATTGTAGGGACTCTCCATAGACAGATCTAATGATAATTTCTATCCCTTAACACTAAACCCAACCCTCACACAAACCTTTACATTTTCCAAAAAACATCATGTAGTACTTTACTTTACTCGTGGGGACCACAGGCTGGGCCCCACAAGGTAGGTGATCTCACATTTTACTGTCCTTGTGGGGACATTTGGTCCCCACAATGTAGTATAAACGTACATATACACACACACACACACACACACACACACACACACACACACACACACGTTGTGTTTCCATGTTTTATGGAGACATAATGGTTTTTATACTGTACAAACTATATATTATATCCCCTACCCCTAAACCTAACCCTCACTGAAAACTTTCTGCATTTTTACATTTTCAAAAAACATAATTTAGTATGATTAATAAGCTGTTTTCCTCACGGGGACAGACAAAATGTCCCCCACAAGGTCAAACATTTCTGGTTTTACTATCCTTATGGGGACATTTGGTCCTCACAAAGTGATAAATACATGCACACACACACACACTCTCTACCCAGTGAGGGATCTGCTGCACCTGCGGATTCACAAAGTACAAAGGGCCACCGCCAATCATTCTGCTACTGTGCTTGTCTGGCATCTCCCAAGGAGATCAGATCACCCTGAGAGAGAGAGAGAGAGTGTATGTGTGTGTGTGTGTGTGTGTGTGTGAGGCTATGTCAGCACCTACATCATTGCTATATAATAAATCACATTGGATTTTACAGCTATCATGGCAGTGCTTGGATGTCCGACAAGCAAAAACTCTAAGAGCTCTTGCATGCTGACAGAGAGATTGTTTGTGTCTGTGTTTATATATATATATACTTGAGTTCAGGGCAGGACACAGATTGGCATGTAGCGTGTGACATGCTCTCAGTCATGACCCACAATATGTATATTTAAGGTCACAAACACACAGACCATCTGTCTGAGACCCAACATAGAAAAAACTGCTTTTTAAAAACATCTCACACTTAGAGAGGTGGTGGCGTAGTGGGCAAAAGCACTGAACTGGTATGCAGAAGGTTGTTGGTTCAATCCCCACAGCCACCACCATTGTGTCCCTGAGCAAGGCACTTAACTCCAGGTTTCTCCGGGGGGATTGTCCCTATAATAAGAGCACTGTAAGTCGCTTTGGATAAAAGCGTCTGCCAAATGCATAAATGTAAATGTAGTTTAGCCAGTCTGATAAAATTTGTTTAGTAATATCTGAACTGTTTCCCAGAGGAGAATTGTATTGCATAATGGTGCAATATGTAACATTTTTTATGTAATATTTGCTTTTTTTTGCCAATGTGTGAACGGCTTGTTACGCAACTTAAAAAATTATCCCTTCCCGGACTTCCTAGATTGCCTATTATAGCCTGTAGACTGATTTTCATACGAAGGGAGCGGGCTGCTTTTGCCGGGAACATCCAAAGGATGTGAGAGCCTTTTCTCAGACAGTAGCTTCCGCTATTCTACAATGTCAACAAACTACAACACTAGGTAAAGTTATCTTAGAGATGAAATCCAGCAAACATCCAGCTCCCAGCACAACACCGAGTCCTACACAAACTCTTGAGTAAGCAAAAAAAAAAAACATTTATCTACTGAAACCCGTCTGGCTAAGTGGAAACGTGATCGTGGTCAAGTAAAAACAAGAGTGAACATCGGCAAGACATTTGATTCCTGGAGGAACTTAGTTCAGTTTTGGGGATCAAAACCAACCCTGAATTGGCATTCTTCTTATTGAACAGGTAAGCTTACATAACTGCAAAGCATGTGAAATATAGTGCCATAAGGATTGATCTGTGCAATTTTAGCTAACTTGATCTTGTCTGCTAACGCTGACAAATTGCAAGCTACCTTGCTTCGTAACTTTCAAATAATTTCAACGTTCTTCTCTTTAAACTAAAAGTCAGGTATACCAGATCAATTTCAGCAAATATGCCGGTTTCTTGATCATAGAACAGCATATGACAAACAAAACATACAATAGTGCAGCATAACAGTGCAGTGCAACAGTAAACTGTCTGGTATAGTTCGGTAGTATGTAGCTGTATGTGTTTATCAGTATGCTATGTTAGCTGATAAGTAGTTTTAGTTTAGTCTCAAAGTTTGAAATAAAACAATCATAACTGTCATTTTAATTATGCTACCTCATCTGTTAGCATGATGCTGGTGAATCACGTTTTCTCTTTGTATGTTACGTCATTGTTCTGGCCGACGCTCGCATGCGTCCTTATGGAGTGTGTGCATGAGCTTGATCATGAGTAAAAGTTAGCTGGCTGCAGTTCACTTAACGGCCACAGGTGTCATTTATAACTTTCATAGTCTTTCATAGCTCCGGAGTCTTAATGAGTTCTCTTAAGTTTCAACTTTGTCTCTGATATTTTTCCTAATGTCATATATAGAAATAAAAATTAAAACCATTGAGACTACTGTTGACATGCACTAAACTATATTAAGAGATTCAAAAATAAAGCATTAATGTGGATAATTTCTAATTAGAAGAACTTGATGAGAACTGTTTGAGTTCATATTGAAATCTTTGAATTTGCATTTGGCCTTTGGGATGTTAGCAAATCTGAGAACAGTTTGTGACATTGTTTAGATATCTTCTGAAACACACTGAGACAAATGTGAGATTAACTAGGTACTTTTTCTCAGGAGAAAGGTTTGTGGAGCAGAAGAATTGAGTAAAAGTCACCATTTACTCTATTTAATGTCATAGCTGGCAAGCATTTGAGATATTAAAGTGATCTCATGTGTGATTTCTTTCCTTCCTATGGGTTGTATGGTTATTTTTGTTAAGGAATTTGACTTCCTTGCTCTAAAATTCCTCCCCCCGTCTCATCCGCTGTGTTTTCACTGTGAATTTACCGCTCTCACACTAAGCCGCCATCTAGTCAAATGACACAGACAGTCTGTTGTACCCCAACAACAAAAGCTATGAATTCCTTAAAAAGTCCTTGTGTTTGCGAACGCACCCCTGCGGGACCTCTACTCTGCATCTATACATCTTCATCGCTGGCCTTTGTTGGGGTGTGGTGGCCCTACCGACAAAAAAGACTCTGCCGTCACCTGCCAGACTGCTGGAATGTTAATGCCGTGGCCTTGATAATTGGATTTTACTCGCACCGTCTGCAAGAAGCACACTCACACACACATTGCGGATGGACGTTCTGGTCTTCTATTGTTCAGCAACCCTCTCAATAGAGAGCTCAATAGAAACTTGCTGTGTTTGCATAGGGCCTCACATCTCCTTAAAGAGTGTTTACAGTCTGTGTGTGTGGGTGCGTGTACGTCTGAATTTATGTGAAACAGCTCGAGTGCCAGGCACTTGTTTGTCTGTCTGCCAGTACTTATAGGTGTGCAAAGCGACAAAATAGATTGAGAAGGTGAAGAGAGGTGCTTAAAAAGGGAGAAGATTGCTTTCTAACCCAACTGTGATACAACGGTGTATCCAAATTACATAAAAATGTGATGCAGACAGAGAGACAAATGGAAACACAGAAAGGACACATACAAACTGCAGCTAAATACAGTAGTCACACAGTAGGCATATGTGTTGACACAATTAATGTTTAGGTTTTGCAGCCATACTTTTGCAACAATGTGAACTTCCATTTTAAAGGGGTCATGACATACCTTTTTTTATTATTTTTATATATTCCTTGAGGTTTACTTGAAATATTAGTAAAGTATTTTTGCACAAAAAACAGTAATATATTTGTTAAACATGATAATTTTCCACCATCATTCCGACCCTCTGTCAGAAACGCACGGTTTTGATGCTGTTTCTCCTTTAGGACCAGTAAATGCCCACTGTTGTGATTGGCTCTCTGCTCTTGACTGGCCTGGGCCTTTTTCCCAGAAGTATCGTAAGCTTATGTACTGTAGATTGTATAGTCCATCTTATGATTCATCTTAGTTTTGTGGCTCATTTCCCAAAGCCATCATAACTTAAATAGAACTTGAAAATACTTGTAGATTTACGAGTGCTCTGAAGTAATCATTCAGAGCTAAGAGCGTTGTAAGGACATCGACTTATGCAGACACCTGCAGGACAATCGCCAAATGACACCTAATACAAATAAATACTTATATCTACACTTTATGCTACGACTTTAATGTGAGGACACATTATGTTGTTTTTTTTTTCATTTTAAATCTAAAATAATAATAATAATAATAATAATAAATGCATTAAATAGTTAGTCAATATTGTATGAACAGATACATTAATTAGTAAATGAATTAAGTTATTTGTGGACTAGTTGGTAACAACAAAGAGGACATCATTGTTGCAGAGAAATGTATACATTAAAATTTAGATTGACTTTTTTTTTCATCTCTAAGACATCCTGTAGTGCATAAAAATCATCTGTATATTGGCTCATCATCCTGGTCTCCTCTTCCTATTTGACACTCAAAGGCACACTCACCCACACCACTGGTTGTGTAGATCTACACATGTTTTGTAGCGTTGCTCTTTTCATGAATATTTTGGTAGTAAAGAGCTCCCTTTGATTGGTGAATGTCCCTAAAGCGCATCTTCCAAATATCTCCTTATTTTAGGCTCCACAATAACTGTGAACGTTATATTAAATTAATGCTCATCGTTGGCAGGATCATACACAAGCCCTCCGCTGTCTTCATTGATCCTGGAAGCTTTCATTTCGACCCACAGAGCAATTTGTGAAAACAAAATATTACAAACGCACACCTGATGAACAAAGCAGTGATTGTGTTTTGGAGTGTATTTGAGTGAGAGAAATGTTTATGCACTAGATGCAGATTATTAGGTCTGTTCTAGGAGTGTTTATACAGTGTTGGAACCTAGGCTTGTTTAGCATATATGGGACATGTACACCCCACTAAGGGCCTCCACTGCTCTTTCTAAAGAACTTTTGCATGAGCTGCTCAAACGTCTTAGCTGTTGTGACCTAAATTCTTTTCATTTACCTTAGAAGACCAAACTAACCAACCTTGCCACCCACACACACACACCGCACCTTTACCTCCCCTGACAGATAGCTTAAAGGTAATGCATGGTATGTTTATTTTGGTGTGGAAGTTCCTTCTTGTAAATGAGAGAACAGTGGCAACTGTTTTTTTTTCCCTTTCCTTTACTGGTAATATTCCTAAACAGACCATATAAAATCTGCTTTTGCTCACTAGCTGACAATTTTTATTCACTTGTTCCACACACACACTTTGTGTTTTTTTTTTTTCTTTACACAAAATTCAAGTCTAATGGATGTGTTGTGTTTGGCATGATCTTTATTTGCCTGTAATCTGTGTCAGAGCAAAGTGCTTGGAACAATTACCTCAGCAAGTTTACTCACAGCTGTAGTTTTGGCTTGCTGGTTGAGGTGAATGCACTCTCTGCCAGTATCTGCCTTCAGCTTGTCTCCAGTAGAATCATACAGTAGGAGGAGCTTTGGCTGCATTCCACTGAATATGAGGTGAGCTCTGCCTCTGACACTGCCTTCTACTGAAAATGGCGGGAAACATCAAAGGAGGAATCATTCTTATTTCTCTCAATCTATATAGTAAAAACAGAAATATAGCTAAAACTTGGAGTACTTTGAACTTCTTTTTGAATAAACTTTTTGTTAATACTCCTCGATCTGGCTGTGTGTCCAATATAAGGAATCATTAGTTTATGTGATACTGCATAGCTGTGGTTCTAAGACTTTTTTTGTCAGCTGAACACTTAAATTAACTTAAAAATACAAATATAATTATTATAAGATAATTAATATCACATATTAAACTAATATGAATTAATAAAATATGTAAAAAAATTAAATAAAAAGAATGTTTTGTGTTCAATACAAATTAAGATGAATTGACAGCACTTGTGTCATAATGTTGATTTATGTCAAAATATACACTGATCAGCCACAACATTAAAACTACCTGCCTAATATTGTGTAGGTCCCCCTCGTGCTGCCAAAACGGGGGGACCTACTAGAGACTATTGTCTGTGAAAATCCCAGGAGATCAGCAGTTACAGAAATACTCAAACCAGCCCATCTGGCACCAACAAGCATCCATGCGATTACCTAATCAGCCAATTGTGTGGCACCACAATGTTCCCCTCTGGCTAACAGCATGAATATAATGCCAATATTAGTTATTTATGTGCAGTGCAAGTTATGGTTTAAAATTAGTAAACCAAGTAAGTGTTAAGGGTCAGTGTTTAAACAAAGATTTTGTATGAACTGTAAGATTAATGACTAATGTCTTTGAAGTTCATCCTGGATTAACTGCAGAAGTTCATATACCTGTAGATGCATTGTCCTTTGTTAGTCGGCAGAAGAAGGCTTTTGTTGGCAAAGAATTTATAGTCTTCCATTTTAAGGGTTAATCCATCATTTGACCAAGGTGATTCAGGCAGAGATCAGTGAGGTGCATCGCAGATCTTAAGTCCAAGGTGCAGGCAGTGGCATATGTAGTACCCCATGTCTTATGGTTGGAGTTGGCATCAGTTCATCCCCTGAAGTCCATCGTAATAGACTGAAGTGATGTCTGGCTGGCACAGGCTGCATTTAGTTGTCATCACTCAGAGACACGTAGCTGTGGAGTCCGACACAAAGCAGGAATGGAGATGGATCTGACCGGCTCTGGTAACCTCAGGGTATGAATCCAGAGGATGAGACAGGGAAACAAATAGAATAATATTAGCGTAGATGCAATGACATTTTTCTGTAGCGTTATAGGTCATGATAAATGTTTCCGGTTCCGGCAGACCTAACTAAAGCAGCCTAATTGTGAGTTGATTGATAAATTAGGCATATGCCTGGCAACAGGAATGAGCAAACTGACAATGGCAAGCGACGAGCCTTACACTGTAAGTTGATCAGCTAATGTATATGTTTGCAATGTTTTTATTGTTTGCAAATTATAAAGCAGCTCGTATGTAATTTTTATAACTCCGTCAATGTTAGCTAGATGCTGCAGCATGCTGTATTTGCCTGCTAACTTGTTTCAAATCTGTCAACCCGGGGTTTCGAAATACTATTGGGAAATGGGCAGTGGGCGGGATCACACAGGCCAAAACACAAACAGAATTTCCGGCCCGGAATGGACATTTCAAATAAGAATTTACTGGCTGTTGCATTGTTTTTGGAGATGCCAGTATTTCAACTTATTTCGACTAAGTACAACAAACATTGGAAATGTGATTTTCAAAGGACAGATTGGTATCAATTGTAACACC
The DNA here is from genome assembly GCF_025860055.1 of Xyrauchen texanus. Classification (NCBI taxonomy): domain Eukaryota; kingdom Metazoa; phylum Chordata; class Actinopteri; order Cypriniformes; family Catostomidae; genus Xyrauchen; species Xyrauchen texanus. The sequence continues at coordinate 51,175,702 of NC_068276.1, forward strand.
TAAGTTCTTTGTTGTAGAAGACGATGCAACAGTACATCCATCAAGAGTCAATTTATATATTAGTACCTCTGTTTTGTAAGAATTGAGTTGAAGGACATTTCTGGCCACTAATCTTTGATTTCATTGATACACTGCTAATTTAGAGAATTGTGAAATTTCATTGGGTTATGAAGAAATATAAAGTTGAGGATTGTTGGCATAACAGTGGAAACTTATTCCACAATTCCTGATAATATCTCCCAGTGGAAGCATTTACAGTGGGTACGGAAAGTATTCAGACCCCCTTAAATTTTTCACTCTTTGTTATACTGCAGCCATTTGCTAAAATCATTTAAGTTCATTTTTTTCCTCATTATTGTACACACCCCATATTGACAGAAAAACACAGAATTGTTGACATTTTTGCACATTTATTAAAAAAGAAAAACTGAAATATCACATGGTCCTAAGTATTCAGACCCTTTGCTGTGACACTCATATATTTAACTCAGGTGCTGTCCATTTCTTCTGATCATCCTTGAGATGATTCTACACTTTCAATTGAGTCCAGCTGTGTTTGATTATACTGATTGGACTTGATTAGGAAAGCCACACACCTGTCTATATAAGACCTTACAGCTCACAGTGCATGTCAGAGCAAATGAGAATCATGAGGTCAAAGGAACTGCCTGAAGAGCTCAGAGACAAAATTGTGGCAAGGCACAGATCTGGCCATGGTTACAAAAAATTTCTGCTGCCCTTAAGGTTCATAAGAGCACAGTGGCCTCCATAATCCTTAAATGAAAGACGTTTGGGACGACCAGAACCCTTCCTAGAGCTGGCCATCTGGCCAAACTGAGCTATTGGGGGAGAAGAGCCTTGGTGAGAGAGGTAAAGAAGAACCCAAAGATCACTGTGGCTGAGCTCCAGAGATGCAGTCGGGAGATGGGAGAAAGTTGTAGTAAGTCAACCATCACTGCAGCCATCCACCAGTCGGGGCTTTATGGCAGAGTGGCCCGACGGAAGCCTCTCCTCAGTGCAAGACACATGAAAGCCCGCATGGAGTTTGCTAAAAAACACCTGAAGGACTCAAAGATTGTGATAAATAAGATTCTCTGGTCTGATGAGACCAAGATAGAACTTTTTGGCCTTAATTCTAAGCGGTATGTGTGGAGAAAACCAGGCACTACTCATCACCTGTCCAATACAGTCTCAACAGTGAAGCATGGTGGTGGCAGCATCATGCTGTGGGGGTGTTTTTCAGCTGCAGGGACAGGACAACTGGTTGCAATCGAGGGAAAGATGAATGCGGCCAAGTACAGGGATATCCTGGATGAAAACCTTCTCCAGAGTGCTCTGGACCTCAGACTGGGCCGAAGGTTCACCTTCCAACAAGACAATGACCCTAAGCACACCGCTAAAATAACGAAGGAGTAGCTTCACAACAACTCCGTGACTGTTCTTGAATGGCCCAGCCAGAGCCCTGAGTTAAACCCAATTGAGCATCTCTGGAGAGACCTGAAAATGGCTGTCCACCAACATTTACCATCCAACCTGACAGAACTGGAGAGGATCTGCAAGGAGGAATGGCAGAGGATACCCAAATCCAGATGTGAAAAACTTGTTGCATCTTTCCCAAAAAGACTCATGGCTGTATTACATCAAAAGGGTGCTTCTACTAAATACTGAACAAAGGGTCTGAATACTTAGGACCATGTGATATTTCAGTTTTTCTTTTTTAATAAATGTGCAAAAATGTCAACAATTCTGTGTTTTTCTGTCAATATGGGGTGCTGTGTGTACAATAATGAGGAAAAAATTAACTTAAATGATTTTAGCAAATGGCTGCAATATAACAAAGAGTGAAAAATTTAAGGGGGTCTGAATACTTTCCATACCCACTGTATATGGTGAAAAGCAGAGGCCCTAAAACTGATCCCTGTGGCACTCCATACTTAACTTCTGTTTGATGTGACAATTTCTCGTTTAAACTGGAGAAGGTAGCATCCTGCTAAATGGGACCTAAACCATGCTAATGCTAGTCCACAAATGCCAACATCATTCTCAAGACTTAAATATTGTAAAATAAGTATATAAATAAATATATATTTTAACTCTGATAAGTGTGTATGTATGTGTGTGTGTGTATATATATATATATATATATATATATATATATAAACAATTCTTATACTAAAATATTGATAACATTTATAATGTTTACACTTTGTGGCTGTACTTTTGAAACAGTGTGTATTTTAATGTTTATTGACTGGCCCCATTCGCTTCTATTTTTAACATCTTATAATAATTGTAACCAGCAAAATCAAAATAATTTTTTGTGGTAATCAATATTATGCCGCAATTGTTGTCAATTGAGCTTAACCTGTATTTAACGTGGAACATTCCGTTGAAAATGTATTTAATTTAATACTTTTAAAATTAATTTAATATTTTGGTTTCATTAACCTTTATTCCTTTTTTATATTATACCTTTTTTTATTTCAATTGGCATTGGTATTTCTGTCACAACCTCCCTTGAGTTCCATCACAAACACAGTGGAATCACTGCTATATAGTAATGTGATACTCTACTGTCAAAGTTTTAGGTCAAAACACTGATACCAAGTATTAATATCTTTATATTATTGCTATTTTGCATTGCACCATTTTTTTTAAAACACTTTGCTAAATCAATAGCTTCTAACATAAGTTGGATTGCTTTTATTGTAATTTTATTATTGACAGTGGAAGTTTCAGTGTTCTCAGTAACCAAGTTTTACTGCTTTGCTGTGTGTGCCAAAGTATCATGTCCCTTTATCCCCACAGTATGAGCCAAAGCAGGGAATGGTTGTTGTAAACTTTAATCAACTATGATTAGATATCTTTTATGAATAATTTTGAGTCCCATTCAATTGTTTTTGCATAGTAGGTTAGATCTTTGCTGGTTAGATTGATGGTGCTCAGTCTAACCTTGCCAAGCCTGATCACAGACCCTGACTGCTAAGATAGCCCTTGGTCAATTTGGATTTGGTTTGAACCCAAGCGCATACAAACTGTACATTAGCCCAGAGTCTCTTCCTTGTTTTCCCACATAAACATCTCTGGTTACGGCAACATCAAAGATGGCACATATCAGAAAGTTTAAAGGTCAGGACAGTGCGTGAGAAGAGCCAATAATGCTTTGATGCCTTTGTTTTTGTCATATATAGGGGGACATATAATTAGGAAATGGACAAAAATGTACCACTTTTTCCCATTATGTAGCTATTTGTACAATTTAAACCCTCAACAACGACAAGCATTTTGTAATTGCTGTCTAGCCCCCAATAACAATAACCATTTTTGTCCTGCCAGCAAATAATTATTTTATTTTTCATAGGTCAAACATTTTTAGTTGTTAAACATCAAGTATATTTTGTGGTTTGGATATGGAGTATGTTGCGCTGCACTGCAGTATTTAAAGTAAGATGTTGCGGAATGCGAGGCTTAATCTGCCAAGCTCGTAAAACACCTGTGTAAACAAAGGACCCATCACTCCACTCCTCTGAGGAAAAGATCCTGTCAGCTCTCTCTCTCTTTCTCACTCTCTTCATTCTAGCTCAATATGTGAGGTTCTCTCTCGTCCCTCCCTTTCCTGCACATGAGAAAATTCCCCTTTTCCCCCTTCCCTTTTTCCAAGGAAGAAGAATGAAGACACACGCTTAATGACATTGAGGCCAGTGGTCACCTGAGAAGCTGTGCAGAAAGAGTATGTGCGTGTGCGCACATGACCACAGGGAAGTGTGTGTGTGTGTGTGCAGTGTTCAAATTGTGCCAGGGCTCTTGGGGGATAATATAGTAACTCGAGTGTATAAACAATCATAAATTGCAATCAATCAAAATAAAGAAAATACATTTTAGATCACTGATGAAAAAACTCTGATAAATGAAAAACAATAATTTGATGTTAGGTCAAAAAATTGGTCAAAGAAATGTTTAATCTAAATAGCAAAATATTGGGTCAAGGTAGCTTCTCATCACAACCCTTTCTCAATCAAACGGACACACATGTACTCAGACCCATTTGGCCATTTCACTTCACTGGGATATCAGTGTAGGGGAACTCCAAACTTTCACACTATACTCCAGGCCTCCATGTCAACAGTGACAAACAACACACAGGGCAGATAAGATCATAGCACAATTGCGTTTGAGAGAAGTCTCCTTAGTTCTCTTGATAGCCATCTACTGGAACTTTACACATGCACAGGGCCGCATTTGTGAGCAGAGATATGAAAGATTGCAGATATTTCCAACTGAAATAGATGCTTTTGCTAAGCTTGTTCAAAGCATATTGCAATAATAAAGACCATACATGTGGTGGCTCCAAAAAAGTATTAAATAAAAGTTAAATGTCTGAAATATCATTGCATCACTGTATGCAAATGATACTAGAGCTTAACTAAAATAGCTAAACTTTTCTGTGCCACTTTTGAAATTGCTTTATCCATGTGTTAAGAGTTAAAATGTAGTTTTTTATGATGCAAAATTGCAAATTTTTCTGCAAGCACTGAATTTTACATTGTTTTGCTGAAATCTCGTATTTAGCGTGGAAGTAAAGAATTTCAAGTAAGAATCAGATCAGGAATATGAATTATGAGTCACACAAGTTACTTGTGTACTATGTGACTCCAAATACCACTGCTCTGGCCATCTGCATTTCTGCAAGTTGACATCATCTCCTCTCACCGGCCTTTTGCTCATCCCACACTTCCGGTGTTACGGCACAAAGCACACACTGAGGGAGTAAACGGAGGGCACATATATTGCACGCTGAGGAGGACGGAAGTGCTTTAATCGGCCCTGTGCTCCCCCATTAGCCACCCCCTTCTCCCCACCGGGCCCTGCAAGTTGTGTCTGGGTTGCGTGTAACAGTATCTCTGAAAAGGAACACAAAATGGAGAGCTTTGTGTGGACAGATTAGTTTAGGAGGGGCATTAATAAGAGAAGAGGGAAACAAAGGCAACCTGAAAACTACAAGCAGTCGAGCACAATCGGAACATATGTGAAAAGGCATGTGATGCAGTGAACGTTTTTAGAAAGGTGTTAGTTTGGATGGAAAAGGAGCTTCAGGTAATGCTGTATGCCTAGTGTTTAAGTCACAATGGCTCCGATAAGATCAAGCTGTTCTTACATTTGTTTTGTTTTTTGAGGATTATGAATATAAAAAGGGTTTCATTCATATATAATTAGTGAAGATTACTTGTACAATAGAAATGGATGCACCAATATAGAAATCTTGGCCTATATGATAGCAATTCATTCTTTTTTGTTTTATGTTCCGGTTCAGTGCGAGTTAAGCTCAATCAACAGAAATTGTGGCATAATATTAATTACCACAATTTTATTTCTGATTTATAAAACAAATAAATAAAAATCTTAGATGATATCTGATATGCGGCCAATATTTTATGTTATTGACGTTAACATGCATTAAGGCTGATAATAAATGTTTATTTCCCCGATAACTGTCATGAGGGTTAATATTATATTTTATTGAGGATAAAGCTATGGCTGATATAACTGATAGGAGGCTCGATATATTATTGCGATAATCGATTGGATGGCAGATATTACATGATAACCGACATTAATGGCAATATTGTTTTGTTTTTTGATAACTGACAAGAGAGCCAATACTAATTACTGTATATAAAGGGGATATTTTATGTTATGACTGGCAACCAATAGGGCTGATATTTTATGTTATAGCCGTTAACCGATAGAATGGCAGATATTATATGTTTTGGCCAATAATCGACATTAAGGCCGATATTAAATGTTTTTTTCCAATAACTCACATGAAGGCCAATGTTTTATACTATGGGGGATATTTTATGTTTAGGCTGATAACTGATAGGAGGACCAAAATTATATCATGTCCAATAACTGATATAAAGTCAATATACAATTTTATGGCCGATAATCAAGGTACAAGGGCCAATATTAAAAATTATATTATGGCAGATAAGTAATATGAGGGCTGACCATATTCTAAACTGTGTGTTCATGATACACTCTAATGTTGTGGTGAATAATTGTACATGCTGAAGTGAAATCAGGCCTCAAAACATTAATTATGTGCTGTAGAAAAGATGGATATCAGTTTAGTACTTTTAAAACCTGTCATAGAAAATGAGGTTAAATAATAAAAAAAAGACCTGACATTATATGCTCGCAATATTGGTTTAATAAAACCAGTGCTGATATTCAAAATGACACTAATATTGTTCAATACCAATATGATCACAGATATTCTGTAAATCCCTAACAATAGACAAGTGAGCTAGCAATACTGAAATTTCTTTTAAACAATCTTTTATGTTTGAGCCTGTTAAACAAACAATAAACCTCAGTGTGAATTGCAATTGTTTTTTTACTAGATCTTCATTCCCACAATATGATGTTTAACATGTGCCACAGTAATGTGTGACCCTTCAGCAGCCAGAGAATCTACATCTCATGCTCTGGTGGCTGAGGCCGTTCCACTCAAATCAGGAACTAATATAAACCAGCTCTATTGTTGTAGCTTTGCAGAAATAAATCACACAACCTCCTCCTCTCACCCGAATGTGGAACCCAAGTGCTACCACACACCATGTGCATCAGCCAACTGCAAAAATATGCCAGCCATTATGGCTCTTCAGACTTCAAATTGAAAGCAGGAGAAAGAGACTGTGATATCTTGGAATGATACAAAATCTGATACTGTTTCGAAATGATACGTTTTAATGCAAATGTGGGGCATGCTGGTATGTTGTCTGGTCTGTTGTGAGGGGAAATTGATCAACAAAACCAAAAAAATCTAATTGAACCGCTGAATCACTTTGTTTACTTTTACTGATCGAATGGCTATCCAATCATGAAAAGGCCAAGTATTAATGTCCTCAGATGCATTCGAGACCCAAAACTACATTCGCATACTTACATTTGGTAGCCCTTCGATCCACAAAGTAAATGCGACACATAATAGCTGTTGCCTTTCCATCAAAGCAGATTTAGCCAACTCCTGTTTTTTTTTTATTTTATCCCCTTTTCTCCTAATTTGGAATGCCAAATTCCTATTAGTAGTAGGTCCTCGTGGTGGCGCGGTTACCTCACTTTGGGTGGCGGAGGACAAGCCACAGTTGTCTCTGCTTCTGAGACAGTCAATCTGCGCATCTTATCACGTGGCTTGTTGTGCATGACACCATGGAGGCTCATGCTACTCTCCACGATCCACGCACAATTTGCCCTATTGAGAGCGAAAACCACTTATCGCGACCACAAGGAGGTTACGCCATGTGACTCTACCCTCCCTAGCAACCAAGCCAGGGAGTCACCTGGCTGTTTTTAGTATTTATAAGCCACATAAAGTGGCATTAGCACCATCACAGAAGGGAACTGTTATATTTGTGTATAGTGTGGGAATTTATTTATTTCTGTTTTGTGGAGACACATTTAAGTGTTAAGTTTAGATGGAATGTGCATACGAAATCGGATTGTTATCTGATCAATCAAGATGCATTGTGAAGTGTGAAGTGACTAAATGTAAATATGCCCTTTTGAGTATGTATTGGAGAATGTTTGTTCACAAGCTTTCTTATGAGCTGAAAAATAGTGAGCACACCTACTGTATATTTGACAACTATTGGAGTCAATTAGAAAATGTGTGTTTGTTTTTAGAAGCTGATGAATCCAACAACTCCTCTGAGATGTGTGTCCAGAGGGGTTGTTCCTTTAAAGAACTGAAAGCTAAGCTAATGTATACCTCCACTAACCAAACATGGCTCTCCTGCCATCTCACTCAACCTTTCTTTCTCTGAAAGCTTTTTCACTTGCATGTACTTGTAATCATGAAATGAGCTTGCATACCAGGCTCTAGAGTTGAGAGTTACCTGCTCAATAGCTGTAAGCTGTACTGCATACATGATTGTCAAGCTTCAGAGGCTCTCAGCATTTAACTCTTTCTCTCCTCTCTTGTATTAGTACCCTGTGGGACAATGGACTAAAGACTCAAGGCCAAGATATACTTTGGTTATCTACATTACTGATCATCCGCAATGGCAAATTTTGTCATCAGCACATTCTGCGCGAACTGTCCACATGCGGCCCAGATTTTCACAGACATTCCTTATCTGTGCGCATCTTCTGTACATGCGCCTGCAGTTGGCTGTTCTAAAAGAGTATCACAAAGCAGTCCTAGTGCACATGCATCGGACACATTCATATTCACTTGCTGCAAAAATAGTATACTTTGAAAGGCAATCTGGTCGACCGGTAACTTTACTGAAACTATAACGATAACTTTATTGAAATGTTTTTTTTGGAGGCTGTTTGTTCTGAGAGGTGGAGGAGGATGGATAAAAGCTTTTATCTTTTATTAGACAGGTCTGCTTGCACTCTGCCCACTGCACATTTGTCCCAAACACATGTGTACCTCACAGCCATGTTGGATGTTGGTGAGTACACTTGCGCTACGATAAACTTTGCATTGGGAGCTGTGCTGGGCACTGCGCTTGAATGAGCAGACATATCTCACATACAGACGTCTGTGATCAGGTAAAACAGAGAGCTCTTTCATTCCCCCATCCCCTGAAAGAGGCTCCCAGAGATTCCAGGGACATAATTGTTTCTGCTCTGCGATGCTTAATCAGCTTGGATTGGCCACCATATTAAAACTTAGTTGTTGTGGAGAGGACATAGGATGAGTGCCCACTTGTTTGCTGGCAAGCAAGGGCAGCGGGGGTGGTGAGGAGTTTGTGGTTTGTCTTTGAGGGCAGTGAGGTTGTAGGTCATTGTTAGAACTTTGTCAAGATTAAAAAGGAATATTTAAATTTTTTAAGTACCTTCCATAAATGTGGGCATATTTTTAATTGTCTAAAATGAGTTGTTCACCCATGGTACTCATCAAGTTCTTTCAAAAAATAGTTCACCCTTAAATGAAAATTTTGTTATAATTGACTTACCCCTATGTCATTCCAAACCTCTACGGCTTTCGTTTTTTGTATCCATGGAATACAAAAAGAGATGATTTAATGAAAAATTTGTCCTGTTTTTTCAACACAATGATAGTGGATAGTGCCTCAAGTTAAAGCTTAAAAAGGACCTTAAACTATCATAAATGTATTCCACAGATTTGTGTGTCATATGCCAAGTCTTTTGAAGGCAAAATATATTTGAGATTGAAATTTGAAGTAATTTTTCAGTGAAAAATTACAGTCCATTGCGTGTTCGTGTTTCAGTCCATTGCGTGTTCATGAGCACTATGAGAGAAGTTCACGCATGCCACTGTGAGCTCTCAATGCGCAAAAGACAGCAAGATTTTTGCAGAAATTACTTACATTTCTTGCTGTTTCTTACTAAAACATATTATATGACTTCAAAAGATGTGGAATATGCCGCACAGATCGCATTTACTACTTTTATGATACTGTTTGTGTTCCACATAAGATTTTTTTATTTTATATTTTGGGTGAACTTTTCCTTTTAGCGTCAGCTTTTCAGTGACTTGGAGTATAGCATACTGTAGTGACCCCCTGTCCTGGCAGTATGCTCCCACCATTTTTCCAACAGAGGCCTCTAAGACCTGATTGCACAAATGTTTATATCTTCTACAGTGTGCTGGCAGAGAGATAAAGCAAAGCTGATGCTTATCCTCTCTCCACACAGTAAAAACCACTAAGACTGAATGTAAACCAAGTCTAACACCAAGACTTTAATGTGCTCCATTAGATTTGGCCCTACTCAGATTTGATGGACAGTTTTTGATAGTTAGCTTATTGTTAGCCAGGGCCCCATTCTCCTTATGTTGTTTAACAAAGACAAAATATACAAGCTAATATGACATAAACCAGATTTACTTGCTACATGGATAATTTGGCTCTTCAAAAGGTGCAGGTTTGGTTCAAATAGCTGAATTTTGTTGTCTGAGGTTATTGTGCATTCATATTGATACATGAAACCATGAACAGAAATGCAGTGATTGTTTGGTGAGAAAACTAAACATTATGATTATTGCAATTATAACAATGCCATGTTGAGTTCCAAAGAATGGAACAATTCCATAATTTACTCGCCCTCATATTGTTCCGAACACATTTCTTTCTTCCGTGGAATAAGGCAGAATCTCAGTTACCTTTTACTTTTATTTTATGTAAAAGCATGTATTGTGGTGGAGGCTGCTTAGAACCTGTTAAGTGTTTTGGAAGATGGGTCTTATCTAGGGATGCACCAATACCACTTTTTCTCTTCCGATCTGATTCCGATATTGGAAATGTCAGTATCAGCCGATTCCGATCCAATACCAGTGTTGTTTTTTGCATAATCAGTTTAAAATATCTTTACATTATTGTGTGGAACAAATTGGGTGTGCTCTTTAATGTGTAAAGAAACACAAACCTCTAACTACACAGAATTTCAATATAAATGTATAGTTTATTAAGAAAAACGTTATTATTAACTAGTATACTGTAAAATATAGCAGCAAAATTAACAGTAATTCCAGTGTAAGTCATCAGTAGAAAAGAAGCCATTTTATTTAGCAATTTCTTTTTTTTACTTTTATCTGGACTGTAAAGGATTCAGGTCTCTTTTTTGTTCAATTTAGTTGTAAGATATCAGCTCACTTTTCAATCACAGTTATTTTTTGGAACCCATTCAACTTAAATATCATTATAATTTGTAAACAAATTATAATATATTATAATAGTAATATATCTCAATCGTGCACCTTTAACTTTTAAACCCTCACGCTTTTATTTTGACATTCTGAACTCTCCAGGAAGTCCTGTAAGTGTGTCTGTTTGTAGGCAAGTTCACAGTATTTTAATTCAATTCTTATTAAAATTCTGATAAAATGCACCTCCGGAGCTGTTCTAAATGTATATTATAAATGAACCGAACTATTGAGCATCTACATATGAGATGTTGTTCGTGAGTAGCGCTCAAAAAATATTGGCTAAAAATAGCAATGAGTGTGTGTATAAACAGATCATCGCCATTCACTGACGCGCTGGAGCTACGCATGCATTTGATATATTTACTTATTAAACACAGCCTTTTGTGATTCAAAGAGCTAGCGCCCGCTTTCAAGTGGCTTTGAATAAAATGCACGAGTCATATGAACTACTTTAATTGTGTTTTTATGGTTCTTCTATGTCATTTTGTGAGCTTGACCATAACGAACGACTAACACACATTATCGATTTGGATCGGGCTCATCGAACCGATACCCGATCTGTCTAAAAGTTTCAGTATCGGAGCAGATACCGATCCAGGTATCGGATCGGTGCATCCCTAGCCTTGCTTCTAAAATCATTACTCTGCTATTTGCACATACCACCAAAAACAGATCCTTGAGAGAGTTACATGGAGAACTGATTATCATTATTTTCAATCCTGGTGCCCTGTTTTATAAATGAAACTATGTTGGTGCACTCATGCCCATGACCCAGGCCAGTGTTTTTTGAAATGCTGATTCAAGTCCACAGCAGCTGTGGGTTAATGCTCCACACGTCTTCCACTGAGCTTTAGTCACAGCTGCCAAGGTTAAATAAGGTGATAGCAAATTGTTTACTTGATGTAATGTTCCATCAAGTTTGGCTGGTTTGTCATTAAGCCTTCCCACTTCAGATAGTTGGGAGGGTTGTGTAACTTCTGCTTGCGGCATATTATCAGTCAGCCTGGAAAATGGAGTGATAACAACTTCCAATAAAAATAGAACAGTTATTGCCTTTGTCTCAAGACCTTTTAATTTGACAAAGAGCAACCAGTGACGGCAGCTAATAAAACCAAAGCTAAATGATTTAGAAATCACCCCTCTTCTCCATCTGGTCAAATCAATCAGTTGAAGTCAACGTTCTGGAGTGACATCTACCGTTGTTGGTTCCTCATTGAAGCTGAGGTTTATTAATTAGAACACAACTGTGTTTTGTCATCTGTGTTTGACATAATTTACAGTATCTTCTATTAAACAGTCTCTGATAAGCCTATGAAGCATGAAACTGTTCAGCTTGTTTCAAATCTTGCCTCAAGACAATGTGAGCCAGGCCAGGGACTTGGAGTTCCTAACTTCCATGTCCTTGTGCACCAATAATTTACAGTGTGGTGAAATCTCCTCTAGCCCGTTTCCTACTGTGAGGTCTTGCTCTGGTAGATACCTGCAGCAGATGAGTTCCTTGGTCTGGTTTTATGAAGATGGGGGTTAATCTGTAGTAAAAACAGAAAAAAAAAGCTTCTTTATGAGGTGCTAATGATCTGTTAATGCAAAGGAACCAATTCATTTACCTGCTTGTTTATTTACTGCCTATCGTTGCAGGCCTGTATTCAGGCCTGGGGAGGAATGTTGACAGGTTAACCATCCCCTAATGAGAGCAGGCTGACAGGAGTTCCCCAGCAGTTCATATACTTTCCTGCTAACCAATTCTTGCAAGTCATGAATGTTTCTAAAAATGTCTGCTGTGGCACATTGGTTTACTTTAGGAATTAAAACTGAACTAAGTCATTTCTGTACCACTAGTGTCACCAGCAAATGGAAAAGAGCCCACCTTTTCAGCCATCTTGGTTCCGGAAGTATTTTTCTCAATCATTTTTAAATAGTGATATAAAATACTTTATAAAAGAGTTCTAAGCTATGAACTAAATCAACCTGCTCTGAGGTGAATCACAATGTTACAAAATGTGGATTGAAAATCCTTTTGTTATCAAGTGTTTTTGACATGATTTCCATATAAAATTGTCTAACAATCCTTAAAACAGATACATTTACTTGAGAAGCAACATATAAGATATTTAGACTTGCTTTAAGAGAATATCTTAAATATACAGTAAGTGTATTTTGTATACAAGTGTATTTTTTCACTTAGTTATACTTCTGCGAGTGCAGAAAAGACTAAATATACTTATTCAACGCTGGGGTGTTTCCTTTAAAGACGCTAAACATGCAAGTTTCGCTTCAGTGGAACAGGAGCTCCTGCTCCACATATTCCACAATTAGAGTGCTTCTTTATTTACTTATTTTGTGTTTTTGCTTTATAATTCCCTCATACTTTGCAATCTACATCACCTGAAGGTGTTTGGTAAGTTTAGAGTGCATCTGGACTGTGAGCTGTGTAATTCTTCCTCTCCTCAGTTAGGCGTGAACTGCAGTGCTGCTCTCGCGCATATCATTCAAGTTTAATATAATAGAGTTTAATATAATCGAACTACGACTATTCAACAATTACATTTTTTGTTGACGATTTTTCATTGTCGACGTTCGATAACATTGACTAATCGTTTCAGCCCTAATAAGTATATCAACAATATACAGTATTTTAGTTTTATTGCAAAATATTCAGATGTATTCAAATAAAGAAGTAGTTGTGGAGTGTGTCACAATGCGTTATGTGTTCTAGTCAATGAAGCACACCTTGTTTGTATAGGACTATCTGAACCTTGTCTTTGATTCTACTATCTTGGTCTGATAGTATCCATTTCCTTTTTTCAGAGACTTTTGTCTGTAAATGTGCAGGTTTTGTTTACTGCACCCGGTAACTCAATGCCACCACAATAGGCCATGGCATTACTTAATTATTTGCCTGGTTGTCCCGGGCACTCTAACGGTTATGGGCAGATATCTTTACAGGGCGCTGTTGTGTTCATGGCTTCCTCTTGTAAAGACTTGCATAAAGAGCGGCGCATTAAACAAGATGTGATTTAGAGACCCGGTCACAATGCAAGTGGCTGTGGCTGTCGTTTCCTACCTTTGTGTGGACGAGGGCCCAGGGGTGCGGCAGCGGAAGCGCAACCCCTCCGCTTGCTGCTTTGAAGGGAAAGGAAGCTTAGTGTCAAAGGCAGCAGCTCTGTTATCTGGGATGGAGACTATCACTGCCATAGTTACAGTGTCACTGACACAGTAAAGGGATAGTTCACCCAAAAAATGAAAACTATGCCATCATTTACTGGCCCTCATGTTGTTGCCCTCACCCCAAACCCATATGATTTTCTTTCTTCCATGGAACATAAAAGGAGATGTTAGACAGAATGACAGCTTCAGTCACCATTCACTTTCATTCTATAGAAAGAAAACGTCTAGGTTACGTATGTAACCTCCGTTCCCTGATGGAGGGAACGAGACGTTGTGTCAGAGAAGTGACACTAGGGGTCTCTCTTGAGCGCCAATATTCACCTCTGAACTATAAAAAAAGGCCAATGAGAGTTGGCAACCAGTATTTGCATGTCCCGCCCCCGGACATACGGGTATTTAAGCGGCGCAAATACGGGAGTTCATTCAGGATTTTTCTGAGGAGCCGGAAATGGTCCGGCCACAACAGTGGCTCGGCTCAGCGACGTGGCAGGGGAGACACAACGTCTCATTCCCTCCATCAGGGAACGGAGGTTACATACGTAACCTAGACGTTCCCCTTCTGTCGCTCTCTCCATGTTGTGTCAGAGAAGCGACACTAGGGGTCCACTTATAAAAGTGCCACGCGCTGAGCCTTGTACGTGAACTGCTGATACAGGAGCGAGCAGGTATTCTTACGTGCAGGACGACCAACTGTATCAGGCTGCACGTACCCTTCCCCATTGCCCCATTTAAGCCATCAGGATTCCTTATCGTTACCCCGGAAGGGGGAACAAGGTGCTGGCTGCCAACCTGGGAACGGGCCAAGCCTGGCCGGGCCTCTTTTCTCTCTATGTTTCTCGCATAGAGCAGCTTAGGCCGGGGCCCTTACACGCATTGAGGGAAGGGGGTCTTAGCCCTTATTCAGGGCGGAGAAGACCCTGCGGAGGCCACGCTTACCCGAGAGGGGAGGCAAGTTTAAGTGGCAAACCCATCAGAGGCCTGACTTAGGGCTTCTGTGGAAAAGTCGGTGCGGTGGTGGATCCAGCCTATAGAGGGGGGAACATACAGCATGGCAACCGAGGCAGCCATGACTGCCTAAGGGAAGCACGGGAGTCCACTCGCCAGAGGGGACAGAACCGTGGCGTTACACACAGGGGGAGTCCGAAGGAGGCCTTACCTGTGGAGCACCTATACCAGTGCAGGGTAGCTTGCGGTACCCGCAGTGGCTTGGGTCGGCGAGTTCCTCCGCTGAACTGCGACCCACGAGGGCTAGGGAGGAATCAACCTGTGTCCTAAACCTGAGATCTCTTGGGAATGAAGGCGCACTGTTTCCCCTGGTTAGGGGGAAGGGCGCTAGATGCAAGCCATTCACCCGGTCAGATCGTGGGCGTGCCACCGAGTTCTACGGGCTCGGTACCTGAGAGAACACGGGACAATACTGACTCAACTCGGAGATTGTAGAATCTCGTGAAAGTGTTAGGTGTTGCCCAGCCCGCTGCTCTACAAATGTCTGCTAGGGCAGTGCCCCTAGCCAGTGCCCATGAGGAGTGGGCTCGGACCCGCAAAGGGGGGCACGGCCTGGGTGTGATAAGCCAGGGAAATGGCGTCGACAACCCAGTGGGCGAGTCTCTGCTTGGAGACAGCATTCCCTTTCTGCTGTCCCCCAAAGCAGACGAAGAGCTGCTCAGAGCGTCTAGTGCTCTGTGTGCGGTCCAGGTAGATACGTAAGGCACGTACTGGACACAGCAGTGAAAGGGCTGGATCTGCCTCCTCCCGGGGCAGCGCTTGCAGGTTCACTACCTGATCCCTGAAAGGTGTGGTAGGAACCTTGAGCACATAGCCCGGTCGTGGTCTTAGGATCACGAAAGTGTCTGCCGGACCGAACTCCAGGCATGTGTCGCTAACAGAGAACGCATGCAGGTCCCCGACCCTCTTGATGGAAGCGAGCGTGATCAGCAGGGCGGTCTTGAGAGAGAGGGCCCTGAGTCCAACTGAGTCAAGCGGCTCGAAGGGGGGTCTCTGGAGTCCCGTAAGGATGACCGAGAGATCCCAGGAGGGGAACAGGTTAGGCCGGGAGGGAGCTATCCTCCGGGCACCTTTTAGGAACCTGACGATTAAGTCGTGCTTACCAAGAGACTTTCCGTCTACCGTGTCATGGTGGGCCGCGACATACACCTTGAGGGTGGAGGGGGACAGCCTCCTCTCCAGCCTCTCCTGAAGAAACACGAGCACTGACCTAACTGCGCACTTCTGCGGGTCTTCGGCTCGGGAAGAACACCAGTCCGCGAACAGACGCCACTTTAGGGCGTAAAGATGCCTGGTAGAGGGGGCTCTGGCTTGATTGATTACATCTACGACGGCAGATGGTAGACCGGCTAGATCTTCTGCATCCCGTCCAGGGGCCAAACGTGGAGGTTCCAGAGGTCTGGGTGCGGGTGCCAGAGCGTGCTCCGTCCCTGAGAAAGAAGGTCCTTCCTCAGGGGAATTAGCCAGGGCGGGGCTGTCGTGAGTAGCGTGAGGTCCGAAAGCCAAGCCCGGGTAGGCCAGTAGGGGGCTACCAGAATGACTTGCTCCTCGTCCTCCCTGACCTTGCATAGCACCTGTGCAAGAAGGCTCACTGGGGGAAATGCGTACTTGCGCAGCCCCGTGGGCCAGCTGTGTGCCAACGCATCTGCCCCGAGGGGAGCCTCTGTCCGGGCATACCAGAGCGGGCAGTGGGAGGTTTCTTGGGAGGCAAACAGGTCTACCTGGGCCTTGCCGAACCGGTCCCAAATCAGCTGGACCGACTGGGGGTGGAGTCTCCACTCTCCGCCGGGCAAGCCTTGTCTTGACAGCGCGTCCGCCATCACATTGAGGTTGCCTGGGATGTGAGTGGCGCGCAGTGACTCCAGTCGCTGCTGACTCCATAGGAGGAGACGACGGGCGAGCTGTGACATGTGGAGGGAGCATACTCCGCCTTGGCGGTTTATGTAGGCTACGACCGTGGTGCTGTCTGTCCTGACTAAGACGTGTTTGTGCCAAATTAACGGAAGAAACTTCTGCAGGGCCAGAAAAACAGCCAGCAGCTCTAGGCAGTTGATGTGCCAGCGCAGCGGGCCTCGGTTCCACCGGCCTGCAGCTGCGCGCCGTTGCACACGGCGCCCAACCCAATTTGAGGCGTCGGTCGTGACCAGAACGCGTCGGGACACCTGCTGCAAGGGTACTCCAGCTCTTAGAAAGCAAAGGTCTGTCCAGGGTTTGAAGGTCTGGCGGCAGGCAGAGGTAACATTTACGCTAGCGTGTCGCGGCGCCATGCTCGCCTCAGGACTCGAGTCCGGAGCCAGTGCTGAAGTGGTCTCATATGCATCAACCCCAGCGCGCCGCCGCGGAGGATGCCATATGCACCAGGAGCTGTTGGAAACGCTTTAGCGGGACCACGGCACCTGGCTTGAAGGAAGCGAGGCATTTCAGCACTGACTGAGCACGCTCGTTGGAGAGACGTGCTGTCATTGAGACTGAGTCTAACTCCAGACCGAGAAAAGAGATGCTCTGGACCGTAGAGAGCTTGCTCTTTTCCCAGTTGACCTGAAACCCCAAACGGCTGAGGTGGCTGAGCACCTGGTCTCTGTGTGCGCATAGTAACGCTCGGGAGTGGGCCAGTATGAGCCAGTCGTCGAGGTAATTGAGTATGCCTATGCCGGCTTCTCGAGCTGGGCAAGAGCTGCCTCTGTGACTTTCGTGAAGACGCCGAGGGGACAGAGACAGGCCGAAGGGGAGGACTTTGTACTGATACGCCTGGCCGTCGAACGTGAACCTTAGGAAGGGGCGGTGTCGAGGGCTAATTGAGACGTGGAAGTACGCGTCCTTCAGGTCTACCACTGCGTAACCAATCTAGATGCCGGACGCCAGATAGAATTTGTTTCTGGTTGAGCATTTTGAACGGGAGTTTGGACAATGTCCGATTGAAAACTCGCGAGGTCCAAGATCGGTCGTAAGTCACGCCTTTCTTGGGTACAACAAAGTAAGGGCTGTAGAAACCCTTCTTCGTTTCGGTTGGAGGGACAGGCTCTATCGCGTCCTTTAATAGAAGGGAGGCGATTTCTTCACGCAGGGAATGGGCATGTTGGCCGTGTACTGCGGAAAAATGTACACCCACGAAGGGGGCGGAGACCTGGCAAACTGAATTGCGTGAATCGAAGTCGAATGGTCCGGTGCAGCCAGCGTGACGGGTTGGGCAGTGAAAGCCACGCCTCTAAACTCCGTGCTAGGGGCACCAAGGGGACGGGTTTTTGGACGCACTCGGTGGGGCTTCGCGAGCGGTGCGGAACAGGTAACGTGGCGCCGGGAGGCAACGTGGCGCCCCGAGGCTCTGGTGCTGAGAATAAACTCAAAGCACTTACCTTGCTCGCGCGACCCGGCAGGGGCGGGTTCGTGACTGAGGAGGAGGTCTGACGCTGGCGCCCTCTGGACTCGCTCTGAACCGGCCGGCCGGGAACAGTCGTGGGGCTGAAGGCGGGAGACTGCGCCCATGGAGCCGGGACTGTTGAGGCCTGAAAGCAGAGTGCCGTTAGAACGGCATTTGCGGGCCATATGCCCCAGAGACAAAGGAAATAGCTCTTTATTGAGAATTTGGGTACCGCAACCCCGCTAAGGGGTGCGGCAAATGAAAAAACACAGGATTCTCCTCCCGGCCCTCCACCGGGGGACGGAGCGGTCTTACCACCTCTGGAGCTAACTTCTTGGACTCTGGGTGCGTTGTCTCAGGAGCGCCTGGGAGCCTTCCGTGTCCTCGAGGGGGTCCGTGAGACAAGGGGCGTGCGCTTCCCGCGGTTTGCTCGACGCTGGGGCTGAGAGCTGGGCCCGGGTTGAGGCGGAGCAGGAGCTTGTCTTCTGGCCGCGGGAGGACGCCCTCGGCGAGCAGATGGGGCATGGGCCGTGGCGGCAGGCTTGCGGCGAGGCATGATGTGAGAGATGGCCTCCGTCTGCTTCTTTACCGTGGAGAATTGCTGGGCAAAGTCCTTGACGGTGTCGCCGAAGAGGCCGAACTGGGAGACAGGGGAGTTGAGGAAGCGAGTCTTGTCGGCTTCACGCATCTCGACCATGTTCAGCCACAGTTGACGTTCCTAGACCACTAGCGTGGCCATCGCCTGCCCGAGCGCTTGCGCTGTGACCTTCGTCGCTCTCAGGGCGAGGTCGGTCGCTGAGCGCAGTTCCTGCAGCGTGTCGGGATCAGGGCCACCCCCGTGCATGTTGCGAAATGCCTTGGCTTGGTGGACCTGCAGGAGAGCCATGGCATGCAGGGCGGAAGCGGCGCGTCCGGTGGCGCTGTAGGCCTCCGCTGTCAGCGAGGAGGTTGCTCTACAGGTCCGGGAAGGGAGTACGGGGCGACCTCAGCAGGTGGTAGGGGTACCAGGGCATAGATGGATCGCAACCGCCCTATCCACCTGGGGAATCGCCAGCACCCATGGCGCGCTCCGCCGTCGAGGGTGGCGAGGGCGGACGAGCCTGTGGTGGTGTGACGAGTGGAGAGGGGTGCTCTCCACGAAGACGTCAGCTCGTCATGCACTTCTGGGAAAAACGGAACCGGGGGGTGAGGCTGTGAGCGGCGCGCAGACCACAGGAACCAGTCATCCAGCCGTGATGGCTGTGGGGAGGACGGAGGGTTCCAATCCAAGCCCACGCTGTTGGCTGCCCGGGAGAGCATGTCGGACATCTGTGCGTCAGCCTCAGCCTGGGCGTGCAAGCCCGAAGGCGGCAGCCCAGGGGAGTCCTCTGCATCAGATGCCGCGCCCTCCGATGTCGCGGCGAGCTCATCGGCTTCCATCGCAAGAGGGTCGGCTGACTGGCTGTGAGTCGAGTCGCCGCCGCCTCGAGCAAGGACGGGAATCAACTAGCGTGCTGGGGTGCGGGTGGTCCGAGAGGGCGTACCCGGCGGAGCTGCACCCGCTGCCATCCCCAAATCACCTCCATCACCATCCGCATCGTCCTCAATCCCGTGGGAAGGAGGAGCAATACGGGGGGGCGCTGGAGTGGCTTGCTCACGGTTGTAAGCAAGCCGCGACCGCAACGTTGTCATGGTCATGTTCTCGCAGTGAGAACATGAACCTTCCACAAACGCAGCCTCGGTGTGATCGCTACCCAGACACACGAGACCGCGCCTGTGGCCGTCGGAAGCGGAGAGCACTCTACCGCATCCAGAAACAACACAGGGGCGGAAGGGCATCTTTATAAAGACGCGTCCTTAAAAGGACGTTCAACGCCGCTGTGTTTTGCTCTTTTAGAGGAAATTACTCTTTTAAATAAAATCACTCTTTTAGGGAAAAAACTCGTGAGAGTTTTTAAATCTGCACTGTCGATGCACCCAGGGGCAGGAATGCACAGCCGTGTTGTGCGCCGTGGAATCCAACAGTTTATGCAGCAGAGGGATGACAGGAACTCGGTGTGTGTAGTATGCAGCAGTTGCAGACACGACCATCGGCTCCGAAGAAATTTTCTGAATGAACTCCCGTATTTGCGCCGCTTAAATACCCGTATGTCCGGGGGCCGGACATGCAAATACTGGTTGCCAACTCTCATTGGCCTTTTTTATAGTTCAGAGGTGAATATCGGCGCTCAAGAGAGACCCCTAGTGTCGCTTCTCTGACACAACGTGGAGAGAGCGACAGAAGGGGAACTGTGGTTATGCAGATACACGCATAAACAGTAAAAGAAACTTTGTGAAAATGTCAGTATTTAGGGTAATATTAATGTAAACACAGTCATTTATGTCTAATGAGAACATAAACGGTGGCACAAAAAAATACACCACAAAAAATGTGGTGTATTTAAAAAATGTGACTTAAGGGGTGGTCACACTAAACTTCACATCCATTCACTTCCATTAAAATGCAGGAGACCTGAAATGCAAGCTCATGCAAATACATTTCGGACAACACTGCATACCAATGTTTCAACTCTGACCTGCAAATATGCATGACGAGAGGACACGTGACCAATAGAAGATCGAAAAGTCACACACTGATCTCTCAGCTCAATTCCAAGGATGGGTTTCAAAGCTGTTTTTTTATTGTGGCTTGAAAGTGAGTAGACAGTATATATATTTTTTTCTTTTAATCTTTATTATAGCATATGTTGTTAGTGAAGTGTTATTTACTAAAACCAGAAGCTCTCCTACGTGACATCATATGCTGGTCTGGTAGGTTGTCAGAAACAAATGTTTGTGCTCAAAGCCTAGAGTGACAGTGCCTTTAAAGTGTAAATGCAGCTTAATATATGTGCCTTGTCTATGTTATTCGAAAACAACGAACACAAGAAAATCACTTGATGCTCTTGGATGGATAACTTAAGTAGCTTTCAGAAGTACTATTGTCATAATCATAATTACTGAAAGCTAGTAATTTCAGTAGTTTTATGTTACATTTCATGACTTGAATTCTTGATATTGCTGTTAAAAAGTTTAAAACAGGTTTCTTAATTTGTATCTTTGTTTCATTGTTTTTAATTGTTCTATTTGTTTCTCTGTTTACTTAGCTTGAATGATTACTTGATAAGTTGAAATAATGTCTACTTAAATTAGTTATTATTCTGTTGGTATTGAGAAATGTCAAATTGCTGTTTTACGTAAGCAAATTGAACATTATAACAGAACTATACCTAAATTAATCAGAATCAATTAAATCATAATCAAATTGAGAGCTTGAGAATCAAATCAATAGATCTGTATTGATACCAGACCCTATGGGTTTGTAACATGAGAGTGAATGAATGATGACATAATTTTCACTTCTGGGTGAACACTGATACAGCAAACTAAGCAATGCAAAGCATAATGTGAGTTTTATTTTGACTATATTTACATATTCAAAAGTTTTCTCTTTCCCAGCAAGTCACAGACTTCATGCTTGAGAAACTTGTGGCAGAACTTTCTAGGAGTTTGCTTCTGCACTGTTTGTTTTTGCTCTGGCTACTTGGTGTGCAGAGTTTTCTAATAACCTTGAGAGGAGCCTGCGCAGGCCCCAGTTCAACGAGTGCATATGGCATATTTCAGCGCAAAGAGACCTCCCCTGCCAGAGGCCCCCACCCCACCCCACGTGCACTGAAAGTCAGTGAAGTTTTTTTCTCAGTCCTAAAAGGTGCTCCCTGTAGACATGCTATATGGCCTCTCACAGACCATATCCATGAAGGAAATGCATTATGTGTAAAAGGAATTCCATATGGTGACATACGATCTGTATAATTCTTTGAAATGATAAAAACCCACCTTGCATACCCCGCCCTTTTTGTGCTCAGCATGAATAGCTTAAATGAAGGCCCTTCCCCCACCATTTCCTTCTGACGCAGCTTTAACTTTGCTGAGGATCTGTTTTACTGTATGTTTAGTGATATGACGCTATGGCCTCCTGAGTTTGCCATGGTGAATGTTTACAAATGGAGGCCTGGGCTGTTCCAGGTGAAGTATGCCAAAATTCAGTGGCTTGGATTAGGGCCCTGGGCCACGGATGGGAAATGTTGCAACACCTCTGCCAACTGCCTGGGACTACGGCTGAAGCCCTGCTGCCTGACGCCTGCCACTGGTGTCAGCAGTGACATTGACCTTAATTCTTGGGAACATTAGGAAAAAGTGTCTCTCTCATAGAAAAATATTGTCCCACACTCTTGTATTGAAAGTTGGGGTGTGCGTTAATGTGAGAAGTTGCCAAGTGTGTGAATTACTGTGTCGAATCCAGTGGTGACTCTTTGATATCCTCTCCAGTTCCCATGATGCAATGGCAGCTCTAGTACAGATAACATTTTACAGTCTCGGCAGGGAAGCTTCGCCAAGCACTTGGGGAGTATCACTTGAGCATCAGCCCTTTAATGTTATAAAGCGAAAAAGATGTATTAGGGGGAAACACATTTCTGGCTTGTTGATTCTTACGTTGGTTACAGTCTAGTTACGTTTGCAAAGCAATCCTAATTGGATAGACACAAATGGCCAGTTTTTCCCACACACTGTACGATTGGAGAGCAGCGTGAGTTATAGATCTTGTAGCTGAGTGTCTAAAACATGTGGATTCATTCCTGGTTTGCTTCTAGATTTATTAGTGCCCACCGGACTATGCAAAACATTTTGGTGAATATTTAGCCAAACACACATAATTAAGAGTGGAGGAATTTGTTTTCATTATCATTTATAACATGTTATTGTTTCTACTTGTGAAATGAATGTGTTGGTTGCAACTACAGTATAACAGTATAATTCTGGTAGAGAAACAGTTGCATTATAATTAAACTGATACATCCAGCACTGGCCATGTTGATAAATATTCATGATATGTGCAGTTAAACTGTGTAACTAAATGAAAAGCTTTTGAGTTGATCAAACGTCTACATGTTTATGGCAGCACCATATAGGGCAGAGAAAAAAAGCGCAGTAAAAATGTAGCTGGGGTTTTTCCTTAGATGATGGAAAATTGCTGCGGGCAATAATAATTAATGCACACAATGGTAGCGTACCTGGGCTGTAAAAAGAAGTTAAAAAGTGTTCTGGCCCTAAGCATTCTTCTCTAGGTGAAGAGACGGGTGTGCCTTTGAGCCCTGATCTCCCAACAAGCAGTAGTGACTCAATGGAAACAATGTGTTTGTTGTCTAGAACAGTGGTTAAGTTTTCATGCACTGGAGGTCTTCCTAAACTGGTTGGGGTCTTCCATTGAAAGCTGTTTTATTGTATTTTTCCCAAATTCAGTTTTTTTTTTTTTTTTTCTGAACTCCCATGTTTTAAAGTTAAAAATGTTTTTGTGTCACCTGATCTGATCATGTAGAATAGATGTAGAACATATAGCTAAAAATCAAAAATTACTGATATCAAGGATTTTCGATAAATATCAATATTGTTTTATCGCCAAGCCCTAAGTAGTTGTAATGTTTTAATTTCACACGTCCAATAAGGGCTAAGTTGTGCTTTTATTTGGTGGAAAACCGTGAGGCCCTTGAGTTTCAGTGTGTATTTGTCTCGAGTCTCTAACCTCCACATAAGCAGTTCGCCATTTGGGCAAGTGCAATTATTAAACCGCAATAGATTGCGATTTGATTAAATAAATATAAAGTCTGCATGTGCTGGATGCTTCAAAGTGAATGAACGAGAGCTGAAAGACTAAACCACTCACACACTGAAAACGCAGCATCATGAGCATCATGGACGCTCTCTGTGTGCAGTATATGACAGAGAACTGAGTGCTCATTGACACTGAAGTGCGCAGCACATGTAGAGTAAATGTCACAGCCAAGTTCAGTGAAATTTCATGTTTTATATCAAATTCTATTTTTATGACTGGGTTCTGTTATTTTGTCCACAATTTCTGCTTCACGGAAATCATAGGGCCTTATTCAAAATGCAAACCAGTATGTCCCACTCTCCGTCAGGATTTTTGCCTTCCTGAGCAGTGCTAGAGAAGTGTCCGGTCACTTCTCACACATGACATTGTGCTCACACTTAAAATAAACTGAAAACTGCATGCTTAGACAACAGAAGGGCAAGGTGGCAGGTTTAGCTGTTTGGAGAGTCCAAAGTCCCCTTCCATTAAGTCAAGTAGACAGTCACAAAGAACAGAGGAAGTGGCAGAAAAAAAACAACAGGAGTAAAATAAATGCATGATGGGAAATTCCTGAGCTGGCTCTTGTAAAAGCTGGCTGTTGGGTCTCCGACCACTTCCACCTCTTCATTTTTACAAGGGAGAGGCTACATCGGTCAGACAAAAGAGCTCTTATGTGATTAACATGTGAATTTGCCTTTTGAGGTCAAGTGAACAAAAACCGTGAACTAACATCTCAGGCCTCCCACCACTGCCTCTTGCGTCCTCCCTCCTTTCTCTTAAGCCTTTCCCAGCTTCCTCTGCCACTCTGTCCCTCAAAGCTTATGCTGGGAGGTTTGCTAAGAAAAAAAACACCTTTGTAGGTGCAGGTGAATGAACAGCCCTCTGAATTAGGCTGTATGACAGCTGGGCATTGTTCTTCGTATCATTTTAGTGCTTTGGCAACTTGCCCTAAAAAAAACTGAACCACACACAAAGACCTCTTGCATTCCAGCCCCTAAAGCGAAGGAGGGTGGCCTATGCCACACTGCATAGGAATGCCTGCTGTAACTCTTATTGTAGACAACTTGTGATTATAAAATAGTGTGACACTCTTTGCGGTTCTTGAAGGTCAATTTATTCACAAGCATCCTTTTATCCTTATATATTTGCTTAAAAGAGAACCTGATTTGCAACATTTTAGAGTAACCACAGAATGAAATAGACAGTGCATGATGTTCCTGCATTTTAATGATTTTTTTTTATTTTATGTATTGCACTGATAAACTTAAAATCTCTCAAATGGCATCAAATGACCTATGAGCATTCTAACAATGACATGTATGGGAAAGCAGCAATTCACCAGAAGTAGATGCAAGTCATTTTCTCGAGTGATTGACAGGTTACAGAAGGATGAAGACAAAGCTGTTTGCATAATAGGATTGTTTTTAGAAGCATTCTGCAATTTGAGCCAGGACCCCATTCCTTAATGCCAGGCTTTGCGTAACATTGTTTATGGTTTTAGAACAACAGAATCTGAAATTCATTTAGCTGTTCCTCCTCTCGCCATCGCCCATATAGCACCAGAGCCAAACCACATGTTACTGTTGAAGCCCAAGGCCACCCTGGCAAGCCAAAAAGCACATGGAGGATTTGCCTGCCTGAGTGTCTGCCTGGGACGAAGGATCCTGCCACGTGAATTATGGGATTGGGTCTCTCCATTCTTGAGGTCTAGCCGGGGTTCTTTGAGGCTGTTGTTGTGGCAAGACCGGTCGATTGGCCTATCGCCTGCTTGCTGACCTTGCGGTGGTTGTATGAGCTCTCCAGAGTGAAGAGAGAGATTGCTTTTATTATCCTGGTATTAATCATCAACCACTGGCTTTTTGACACTCTTCACAGGAAATACTTTTTCAAGGGAATGCCGTCCAGCCTTTGCAAAGCTGTTGGAAATATCGTATACTTTAGTGATTGGTGGCGTTACACTCGTTAAGCTTTATGAATAATATCTCAAGAATTAATAGAAGCTGATTGACCTATCTATCCATGAAAAACAGCTATTGATGTCAAAAATCAACCAATGCAAACCTGGCAAAAAGGCCATTGGTTTACCACCTAATGATAAAACCATGGTTAAATTATGTTTTTAAGGTCATTCAGACATGGTTTTTCCCCATATATTATTGAATACTGCTAAAACATAGTACCTGGTAGCAGGGACTAAAAACTGAATGTTTTTTTATTTCTGATAGTTCTGAGCAGAACTCTCTGGCCTTCTGTGGATTCCATTCCAAATTAAAACTGATTAGAACAAAACAAAAGAACTGTAAATAACATGATACAGTATACAATGGCCTCTGTAAAAGAATGGTTTTCATTAAATTCTAAATGCATTCCTAAAATTAACTTTTTCACAAAGGCGGGAAAGCTTGTTAGAAGGTGTGTCTTAGGCATAGAAATTGGATAATCAGGTAAATAACATTTGAATTAAGCATTTATATGTTGTAATTAGATATACATTAGTTGTCAAAAAGGCATTTCTTCAGCATGTCATGGAAGGCAAAATCCACATAAATGGGATGCAGCAGTTTCCTTCAGAATCAAAGCACAGGCTTATCATGTTCAAAAAAATAGAGAGAAGCCTAATTTTTTCAGGCAACAGAAAGTGGTATAATTGATAAATGTGATAAAACGAATCGGTTACCTAACGTAATCTCGGTTCTCTCTAGATGAGGGAACGAGTATTGCGTAAGCTAGCTTACGCTACGGGAAAGATTAATCTTTTCTGAGATATTGAAGCCAAAAAATTATCCTTAATTTTGTATCATTTGTCAACGAAGTGCAGCAACTGCAGACCTTGAGCGGGCTAGCTAGCGAGCTCATTGGTTGCTCTGCGGCAACTGCTGCAGCCTATAGAAGAACTTGGGCGAACTCGCGTCCAATGAGAGGCGTCTGCGCGCTTACTGCATCAAAGCCCGCCAAAATGGGCGTGGCTAGAGTGCATATAAGCGTAGTTCGTAGGCTGGAACCCTGGTTTTCATTGAATGAAGCGAAAATCGCTGCGTGGCGCGAAGCACGGCCGGCTACGCAATACTCGTTCCCTCATCTAGAGAGAACCGAGGTTACGTTAGGTAACCGATTCGTTCTCTTACGAGAGGTTCTCTCGTATTGCGTAAGCTAGCTTACGCTCACGGGAACCCATTGTCAACGCCGTGCGCTCAAGCATCCACTGCATGAGCCCCGGGGTGGGGGGACCCGGGGAGCCCTTGAGAGTGGGGAAATAATATTTGGCCGGCAAGAGTGCGGGCCAGTGTGTGTGTAATACATAAGCACATAGTGGGAAGGGAACGACAGAGCGGCGGTGCCGGTCTGTGTGGAATGAGTCCCATCAGTGCAGCTCACCAGGGGAGCTGTAGCGTGATAAACCGCTAGTAGTTTTGCCTGCAGGGCGGGCACTTCCAGATTGTAAAATCTGACAAAGGTGGAGGGGGAAGCCCAGCCTGCTGCCACACATATGTCGTAAATGGAAATCCCGCTGGACCATGCCCACGATGAGGCCATGCCTCTAGTGGAGTGAGCCCTAATGCCCAACGGGCATGGCAGGTCTTTTGACGCGTATGCGGCAGCAATAGTGTCCACTATCCATCTAGACAGTGTCTGTTTCGAGGTGGCGAGACCTTTGGTGCGCCCTCTGAACGAAACGAAAAGCTGCTCAGAGCGTCTGAAAGAGGCGGAGCGTGCAGTATACAATCTCAGTGCTCTGACTGGGCAAAGGAGATTGGCGTCGCGTTCGCTATCGGATGCTGGCAGCGCCGATAGGGAAATGACCTGTGCTCTGAAAGGAGTACCGATCACCTTGGGAACATAGCCGTGTCTAGGCTTTAAAATGACCTTGGAGTCACTTGGTCCAAACTCAAGACACGCAGCGCTGACAGACAGAGCGTGAAGGTCTCCCACACGTTTGACTGATGACAGGGCAGTCAGAAAAACGGTTTTGAGTGAAAAGTATTTCAAATCCACGGATTGAAGTGGTTCGAAAGGGGGGGCTTTCATAGTTTCGAGAACTATAGAAAGATCCCAGATAGGAACCGATGGGGGGCGCGGGGAGTTCATCCTTCTAGCTCCCTTGAGGAATCGGATTGACCAGCTCGTTTTTTCCCAGTGACTGGCCGTGCAGGGGTTCAGCGAACGCCGCAACGGTCGCCACATACACTTTGAGCGTGGATGGGGATCTGCCCTTATCCAGCAGCTCTTGTAAAAACACGAGCAGCGACGACGGTCCAGGTCTCTGTCGGTGCACTATTTTGAAAACACAGACCATTTTGACGCATAGAGTCTTCTCG
Source organism: Xyrauchen texanus (assembly GCF_025860055.1). Taxonomy (NCBI): domain Eukaryota; kingdom Metazoa; phylum Chordata; class Actinopteri; order Cypriniformes; family Catostomidae; genus Xyrauchen; species Xyrauchen texanus. The sequence continues at coordinate 51,203,898 of NC_068276.1, forward strand.
TGGAAGGGGCTCTAGCGTGTATGATTTTGTTTATTACCCCTTCTGGCAGAGCAACGGGTAGTCGTTGATCACCCATGCGTGCAGCGCCCAGCGCTCTGGGTGGGGATGCCAGATCGTGCCGCGAGCTTGAGAGAGGAGATCTGCTCTCACTGGGATGGGCCACGGCGCTGTCAGTGACAGCTGCGTAAGCTCCGGGAACCATCTCTGATTCTCCCAACGCGGGGCTATGAGGAGCACCGAGTGGCGCGTTCCCTGATCCTCTGCATTACCTGTGGAAATAGCGAGGCGGGAGGGAAGGCGTAAAGCGGGCGGTTGGGCCAGTCCTGGGCCAGCGCGTCCTCGCTTTCGAGAAAAATATTGGGCAGTGAGAGTTCTCTTCTGGCGCTAAGAGGTCTCAATCTCTGCTCTGCCGAATATGCGCCATAACTTCTGGACTGTTTGAGCGTGCAGGGACCATTCCCCTGGAGGAATATTGTCTCTGGACAGTCTGTCTGGGCCGTCGTTCAGGTGGCCTAGCACGTGCGTCGCCCTCAGCGGCGCAGGTGGCACTGGGACCAACTCAGTATGCGTTTTGTCAGATGGAAGAGGTTCCTGGATCTGACACCGCCCTGGCGGTTTAGGTAGGATACCACAGATCTGTTGTCCGAGCGGACCAGGGCGTGGTGACCCTGAATGACCAGGAGAAAGCGCACAAGCGCGTACTCGACCGCTATCATTTCCAGACAATTTATGTGAAGGAGCTTTTCCTGAACTGACCATAGGCCAAAAACCGGAGAGCCCTCGCGGACCGCGCCCCAACCCGTGTTGGGCGGCGTCTGTCGAGATGACTTTTCGGCAAGATACAGCTCCCATCGTCACTCCCGCTGATACCATTCGGCCACTGTCCAGGGCTGCAGAGCTGAAATACAGGTCTGAGTCACCTTGATCGGCTGGCGGCCTGTGGCCCAAGCCTGGCGAGGCAGCGGGTGTTTAGCCAATGCTGAAGCGGGCGCATGCGCAGTAAACCCAGCTGAAGTACTGCTGCGGCTGAGGCCATGTAACCTAGCACTCTCTGAATTTTTTTCAGAGGCGTGAGGCTGTTCATCTGAAAGGGCGCGGCTAAGTCAGCTGAACACGGCCGCAGCTGTGTAGATAAGCAAGCCGTCATTGCCATGGAGTCTAGTTCTATTCAAAGGAAGGAAATTGCCTGACTGGGCTGTAGTGAGCTCTTGGTCCAATTGACTGCAAGACCCAAACTGTTCAGATGGCTGAGGAGAACTGTTCTGTGAGACAGAAGCTCTGTATGTGACTGTGCCATAATCAGCCAGTCATCCAAATAGTTCAGAATTCGCAAGCCCTGACTCCGCAGGGAGTGCGGCGCCGCATCCATGCGCTTCGTGAAAGTACGGGGTGCTAAAGACAGGCCGAGCGGAAGGGCGGTGTATTGATAAACCTGGCCGTCGAGGCGAATCTCAAGAATGGCCTGTGATGGGGATTTATCTGAATCTGAAAGTAGGCATCTTTCAGATCGAGAGAGATAAACCAGTCCCCTGGCGCGTATGCGTGAGGAGTTTCCTGATTTTAAGCATTTTGAGCGGTCTTTTTGCAAGCACCTTGTTCAAACCCTTGAGATCTAATATTGGTCTGAGGCCGCCGTCTTTCTTGGGAACAAGAAAATAACGGCTGTAAAACCCCGACTCAGCTCAGCGAAGGCGGCACTTTCTCTATGGCCCTTTTGCACAGAAGGTTTGCTATTTCTGAGCGAAGCATGCAGGCTGCTTCCGTGTTCACAATAGTTTCGAGCAGCGCTCTGAAGCGGGAGGGCGGCGATCGAACTGTAGCAAATAGCCCTGTTTTATTGTGCTTAACACCCATTTGGATATCCCTGGGATAGCTTCCCACGCTTTGAAGCGTAACGCTAGAGGGTGAATGGCCAAATCGCCCTGATTGCCGCACACAGCACGCTGAACAGAATGTGTGAGCGCGCTTACTGTGCTTATGCATGACTGCTCGCAGACAGCAGGGATAGGCTGTTCTGTGAGTGACTTCCCGATTGAGGTGAATGGGGAAAGAGTCACATCTGTTAAGTGATGCACGAGCATAGTCACGGGCACGGGACTTACATACAGAGAAGTGTTTGCTGGCCGTGTGACAGAGCGGGCAGAGAATGGGCGCGCGCACGTATTCTTGAGCGCATTTTTTGACTCTAACACTCGAGCGGGTTGTGTCCGCTTTATGTGAGTGGGCTCTGATCGGGACACGGGAAGTGTAATGCTTGTGTGTAGAGGTGAACACTGGATTGTGGGCACATTTTCTACACATAAGGCTGGTCGTGTGACAGAGCGGCCAGGGAAGGGGCGCGCGCACGGATTCGTGGGCGCGTTTATTGACTCTAACACTCGAGCGGGCTGTGTCCGCTTTATGTGAGTGGGCTCTGATAGGAACACGGGAAGTGTAATGCTTGTGTGTAGGGGTGAACACTGGATTGTGGGCACATTTTCTACACATAAGGCATGTTTGCTCTTTACAAGATTTCTTTGGGTCGCCGTGAAAACAGCTTTGGGTGCAGGCAAGCGGGCAGTATCACCGGCTTGTTGGCTGCTGAATCCACCACTGTAGTAGCCTGAGAGAGGGGGACTGACAGGGGGCGAAGCTTTGACGGTGGTCCGGCCGCGGCGGGACTGAGCCGTCGTTTTTTTCAACAAGGCTAGGAGGACTTCGGTTGCTCAGGTTTCAGCGCAACCTTAGACCGATGCCCGCGGGGGGCGGCGGTCTGCGGCAGCTGTCTGAGCGCGATCGAGGGCGGCCGCCTTGTCGACGCTGAGAAGTCTGACTTTGTTGAGCTGGGCGCTGTGAAGAGGCTCGTGCAGGAGGCTGGTCACGTAGGCGGCCTGCAGAGGAGCTAGCGCGACGTTGCAGGAAGAGGTTCATGGCTTGGGTGGCTTTCTGGACTTCTGAAAAGCGGTCAACAATGCCACTCACCGCGGAGCCAAAGAGACCGGTCGGAGAGAGCAGTGCGTTGAGGAACGTGGAGCGCTCTGCTTCTCCCATGTCGGCTAGCGTTAGCCACAGATGTCTCTCGGTCACAGTCAGCGAGGCCATGCACTTCCCTAGAGCTTGGGCTGCAGCTTTGGTGGCGTGAAGGGCGAGGTCCGTCGCGCTTCTTAGATCTGTAACAGCCTCTGGGTGCCTGCCTTTCTCATCCCACTCCCGAAGAAGGTCCGCTTGGAGGATCTGCCATGGAGTGCAGAGCAGATGTGGCTTGGCCGGCGGCGGAATAGGCGCGGCCAACATAGGCGGAAGTCGCTCTGCAGGCCTTAGACGGGAGCACTGGCTTAGACCGCCATCTCACGGAGGGCGGGCAAAGGTGTGCTGCTACCGAATCCTCGACCGGGGGATGGAGGAGTAGCCCTTGAGTGTGGAGTTCCGGCAAGAAGGGAGCGGCCCGGGCCGCGGGTGTTGCGCGGCGACGGCTCTGAAGAAAGCAGCCGTCGAGTCTGTTGGGAGTCTGCTCAGGGGGCGGTGACCACTCGAGCCCGAGGCAGTCGACGGCCTGTGTGAGAAGGCGTGTTAGTTCCCCTTCGACCCCGCCGCGGGTCCTGCTGGATTCCTGGGCCGAGGAGGAGGCGTGGGAGCCTGACCACTCCTCGCTGTCTGAAGCCATGATGGAACAGCCCTTATCCTCCGCCTCGTCCTCCGAGATGGCAGCAGTGCGGCCCCTGGGCGGCAACTGCGCGTCCCGGGGGGGCGGGGAGGGTGAGAGCGATGCTCGAGGGAGAGGCTCCGGCGAGGCAGTCGCTTCTATCACCGGTTCTGGCAGCCTTTGGGAGCGGTGCTTTTTCCTACGCGGCAGAACGGAAGGCGGCGCGGCGGCTTCGGTTCTGAGCGCTTCGAGTCGAGCCCGCAGGGTCGACATCGGAAGCTCCTCGCAGAGGTCGCATCCGCCTTCAGCGAGGGCGAGCTCTGCATGCCCCAGTCCCAGGCAGAGAGCGCCAGATGATGTGGCGGTCTCCGGCGCTGAGAGGGGCGCGGCATGAAGCGCAAGTGGTGCGAGGCATCTTAAAAAAGACGCTCGTTACTCTTTTGTGAAGTTCGTTAAGAACTAGCTTGCTCTAAAAAAGGATACGTCGCCGGATGGCGTAGCTCGCAGGATGGCTGAAGGTGGCGGAGACGGCCGGCTTCTTCGAGCGCTGTCCAAGCTTGCTAGATGCCCCTCGAACGGCGACGCGGCTTCCAGTTTAGAGATGCGAAGAGCTTCGCTGAAGAGATGAAAATCAGGGTTCCAGCCTACGAACTACGCTTATATGCACTCTAGCCACGCCCATTTTGGCGGGCTTTGATGCAGTAAGCGTGCAGACGCCTCTCATTGGACGCGAGTTCGCCCAAGTTCGTCTATAGGCTGCAGCAGTTGCCGCAGAGCAACCGATGAGCTCGCTAGCTAGCCCGCTCAAGGTCTGCAGTTGCTGCACTGCGTTGACAAATGATAAAAAATTAAGGATAATTTTTTGGCTTCAATATTTCAGAAAAGATGAATCTTTCCCGTAGCGTAAGCTAGCTTACGCAATACGAGAGAACCTCTCGTAAGAGAACCTTTGGTCGTCAGTTTCATGAAAAAATTTACAAAACAGCTAAATTAACTGGTTACCAGCAGGTTTCACACTGGAACAATTGGAAGTGACTTAGTTCTTATTTGTTTACATTCCTTGAGCTGTTTTAAGTCCTTACCTGGTAGTGTTACAGCAGCTGTGGGCAGAATCCCTCATGGTTGAAGGCTAATCTTAGATTCTCCATTGGCTTCTTATACTGGCATAGATTAGTTTGGCAATGAGCTAAGCATGGTAAAGTCTTTAAGAGTCTTAACTGGGAATATTCTTGGGACTTAGGTCAACAGAGTCTTTAGAGACTTGAATCAGGACTTTGTGATGTTCAGGCACGTTTGCATTAGAAAGTGTACCAGCCCTTATCTTGATGCTCCTTCCATAGAGGGTTCAGATACATGTCAACTGTAAATGATGTTTAGGTAAGGACAGTTAACATACATTTGATGTAGGGGCCAGAGAAAATGATAAAGATGGTACAGGGGAAGGTCTCTCAGGTTACTAAGATGGAAGTGCAAATCAACATCTGCTGCTGGGAGCTCTGCTCTCAGCATGTGATCTACTTCTGATGGATTCAGGCATCAATCTCTAAAGACTATTCCAGTATATAAAAATTAGGCATATTAAGAAAATGCCAAATGACATGAAGACATTTCTAATTTTCTATTATTTTCTAGGATTCACCTTTAATGGCACAGCAGGACTTATTTTTTTTACATGCTTTCTGAATTTTATCTCCCTGCTTATACTGGCTTATTTACATCGTTGCTTGACACCAGAAGATTGTTACCCATTAATCAAGGGACAATCAGACTAGACAGGGCACAGAAAGTGAAGAACAGTTCACAGATAATATAGTGCTGTTGTACCGAGAGACACCTGCAGTATCCCATGCTAAGGTTTTCTTTTTTGCACACTGAAATTAGTGGTGTCTTGCACTATAAAAGTGCTCTGATATCTGTTGGCTATGTTGGGAGTCAGTTTTTATGTTTGTAATGCCCCCCCATCTTGTTCCAAAAAGTGTGTGCCAGTGGAGCTGTCTAAATGAGTGCTTGCTTTGTTCCTTTGTCTGTTTCTGGCCAAGATCTCGCCTTAGATGTGGCATTATATGATCCAATAATTCCCTCAACATCCTAATTAGGTTGTGGGTGGGTGTGTGCAAGTGTTTCTATGTGTGTATGGGTGCTAAACAGTGGCTGTCTGTCGCCTCTGGCCCAGCTGGAGTGAGGCCATACTTGGGTACTACTACTCTACTGTGCTGGCACATTGCCCCACCTCCTCATGCTTGAGCTGACACCCCTTTGCCCCTTACCGCAGACGAAAGCTTGACTATCAGCTGAGGTTGGCACAGTGATGACTTGCAGCTGAAGGAAATTGAGTTGTAAAAGGGATACTGGTCTGTGTGCTTTTCAGCGTCACAATTCACGTACCATAAAATGCGAGATTTGAAGTAATGTGTCCAAATATGATTTTTATCTTGGTGAGAAAAAATGGTGAGGATTGCAAAGCAGCATAGTATGCAACACTCGAATGTTGCAACTTTTTTGGAGTCTGTTGCAAGCATCTGATTTGAACTGTGTATATAATTTAAACTTTTACATTTAATTTCACAAGGTAAAACATCAAATAATGTGTTGTTGTAGTGTTTCAATATAGCACAGGGTGAATAGAATTTACAAATCATTTATTATTTTATTAGCATTTATTTAATAATGTCCAAACTTTTTAGGAAGTGGAAATTGTTTGTCCCAATACAGGCATACTCTATTGCTGTACACTCAAAAGTGTGTACTATCCCATCATTAGCGAAATACATACTTTTAATGCATAGTGTAAGTATGACAATTTAGAAGCAGCAACATTCTGCTTTCAGGAACTTAAGAATAATTGGCTAACGCTAAAGCCACAAATATGTCCTCAATAGGTCTATTATGAAAGTAAAGAACCCACTTTTTAATGTTGTTTTAATAAACTGCAGAAACAGCTGAGGTAATATGCTTGTGTAAATCCTGACCAACCGGCTTTGGTTTCTGTTTGCTACAATATGAAAATATGTCGGCTTCACCTCCACTGCTAGCATAAATCGAACCTTCCTTCTAGATGCTGTAGACTCTAGACTGTAGAGTAATTGAGGGTGCTGCTCATACTGCTCTACTGAAGCTACATTTACATTTCTTGTCATATTTATTTAAAGGAGAGTAACTGTTCATGGTTTAGAACAATGATGCACTTTTTATGACATGTTCTGACAATCGAAGCATAACAAAGTGGTAAAACAAGATTTCTTCTCACACTGCAAGTGTGTACAGTAAGTGTGCAATGCTAATTTGTGTTCTTCATCTTGAGGTTGTGGGAACAGTGCTCTAGTGAGAATTTAATGAATAAAAGAAGCATTAAAATTTTATGAATAAAAGAAGCATTACAATTTAATGACTAAAAGAAGCATTAAAAATATAAATATTGCTTAAAATGGTTAATTTTGGTTCATTCAACTTCAGTCCTCTTGAGAAGTTTCATCTTACAAAATCAGAAGTCGTAATTACAATGTGATATTCGAAGTTATTTTTGGTCATAAATATGGGTGCATTGGGTACTTGAAAAAATCGAGGCTTAAAGGATTTGTTCCAGGTTCAATAGTTGACAGCCTTTTTGCCATTATATGAACTGCCACACTAAATAATTTTGACCCATCCCTTATTAAAAATCATGGTTACATTAAAGTACCTATCATGGAAGTGAATGTGGGCCAGTCCATAAACATCAAAAGACACACTTTTTCAAAAGTATAGCCACAAGATATGAGCATTATACAGTACGTCTTAACATGTTTTAGTGTGATAAAATCAGTAATTTCCTGGCGTTACATCATTTACCAATTTACAGGTGTTACTGCCGTTATCTGCAGTTGGATATAACTTTACACAGATAAGGTTAGTAGGCAGGTTTATCAGACTAAAATCTTGTTTACATGTATTAAAAATACAAATAATTGTTAGTGCCAGATGGACTGGTTTGAGTATTTCTGTATCTGCTGATCTCCTGGGATTTTCACACACAACAGTCTCTAGAATTTACTCAGAATGGTGCCAAAAACAAAAAATATCCAGTGAGTGGCTGTTCTGCAGATGGAAATGCCTTGTTGATGAGAGAAGTCAACAGAGAATGGCGAGACGGGTTCGAATTGACTTGTTACGAACTGTCTATGGTTACTCGGATAACCACTCTGTACAATTGTGGTGAGAAGAATGCTATTCTTAGATGCAGGTTGGCACTGTTTTGGCAGCAGGAGGGGACTTACACAATATTAGGAAGTTGGTTTTAATGTTGTGGCAGATCGGTGTTTAATGTTCACGTCTTGTTGCTATATTTTTGAAAATGTGTATTTTAATGTTTATGTACTTCCATTGTAAGTGCCTTCCTGTAACCACGATTATTGTCTAGAAGCATTTTTTTACTGGACAGGGAAAGAATACATTAGAAATACCACATAGTTTATGGTACTGGAACCAGATGTTGTAACTTTGTCAAGACCGTCAAAACAAACTAAATAAAATTCAATTTATATATAATTTGTTTAGAGAAATTACAGTTTAGAACAAATAGTTTCTTCCATTGTCTTAATAAATTATTACATTCTCTCAAACAGAGTATGTGCACACATGCACATCCACACACACATACACACACAGAATATTTTTCTACAGTACTAGTAATAAGTTAGTAAATAATTTTATTTCCATGGTTTTATATGATAGGTTAAAATAGGGCTAAAAGCCCCCCCAATGATAAAAGACCTATTGAACATAAATTTCTCCTAAATCATTAGATGGCAGAAATAAATATTACAGCACCTTCCTTAATATTTTAAATGGTTTTCATTAGGGGTCAAAAATGACCCGAAAGACAAAAATAGGGTGCAGTTTTTAAGACAATAGGAGGCTTAAATAAACAAGGAATGAGTTTAAATATTTTTGTGGCAATCAACATTATGCCACAAATTCTGTCGATTTAGATTAACTTGTATTTATCAAAGTACATTCCTTCAAAGATATACCATTGATATTTCCGACATTGTGGTGTCATTCATGTGCGTTCCTCTCGTAGATGCTGTAAGTTCATTCCGTTTCATCTAGGTATCTACCTGTAGCTTAGTTTGAAGCCTGCATGGACCTTCATTAGTGCCGACACACTTTCCACACACACCACTGTTACCGGTCATTAACATACTCTTCACAGCCATTGGCCTCCCATTATGGCATTCACAACTACATCCCAACAGTCATTCTATCTCTCTCCTCTCTTTCTTTCTTTCTTTCTTTCTTTCTTTCTTTCTTTCATTTCTCTCGATGCATTCCCCTCCCCATCTCTCCTTCTCTTAACTACTTGTGTAGAGTTAATGGACTGTTTTGGCTGGGCTCCAACCACTGAGTGTCACCTCATTAGTGTTTCTCCTGACAGGAGCTACGTACAGCCGAATTGGTTCACATTCCGTCCCCCTCCTTGTCCATGCAACACTCCATAAATGGGGATGTGCATGCATAATTGAATCTATAGTTTCACTCTCTCCATCCCTCCCTTTCTCTTTCTCTTCACTCCTCCCCTTCCTCACATCTGACGGCTACAAAAAGGCTTGGATATTTACCACAGCTACGGATGGATCAAGGAGACGGTGGCATACCACGACTCCATGCACAGCCGCACACTCATGCAAATGGACCGTTCACTCAGCCAATCAAACAACAATATGAGTTGAAATGATATGCTGTCAGGGGGGCATTTAAGAGAGGTTTGGTCGACACTTGTCATCTTATTGATGTGTGTTATGACGACTGAGATCCAAGGCCCCTTTGGAAAGAAAGTGTGACAAAAGCGTTTCTATAAAACCAGACTTTCTAAGGACAGACACAGCAGTTGTGAGCCAGTTTGATTTGATGTGCGCTCTATAGGCATCCTTTGTTAAACACACATACAAACAGTGTCACAGTGCTGTCACAGTGCTTCATTCACTTTTAATGTGACTGATGAGCCACCCTGGGTTCAGTCCTGTCTTGACATGGGAACTGCATGTGTACATCAGCGATCTCTGCATGATGCAGTGTGTGTCTCGACCATTGTAAACGCTTTGTGCCTGTATGTCTTTATTAACACAGTGCATAGCTGTGTGTTATTGTGAAGACGTGTGCCTGAAGTTGCATTCACGTGTGTGTGTGTGTGTGTGTGTGTGTGTGTGTGTGTGTGTGTGTGTGTGTATGGTGGCCTGAGTGACTTGTTTTCCCAGACACTTCTTTTCTTTCCAACTTTTTTGAGACCACAGAAGGCAGTCTGCAATGCACACACACACACAATTTCTCTTTTGTTTCATTCTTGTTCTCTCTCTCTCTCTCTCTCTCTCTCTCTCTCTGTCTCTCTCTCTCTCTCTCTCTCTCTCTCTCTCTCTCTCTCTCTCTCTATCTGTAGTTTGTCTTAGCTCGATCCAACCCTCTGCTATTTAACATCCCCATCCTGTCTAACCATTGTTCTCTTCCTCTTTTCAACTCACTCTCTTTTTCCCACCCCCTGTCTCTCTGTCTTTCTGCTCAATCTCTCATTCATCCCGCTCAATCTCTCATTCATCCCAGAGACTGTGACTTTAGCCTCCCCTCTTCATGTCTGCAATCAAGTGCTTAAGCTCAGGCGAGAAACAGAGGCCAGTGTTTAATGTGGATGTGTGGCTGGGGAGCAACTTTTCTTTTTTTGGAAGGGGGGGTGGGTGTCTTTCCATGAAAAGACTCACTCAAGCTTTGGTCCCATTTTCACAAACCATCTGTTAATGTGCATGTGTTATGGATAGATTATGTGAGAGGGTCGTTGTTTGTCTGTGTGTTTGTCTGTGTGTGTGTGTGTGTGTGTGTAGTCTGATCTTTGACATGCAGACACTGCTTTTGAAAGGATACTTGATATGAGAAAAGTGGAGTAGTAATCTAATCAGAGCCCTTAATAAAAACTTGTCCCAATTACAGAGCCTGGATTCTGCAACACAGAAAATCCTCTTAAAGACACTCGGCAGTTCAACCGTCACGCGACCATGTTCAGGCATACAGGCAACCTAGTCTCATAGAATGAACATTTACTTTTAAGTGCCGGATTCTTCGTTTCTTCGTAGTTTCTTGTTGAAATTAACACAAGAGTTGCTACAACAACTGTTCATTTTATTAACTTTCACAAAAATCACGATTACAGTGGCTGATTATGACTTTATAAACATTTATTTTTTGCACTATTACTCACACACTGCTATGTTATGATATGGAACTAATTGCAGATAAAAATAGACCATGAGAGATATATTACAACTCAGATCTGTCATGATTTGTAGTGCAAACTCTGACTGGAACATTCATTCTGTATCGTGTGGTGGCATTTTGCATAACTGTCAATTCTTTAGTTTAGAGGTCTTAATTAGTGCTGCACGATTAATCATATCGCAATCGCGATGTCAGCCTGTGCGATTATATGACGGCAAATGCTGCGAATGTATTAAATAAATAAGTGCATGTGTGGACATGACAGCCCATTCTCTCTGAGAGCTGTTTGCCCATTTTCCACACCACTAATAAAAAGATGACCAGTCAGTCTCAGTTTAGGGAGTGGCACGTGTGGTCATGTGAGTTTCCGGTGTTCAGCGTGGAAATCAGGTGAAGATGGATGCCAAGCAGACTGACACTGAACTGGTGGCCAGAAAAAATAACACAGAAACACAGATCACAGCTTGGCGATATGTCTTTATTTAATCAATAATTAAAGTTAATATAATATGGGAGCGTGACATGTAAATAAACTCCAAAACTGTCTCTGTGCGGTCAGAGCCGCTTCAACCAGTCGCGGAAGAGACCCAATCTGAGCGGGAGTCGAAACCGGGAGAGATTTAAAGTGCACCTTAACACGGAGATGCTCGTCTCTCACCCCTGCTGTCTGCAGTTCGAGTGTCTGATAGAAACGCAGATCACAGCTTTGCGATATATCTTTATTTTATCCTTAATTAAAGTTCATATAATATGGGAGCAAGCCATGTAAATAAACACAAACTCCAAAACTGTCATTCTCGGTATGGTCAGAGCTGCTTCAACCAGTTGTGGAAGAGACCCAATCTGACCGGGAGAGATTTAAAGTTCTGCCGGCTGCTGCGCACTCTAACACGGAGATGCTCGTCTCTCACCCCCGCTGTCTGCAACTTGCAACGTGTTGCATCATTGATGAGATCAATCTTATGTGAAAAATAAAATTTAAATTACAACAACAATAAAGTGTGTGTGTGTGTACACAACAACAACAACAGTTTGCAGTAATGCAAAGATGTTATTATTTAATTTTGTAAAATTATTTTAATTTGAAAACACTGCATTTATAGTTGTTGTTGTTGCTAGTTTTTGTATGTTTGAGTTGAAAAATACACATTTCAGCATTATCAGTAATCTATTTGTGCATTTTCCTTGATAAACAATCAAGTTGACTCATGATACCATTTGTTTATTATATCGCAATATTAACCTCAATAATCGCAATATGATTTTTTTCCCAATATATGTAGTTTTCAAAAAATGCTTTGCCATAAATACATTGAGCAGGATGCACTTAATTTGCTCATTGTATGATATTTCAATAATTAAATTGATAGATGACATTAATTAATTAAATATTGAAATGCATTTACTAGAGTGAGATGGTACAAACTAAAACTGGCATATGACCACCAGTCTATATACTGGTGTGCTTTTAAAAGAGAGATGACCATTATTATGTGCACTGCCCACAAACACAATCATTTTATGACATTATCTCTCAGTCTCTAGAGCTGGCAAGCTGCTTTCTTTACTATATCTGTGTTTGGGTACAGCTAACTTTGATAAACAGCTGTGCGTTTTATCAACAATTGCCAGAAGGGAGAAGCGAAAGGAGAAAAATTGATAAAGGAAAATGAAAAGGCAGAGAATGTGAAACAGGTAGAAAAAAGAGATATGCATCAAAAAGATTGATGTAAAGATGTAAATACTGAAAAGGGAAAGGCAGAGAAAAAGCTGATGTGGAAGTATAAATAGAGATGCAAAAGGAAAGAAGCGTGGACTGATTGGTAGAGGGAAAAATAAACAAAGATCTGCCTCTGTGCATTTTTGGGTACGTGTGCGGTCATAATCATACTATGAGGTCCATATGCCGGCCAATGACCAGCACACACACACACACACACACACACACACTCAATCGCTGGGTGTCACTCAGCCACAGACAATATTTACATGATTGCAGCTGTACCGTTCAAAACATTTCGGCCAGGGCAGCCCGTAATTAGGAGATATTTCTGCCTCTCAATCTCTCTCGCTGTCTATGTCCTCGACTCTCTCTCTCTCTCTCTCCCTCCCTCTGCTTTCTTTGGGTGCTTGGCTCAGGACTCAGGATAGGGTGAGAAAAAGAGAGAGAGAGAGAGAACTTGGCTCAGGCCTGGTTTCTTTGGCAAGCAGAACAGTACATGTGTGCAGCTTTCTAAAATGGCTGCCAGACGCCTCCTCCTGAAATGTCGACGGTATGCATGCGGCAGGTCGATTTTGCGCGTGCATTTGCGGGGTGGGCCAGGGGTGTGATACAGTGAATTAAAGTTGCTGAAGTATGTGATAGCTCTCAACCAAGCACACAAAAAAAAAAAGACAAGAGGCTGGTTGGGTTACATGGGTACAGAGCCAAGAGTAGGTGTGTGTGAGCTTGCATGTTTGGGTTTATAGATCCAAGATTGGAGTATTGGGAGATATTCTTCCTAAAAAAAGACATTGCATTACCTTGCAGGTGGAAGATGTGCCGATTGTGTTATTGTGACAGTTGTATGGATGAGATCCAGCAGATAGGGTGGCACAAGGATACATTACCACTCGTATTTATGAAGCTCAAATGTGCCCATCCAGAAATGAGCTCATCTTACTCCTATTCATTTGGATATTATCCTAGATCAAGTGTCTTCCTATTAGACTTTTAGGTTGTTAATGCAAACAAAGAAATCCCTAAGTATTAAACCTTTGCACACTTTGTTTGTACTACAGATATGAACGATCCCTAAAATTGTGTGGCTTGTTTAAAAAGGGTGTGCTATTACTTTTCTAAGTGATTGGCCTTACCATATTCACCCGGTGGACCATAAAACAGGCAAACAAATTCCCATAGGCTTACATTAAGTATGAACCCAAGACATCTCGAGAGTATCATACAGACTTGGTGGTAGGCCAGTTAGCAACCACCTAGCAACCATCCAGAACACCTTAGCCAGACCGATTTAGGATGTTGCTGATACTGATAACTAATGTTTACAAGAAAGCTGCCCACGGGGATGGAAAAAACAAAATTGATAAATTACCCAAAGCAATGCCCTAGCTACCGCTCTGAAAATCTTGTCATAAATTTCTAAATGTCATAGAAATCTAATTATACCTTATTATCTCTTCTTCGCTCACTCTCTTTCTTTATCAGGTACTGTACAAAGAAAAGAGATTAATTTTACCCTCCTCAGCCTGCCTTCTCGCTTCCTCTTTCTCTCCTTGGACAGTTTGTTTGTTTAAACAAGTGGCAGGGCTGTTAGGTGCCAAGGGTTATTGTGCTTGGAGAAGCTCAGTGTTTCTGGGAGCTCTGTCTCTCTCTCTCTCTCTCTCTCTCTCTCTCTCTCTCACACACACACACACATACACGCACACACTCCACATAGCCCTAGCCTAGCCAAACTGTTTAAATGTGTGGCTTATAAATGTTTATTTTCAAAGTGAACCATCGATCGCTTATTCAAACACTCCACCATGTGTAAAACACACAACCTCTCACACAGACACACACTCTTATATGTATACATATTCTGTCATATTGTACTTTAAAATGTTATTAGGTTCATAACAAAAGAATTGGCACTTGTAGCTATGGCACTGAAAAACTTAAACCTCTGCATTTTTATTACTAAAATATTGAAAATCCTGCTGAAATGAGGCATAGTTAGTTTGTATCATCAATCCTGTAGTGTATGACTGGTGATTTTGCACGTACAGTAATGTTGAATATATCTAGATCAGTGATGTTTTAAGTTGTCTGTGTCCTGTGTTAAATCACTTAACATTTATGCTAGATTGTACCTTTCGATGCAAACTGTTCCTCTAGCCTCTCGATTTATTTATTTTTTTCTCTTGGGGCAATGTGCATGGGAGGAGATGTCTTTAACCAGACTGATGGATGGCATAAAACCTGCACGTGAATTGGTGGGGGGAGGGTAGTTGGCATAGGAACGGGCACTGTCACAATGCCAACCTGCCTGCATCCAATCAAAGGTTCAGCTGTTAGCTTTCGGTCCAATAGGCTTTCTTGATTCAAACACCACTTAAGATGTTATTTATTGCAGTGAGAAGACAATTGCCCTAGCTTAATTCCAAGATAACTTTAACCCTTGTGTGACCTTCGGGACATTTTTGTCTTTTTCAATTTAGTTTTTTCCTAAAAATATTCCTAATGTCCATTTAAATTTTTTAATTTTTTTATGTTAATGCCAATGGCATACATTTTGCCAAAGGTGTGTATTTTGGGGGGGAATTTTGATATTTCAACCTCAATTCCTATAATACCTCTATAATACACTGTGTACACAAACTAGTTATACTCTGGGCCTTAAGGACAAAAATGTCCCCATTGAAACCAATTACAATATTTGATCCCAGTGCCATTAAAGCATAAAATCATGTATTCTGTGATATTATGCTTTCATTCGGGAGCCCTGGCTTATTATTATGATTATTATGATTATTTTCCACCAGATGACACCATTTTTCTCTTGTTTAGCCTATGGAGCAAATACATGCTTTATTCCTATTCTCCTCCTATTCTGTTTGCTGTATTATAGAGCACTGCAAGCCAAATGAATAAATGATTACAGTAAAATTGTGTAGATGTGTTGGTATGGATCTCAGAGTGTGTTTGTGTGT
This sequence comes from Xyrauchen texanus, assembly GCF_025860055.1. Taxonomy (NCBI): domain Eukaryota; kingdom Metazoa; phylum Chordata; class Actinopteri; order Cypriniformes; family Catostomidae; genus Xyrauchen; species Xyrauchen texanus. The sequence goes on from NC_068276.1 coordinate 51,219,451, forward strand.
GTGTGTGTGTGTGTGTGTGTGTGTGTGTGTGTGTGTGTGTGTGTGTGTGTGTGTGAAAAACAACAGTGGCATTATGTTAACAAACTGGCATTTAAAGGGTTAAAATCCTGAAAATGTATGAATATTTAGTAGTAATGAGCAGGACTAATGTTAAAAAAAAGTCAGTGAAAGTGGAAAATAACATTAATATATAATATTTTTATGGCAGTTTTTAGACACTGAAATGTTTGTCTTCTAAGGACCTCTGAGTAACTTTGCACAAGGGTTAAGATTCCTCACAAATGTACCACACACCACAAGTTAGGATTTTCTTATTGTAGTCTCTTTCTACCCTCTCCCTCTATCTTAAATTTTCTCCAACCTTTTTTCTTCTTAATGTATGGTGTTCCCTCCCTTTCTTTGTCATTGTTGAGTTGGAGCCAAGAACATTCTGTTTTTGCAGATCGGTTTAATGGTCAGATCTTTTTTATTTCTCTCTATCAGTTACTCTCCCCCTCTAACTTTCAGTTCTGAGATGGAGCTCATGGAGGAACAAGAGTGATGTCCTAGCTCATTTTCTCTCCTGCAGTTTAATTCGTATTATTAGTGAGAGACTGATAAACTGGCTTATAATCATATCCACTTCACTGATTGATAGGAGTGTTAGCTCTCCCTTTTGTCAGTTCCAAAATCTACTGAAAGCCTTGCCGATGGTTAATAAAGATTTTGAATTCATTTTTTATTCAAAATTTGGTAAAGTGTTCAATTCAGCAATTTTATGAAAGGCTATTTTGCTATCGTTAAACTGTCCAGCCAAATATGGATTAAAACATTTTCTCACTCTGTTTTCCCTAAATTTGAGCATAGGTGAGCCAAAAATGTGTGTCAGAAGACAGCTCATAGTCTAAAAGACTCATTTTTACTCATAACTAAATTTTGACACAATCTGTAGTTACTGCTTTTGCCTATGCGGGGCAAAATATAGCAGGTATAATAACATCGACCATCAGCCACTTTTGATATCGGTATCAACATCAGCTGTTGAAAAATCCACTACTTAATCAAAATAGAAAAAAACTTGCACACTTGCTCACTGCTCCAACTTCGTCTTTTTTGAGTCCTTGTAAAGTTTGTTTTGGTGTGTGTGGGTTCTTACATATATAATGAAAAATCCACTACTTACCATTTTGTAGAGACCATATCTTGATCCTCCTTCACAGTGGTTCTCTTGAAGCACATGCTGCCATTGGTACTGTATGTTTGCTTGTGAGTTGGGCAGTTGAGGTTGATGACATCAAAGTAGTGGTCAGAATCCCTGAAACCTCTCTTTGGCTCCCAAGATTGCACCACAATGTGGTGATTTTGCAGCTCAGTTGTGATCTTGGAAAAAACAGATAATTGAACAAGTTTATGAAAGGATGAGGTGAATGAGCCATTGTGTATCATTAACACTGTAGAATGTAGGGATTGTCCTCCCAAAGTTACTGTAAGGTAACATAATTAATCAATGCAAACATTGAAGCATACATCAACGACAGGCAGTATTCATCTAATTACTTCCACATTTTCATCCACATTCTTTTACTTTGCACATGTACTTCAAGCTAAGTTTTGTACGTATGGGTGTCTCCTTACGGATGGACAAAAACATCATTTTACTTTTGTGAGGCATATTTTAGCCTTGCCTTTGCCTGTTCTTACACCTTCCTGCTCTCCCTCCCTCATTCTACTCTCGTTCCCCCTCACTGAAAGAAAAAAACATGTTTCTACACACATCTGGCCTGTCCTGTCAGGACCGAGTAACTGTAGTTTCTTTCCTGGAAAGAACGATGGGGCAGCAATGACAATAACTGCTGTCTGTTACAGAGAAATGCACAATTTTCCTCTTTCTTTGAAACTCATATATTGAGTGGTGTTCTTGGGCTGTTTTTAGTGTTTTAAATTTCATACAAACATGCAATTCTGCATCAATGGAGACACACATGTTTTTATATGTATAGTGTGTCTGTGTAATCTGATACTGAATTTGTCTAATTTCCTTATGTACAAGATAACAACAAAAAGCTGTAAATAAGATCTAAACAAACATTTGGGAAAGCATTGGAACAGGATGATAAATTATAGTGAGGTGCAACACTTTCATACAGTATGTAGAGCTGCTGATCATTCTGGGTTTTTGTGTTCTAATCCGCCGCCTTTATTTGTGTTTACAGACTCGCAGCAGTCAGGAAGTCCCAGCAACAATGAGCCTGGCAAGAACCCTCCAGGTATGTTAATGTATACTTGCACAAACATGCTGATGGACATCAATGCATTTGCACATACAATCACACCCACATCTATAATCAAAGCCTTTACGTAATTATACCCAATCTGCTGGTGTACTGAAAATAATGTCGCTCTATGAAACAATTAAAGCGTGATACAGATAAATCGACAATGACATTCAATCATGTTCCAAGTCCATTTTTATATGGTTATTTCCAGGCATGGAAAAGTTCTTAAAAAGCAGTATGCAAATTTCTACTGTCAATATAAATGATTCTAGTTATGCTCCTCTCTAGAAATTGCTCTTTGTGATTGCAGTCTCTATAAGATGATTTTTAGAAACCAGTAATTACGAATCACTGCTAAAGTCATGGAAATGTAATGGAAACCCTGAAACCTACTGGCGAAGCTTGACCGCGCGCCTCGTAGGCCCGGGCAATAATGAGGATGCCTCTTTGAGGGCACCCCGCCCACCAAGCCGTGGCAAACCGCAGTGGCCAAATAGAGCCTGGCAGTGGCGAGGCAAGTGCCCGCTGACAGTTCTTTCTACAGAAAATCCAGAACTGAAGCAAACTGGCAGTTAGCTGGTTCTGTAATAAGAACTTTAGCAGAAGGAAACGCATGCAGGCGCATTTGCGTTTCCACGTTCAGCCCCTCCCGAGGGGGAGGGGGGGGGACTGGGCAACTCGGGGAGAAGTTGAGGAGACATTGCGCTATCAACAGAGGCGAAGAGGTCCTCTTCTGCCCTGTAAAATCTACCCAGATCAGTCCAAGTGGAGGGAGCCCTAGCACTTGAAATGCTCTCGATGACCTCAAGGATGAGAAGGTCCTCCCTGTTCGGAATCGCCCAAGGCGAGCCGTCGAGGAGAGGAATTAACTCCGAGAAACATATCCTGTTCGGCCAGCGCAGCGCCATTATTAGGAGGCAAGACCCTTGCTAGTGAACATTGCCAAGACTCCTGGGAGCAGAGAAACCGGGGAGAGAAACACATACAGACGCATTCTGGGTCATGTATGTGTCTTAACGTCCAGACCCAAGGGGGCTGGGTGATTTCAGGGAGAAGTAGAGGAGACATTGCGCTATTCATAGAGGCGAAGAGGTCCTCTTCTGCCCTAAGATCTCACCCAAACTTGTTCCAAGTGGAAAAAGCTCGGCATTTAAAAAGGTCTCGATAACCTCAGGAGAGAGCCCTGTGTCCCTCAGTTGGTACCCTTAGGGGCCAAACATGAAAGATTCCACAATTTGGGGCAGGGATGAAATATTGCCCTGTGCCTGAGATAGAAGATCCTTCCTGTTCGAATCGCCCAAGGCAAGCCGTCGAGGGAAGAGATTAGCTCCGAGAACCAAGCCCTGTTTGGCCAGCGCGGTGCTATCAGTAAGAGGCAAAAACCCTTGCTGGCTGAACTCTGGGCAACTACTACCTTAGGGTGGAGTTCTTAACTCCCCATTGGTATTTCCTGTCTGGACTGTAAATCTGCTCCCGTATTACGGGCATCCAGGGATATAACTGACCTGAGTGACAGGAGCTTACCCTGGGCCCTAAGGAGAATCCGACGTGTCAGAAATACAGCTGACAAGAACGTGGGTCTCCTTGAAGATTTAAGTAAGAGGCTACCGCTGTATTGTCCACCCGCACCAAGACATGGCAGCCTCAGGAGGAGGTATTTCAGGGCCAGAAATACAGCCATCAACCCGAGACAGAGACTGTGACAACCGAGCTGACGACCCTCCTATCCTCTTAAGCTGGACTGACCACTTAAGGCCGCTACCCGCCCGGTCAGGGAGGCATCTGTCGTTAGCAGTCTGCGACAACAAGACGCACCTAGAGTGGGACCCAAGGCAGAAAACCGGGTCTGAACCACATAGAAAGGGAACGAAGCCTGAGGCGCGTAACCCTATTTAGCCCAGGGGTTTTGGCCCTTGGAAGAAAACCCCTGGCTTTTTGCCACAACAAAAGCGGTCTCATGAGCAGAAGGTCCAGAGGGATCACCGTGGACGCGTTCGCCCTGAGACCTGGAAATCGTTGATACTGATAACAGTGCAACCTTGACCTAGCCTGACTTTGCTCAGGGTGATCTGAATGGACTCAATCCTAGCAGGAGACAGTTGTGCCCGCATTGAGATTGAACTCCATACGATGCCCCGATAGACAGTGTTCTGAGTGGGAGAGAGGACGCTTTTCTTGGCGTTGAGCCTCAACCCCAGAGAAACAGATGAGCTAAGACGATGTCCCTGTGCTGAACTGCCAGTTCCTGGAACTGCGCTAGGATCAGCCAGTCGTCTACGTAATTCAGAATGCAGATGCCCCGGAGTCGCAAGGAGCCAGCGCTACATCATGCATTGTGAATGTGCGGGTAAAAAGGGCTAGGCTGAGTGAAAGAACCTGACCCTGGAAGACTTCAGCCCCCAGAAGTGAACCTCAGGAACTTTCCATGTTGTGGCAGAACTTCTAAATGAAGTATAGAAGTGCGTCATAAGATCGATGGTGACCAGCCAAACGAGTTGTAGGGCTTGAGACACGACCGTCTTGACAGGCATCATCTTGGACTTGAACACCCACGGGTAGTTCAAGCTTTAAGATCTAAGCCAGACGCCACCCCTCACCCTCCATGGGAAACGGGAAGTATTTAGTGTAATAACCTAACTCTCTCTCTGGAAGGGGAACACATACCATGGCCCCTTTAACCAGGAGATTGAGGTTTTTTTTTTTACAAAAAAAAAAGAAATCCGGTTTACGGTAGTGAGAACACGCCGTTGAAACATGGAAAAGCGGCGAGAGAATTAAATCCTGACGCCCTTATAAGACCCACAGAAAAGAATATATCCGGCAGAAGTTTCCACGCTGCCAGGATCTCTGAGATGGGTATTATATTTTAACACTTCCTTTTGAGGGGTTGTCGGGTGTTTCGCGTCCTGAATAAAATGCAGGAACAGCTGAAAACACCCAATTTTGACGGAAGCCTCTGCAACCCGAAACACCAAGAGGTGGCGGGAATGGAGGGGCTTCGAGGGGGTACCGGAGGGGTGAAGTGAAGCACGCGCCCGTCCCGAGGGAGCTACCCCTAATCTAGGCGCAAGACCGTCAGGGTTTTCTCTTACTAGAATTTATAGTCCTAAGGTCTTGCTTCGGGGGCTGGCGAGGGCGGCGAGACTGTCCCCAATCCCTGGGAGGAGGAGCACGACTCGCCACGCTTTGCTTTTGAGCCTCCCTTCAGTCAGGACCGAGGTGGGTCTGAGGCTTGCTCGTCAAGCGCAGAACCCACACTCAGGTCGTCCAGGAGGTCAGCCTGGTACGCCTGAAAAACAGCATAGTGTGCAGAGCAGCACCAGCCTGACCTGCTCCTTGATAAGCCCTTCCCACTAAAGTGGAGGTTGTCCTACAAGGCTTTGAGGGGAGAGAGGGCTTCTTAAGTGACGATGCCGAGCCCGGCGAGAGATAGCCCTCAAGCGTCTCTTCGACCGGCGGCATCACTGAATACCCCCGTGCCTCAGCACCCACGATAGTCGAATATAATGACGTCGAGGGTATGTGAACACGGGAAGAAAATATAGATATGTTTTTACATATATTTTTTTTTTTTGTTTTGTTTTTTTAGGGGTTCTCCATGAGCGAAAAAGCTCTTCATGGAGGTTATCAAAGAAAGGGAAGGGACCCATGAGGCGTTCCCTTTCTTAGACTGGAAGATAAAATCTATCCCCTAATTTGGAGCGTTTGGGGGTCTCTTTTTCGCGTGGCCAGTCCAATCTGGTAACCGCACGAGTAACAACATCGAGGAATTCCTCCGTAGATTTTTCATTGCGGACGGAAAGCTCGGAGGCGGGAAGAGAATTGCGATCCACCTCATGATCCGAAGAAGCGTCGGAACGCGCTTCGAGATCATGTGAAGGACCAGCTGGGTTTGGGGAGAGAGTGAGAGAAAGGGATCAACCCGTCTCTTGCTCCTCAGCCAAATCCATGCACGAGCCCCACGAACAATCTTTTCGTGAGTGCTGACTCCCGGAAGCAAGCGAGGCGAGCACGACGCACTCTGCCTGTTAAAGCAAATCGCAGTGCTCGCGACCCGCCCTGCTGCAACGCCAGAGCAGCGTGCTCTTACCCCCAAACAAACAGCAAAAACTGATGTGTGCCGTCTTCAGCTATAGAGCGAGAAGAGGGAACACGCACCGCTTGTGGCTTTCAGTCATTCTCTCTTTTTTTTTTTTGAAATATATATATATAATATTTTCTAAACAGAAGAGAAAAATAGAACAACGTTCACTGCACACTGCCTAACTGATTCTATCTCCTAACAGAGGAAAGAAAGTTTTGACAGGGTGTGTGAAACACACAGAAACAGAATCGCTCTGAAAAAAGAGTTTCTGACGATACCTGGTGACGTATCCATTTATAGCCTGACCTCAGGTGCATCTAATGATTACATCAACCGAGGCTATAAATTCCGGTCAATGTTCATTGACGTGTTCCACACATAATTCAGCTCGGCTCACAGCGAAAGCTGTTCCCCGTAGCGCTTAGCAGCGCAACATCAAAGTGAAGCCTTTTGTAAAGGGAACTAAAATGTTTGAGTTTCATGCAAATGTCCGCTTACCAAACATGCAGCATTTGAAATGTCCTTATGTGTATGTGTTAGGTATGAATATGTCACTGAGGAATATGATTTTGTTTCCCACAGTTTACTTGGAAGACAGCTTTGTTAAATCAGGGGTCTTCAGTGTTTCGGAGCTGGTGAGAGTGTCCAGAAGTAAGTCTCGACACACTACACACATTCACACACTTTTTTTCCTGTCATGGTGGGGACTTTCCATTGACTTTTGTTGTTTCTATATTGAGCTAATGATATTTTCTATCCCTTAACCTTGTACCTATCTCTAAGCCTAACCTTTCTGCATTTTTATGTTTTCATTAAAACATTATTTATTTTTATTAAGCCGTGTAATAAGGACATTTCCAAAGTCTTCTACTGCTTTTAAATAAAACAATTTTTTACATTACATCACAATAACATTTTTATCATTTATAAATGTAATATATATACAATTATAGACAGTACATATTTACTAAGGAATTATTTTTCCTTATTAAAGATATTCCCAGAAGATTTAGCTCACTTTTGGGGACAATTTTGTCCCCAGAGTATAGCTAAGTAAATACACATGGCAATCAGCTTTATGCTAAAGCATACCCGATTTAGCAAGGGAGGGACTTGCCCAGAACATGTGTGGAAAATCCAGTCTGACAGGTCTTGTATGTGTGTGCGCATGCGGTTTTAGTGTGCAAGCACGCAGTAGTTTATGTGTAGACATGCCTGCCTTCATCAAAGACAATGACAGATATTCCAAAAGGATTCTCTCTCTGATGGCTGAGGACAATATTGCTCTCAGTCAAGATATGTACAAATTGCCAATGGGGTTGTCATGGTCTGACAAACACATACACACACACACACACACACACACACAAAGACACTCGTACTCACCCTAAGGGTGTGTGATGCACTCTGTGACACTGTAACTGAGCCTTGTCATACATACATGTAACAGAACGCTCATGACCTGCCCCACATAAACACACTCTGCCATTATTGTGACCGTTTTTGATCGGCTATGCAGAAAGCTCCATTTAGCACACAAAACTGCAAAACTTTCTGAGGGTTTACTACACACTTAAGGTCTTAAATGTAAAACGTAATGGCCATTCTGTCCTGCTGTGGTGTAGTTCAAATGAGGTTACAATGATCCAAGAGTGGATTGTTGTGAGTGTACATAGGAATGTCCTGGAACAAATGCCATACCTGCTTACTGTAAGTCAGAGATTGACAGTATGTTCACCACATGTATTTTCTTCAGGTCAGACCCTTAGACCATCTCATGTCATACATGAGAACATACACACATTACTGAAAATTCTTCTCACACACTCACTGAAGCTTAAACTTTAAGACTGTCTCCTCAATCACCTGCAAAGAAAACAAGCTAGCAAAATGTTAATGTTTATGTGAATAAAAAAATTATAAACAAAAAATTATAAATGTCCTATTTATAGTCACATATCCTTGCATATGAATTCAAAAAGAGATATTTTTGTTATGCATGCAGAAATTTTAACTCATAAAATATCAAAGGACGTTTTTCCTCAAACCTGCAGGGTTTGTAATGCACTACGCTTTGTAAAGTTGCTTACAACATACAATACGTATGTATTGTAAAATGTTATTTAGATTTATTTAATTGAATGACATCATATTATTACCGAAATTATATCTTTGGAATCTCATGCAAGAAAAGAATTATATTAATAGCACTTCTAAAAAATTAAAAGATGCTACTTAAAATTGCAAAAAAATTTCACTGCCACAGTACAGCTTCTAAAAAACTTGATTAATGGTAGGTTTATAAGGCAGCCTCATATAGAGTTTTCCCTTCATAAAAGACTAAACTAGCTGTGGCATGCTATTGTATGTAAATAAAAAGGGTGGTGACAGTGGTTAGACCACTGAACGGTGCTATGGCTATTGTGGTTTTTGTGTAGATATGATATCTATGACACACTTTAGACTGTTACACCCCTTAGGTCTGTTCTCTCTCTATATAAGTTACAACTACATTCATGTTTGGATTTGCCTTTATGCAAATATTGCTCTGAAAACAGCTTCTAAATGTGTGTATGAGAGAGAGAGAGTGTCAAATGAGATTTAGCTAATTGACTCCTTATACTAAATTGATGATCTAAGTCCCAACACAGTAGCAAAAGTGTTTATCGAACAAAAGGAAACAAAAATGAAATGCATTATTATTACCAAGAACTGATAGGCTCAATAATATGCCAAAATCTCTATACCAATTACCGGTTCTCAATCCCAGTAATTCAACAAAACACATTGTGGTTGTCACAAATCTATTACCTAATTTGGTTAGTTGCAGATGAATTTGCACTTAATAGTAATAGAGTTTGATTGGACACAAGGTGTTTGGCATTAATAACAAAGAATATATTAAGAGTTTTTTCATCCCTATAAAAGTTGATGAGCCCATTTATTTTGAAAACTATGCACAATTATATACTTAGTTGTATTTTATTATTTGCATTTATCATGGTTTTTCCTCTGTAGTCTGCAATCCTATCAGACTGGTTACAATATACCAGTTGAAAACCACTAAGCATCTAAATCTGTCAATTGCTTATTTCTCTCTTTCTGTCTCTGAAGCTCCCATCACACAGGGTACAGGAGTAAACGTCACTATGGCCGACATGCCAAGCCAACTGTATTATCAAGACATGAACTCTGGAGTGAGTTTACACCGGTCCCTCTCATCCCCACCTGGCAGGTTAGTATAGATGTTCAAGCACACTTACAATAATAGACACACAAACACATTAATTAGCAATGCATTTTCATCTGTCCTTTGTAGTAAGCGGCCTAAGACGATCCCAGAGGACAGTATGGAGACCAGTCCCACTGGGCCGGACTTCTACTCATCCCCCAGTTCACCGGCCAGCAGACCCTGGCATGAGAGAGACCAAGGTGAGAGAGAGACCCAAACTTCCTATTTCAATAGGAAATATGTCAACATATGAATGAAAGCTGCGCTCATCAAGCGATTTCTCATAGTTCATTTCCTCCATTTGAGCACTATTAGAGCTATTTTATACCGCTTCAGCTTTTTTAACCCTCCCTCTCTCTTTTTCACCTGTCAAGATGTTTTTTTGTGTGTGTTTTTTTTTTTTAGATTTCCCTCTCTCCTGCTCTCAGTAAAGCATAATGTTGATAAACTGGTCTTCACTTTTGAAATACACAGTGAACTCCAGTCTTCATGCAATACTGATTAAAAACACATTAGCTAGCATCAGCCTGTGGCATTCTCGTAACTGCTGTCAGCCTTCTGAAAGCTCATGATTTGAACAACAGAAAACCTTTCAGCATTCTGCGCAGTTAAATTGAACTCACAGAAAGAAAGAGCCAGTTGTCTTATTGTTTTGTTTTGATTGAAACTTCTGATAAGACTCCTCCATTTATTGGAGGAAAAGTGTCACACTTGGACAGAGTGGAACTGTCCAGTCTTGTATTGTATGGGCATGTGTGTGCCAGTCCTGGGTTCGGTTTCATATCTCAGTAGTTTAATTGCTACATTTCCAAGACCGGTTTTGCAGCCCATATTTTATTCTTTAAAGCAACATACCAAAATATTCCCAATTTAAAAGTTTAAGCTGTGTTATTTCTGCACTACTAGTGGCACCAAGGGAATTGCAAAAATAATGACACTTTCTAAACAAGTTTCACACTCTAAATGCTTGGGATGTGCACTAATAGACAATATTTGGTTAACCTTTCGACACGCTTGTTTTCGAATACCAAAATCATTATTCGGTTATTCTGCATGTGCAATAGAGGTCTTCAACCCAAACTGAGCTTGACAGTACCTGAGAAATTATTATGTAACGTGTGCTGGATGGACGTCTTTTTGGACCATTGAGAACATCCAAACAGGGGGGAATGTCTAAAAGATTGTGGGGTGACTCCAGAAGGGTGTTGGGCCAACTCCAAAAGGGGTCTACACTTCCACACATAGTTAGGGCTAGGGAAAGGGGTTAGGTTGGGGCCTTTGCATATCTTTGCTGGCTGTTTGAAGCTCCCGCCCTTTGGCAGTGGTTACAGCCTCAAGTCTTTTTGGGTATGATGCGACAAGCTTTGCACATTTGGGGATTTTCTGCCTTTCTTCTCTGCAAATCCTCTCAAGATCTGTTAGGTTGGATGGGGACCGTCGGTGAAAAGACATTTTCTGGTCTCTCCAGAGACCGGGTTCAAGTCCAGGCTCTGGCTGGATGTCTAGATGTCATAGATGAGCTAGAGACCCAAATTTCTAGTCACTCAAATAAACAAAATAGCAGTGTTTTGAATGCAATGTTATTATGTGCATGCACTTTAAATGTTCGATTTCAATCGCATCAGTCCAATTTGTGCGAATTCAGCCTAACAAACCTAAATAATCTGATTGTAGCTTGTCTTCGTCCCACATTTAAGTACCTTAATCAAACCAGAATTTACCTTGGCATTGTGTGCTTGTTCCAAAAGACAGAAATCACTTTTATTTAACCCGGCATATTTGACGTCCTTCAATGAAGTATTCGATTACTCATTGTGTCATGCATAATTATACAGACTTTATCTCGGCTGTGCAAAAACCTGCTGTAACTCGATTATGGAGTGTTTCACTTTTCAGGGAAATCAACCTACGCTTGCTAATAGTTTTCTCTGCACATTATGCTAGGATAGAGAATTATAATTTGTATTTTTTTTACTTAATTATTTATTATTTATTAAAATATTCAAAAACGTAACTGCTTTAATTCAAGTATAAGAAACAATCTCTGAGATGTAGATCAGACTCAACGTGTATGCTGTCTGAATGGGTAGGTAATTGATTAGCCGGGTTTCCCCCTCATAAAGGGGGATTTGTCTGGCGTGTGGCAATCATTGAACTTGACCTGACTTCTGAAGTGGGTGTGTCAAAGGTCAGGGCAGGGTTATGACCTTTGTGTTTAGACACCAGATCCAGATGGAACGGGGGAGGGGTTAATGAAAGGGGAGATCTTAACAGTCAGCAGAATTAGTTACCCTTGTTACTCACTAGTTAACATGCCTTTCTCCCATTTATTTTCAGAGTTTCAGAATTTAGCTTAGTGAAGTTTGTGCATTATGTGTGGGATCAGATTGTGTTATCTGATTTAGGATGTACACAAGTGGGACAGCATGTAATAAACGTTTGTGTGAGACAGAGAAATAGAGGCAGGCAGGTGCGACAGCGTCTGTTAGAACTTGTCCCTTGACGACCAACAGGTGGCCAGTATGAGAAAGAGACAGAAAGAGAGAGAGAGAGAGAGAGAGAGAGAAATAGAGAGAAATTGAGCAATAAAAAACAACCCTCAGCTATTTCAATGTAACCGCTTTAGTGTATTTAATCTGATTTTTCCTAATTCCATATTCTTTTTTCTGAAACCAGGACACACTCACTACATATGAATATGATTTCCTATCCTACTTAAAGGGATAGTTCACCCAAAAGTGAAAATTCTCTCATCATTTACTTACCCTCATGCCTTTCCAGATGTATATTACTTTTTTCTTCTGCAGAACACAATTTAAGATTTTTAGAAGAATATCTCAGCTCTGAAGGTCCATAAAATGAAGAAAAAAAAAGTGAATGGGTGCCAAAATCTTAAAACTCCAAATATCACATTTTGCCATCATAAAAGTAATCCATACGACTCCAAATGTTTAATTAATGTCTTCTGAAGTGAAACGCTTGGTGTTTGTAACAAAAAGTTCAATATTTAAAATGTTTGCTTCTGTCCTGCTTTGGTATTAACGGTCACAAGGGTGAAGTTCAAACTGCCTCTCACGTGATGTCAATATCATCGGATCCCTCGGCTGGTCTGAAATCAGCAGGGGAAATATATTTTAGTGACTCAATGGGTGTTGTAATATCCCAGTGAACAGCTGCAGCCACATTTTAAGTCACTCAGGATCATTGATAAGGAATCTGTGAAAAGTTAGTCTTTCCTCTTGCGATGATGCCTGTGGATGTAATCCAATGAAACAGAACAATGTAATCTTAATCTTTTTTAGGGATGTCCCAGTACAGATACTGGTATCAGAATCAGGTCCGATAATGCGGTCATGTACCCATGCTCATTAAAATACTCCGATACCAAAAACCGACAGCCTAACATCTGCAGTACAAATGTCATTCCATAAACATTCAGTGCACAAATCATTTGATAGAAATAATACAGTATTCATTAATTGTTCTATTTTCATTTGATTAAAGTTTAATACATTTATTTAGACACCATTTTGATCATTTAAAACAAACTGTTGATATGAAAATCAGTAAAAATAAAACAAAAAATCATATCAGCGAGTACTGAAGAGGAAGTATCGGTACTCGTACTTTCTCTAATTGTTTTTTATTTTTTTATACATTTTTTTTACCTTGTGCTCACACTTTATGGGTCAACCGATAAATGTAAAAATCTCTAATCTCTATTTAGAAAGATTCTACTTTGTCATATTCACACTTTTCTACTTAATTGATCAATTGATGAATTGCGAAATCTCTAACTTATCTCTCTTCGTAAAGATTCACTGTCATAATTAACTTAGTTCGTCAACAATAACATTGCTGTTGTTATACATATTATTATTATTATTATTATTATTATTAATAATAATAATAATAATAATAATAAAAATGATAATAATAATAGTAATTTGGCAATTGTGACTGAAAATGGGATGGAGAGTAGAGTGAAGTGGGGGATGGGGTAGAAGTGAGAGGGATAGAGCTCATGAGAATGTGGTTTGTTTTGTAAAACTCATATCAGAAGGAGCGAAGCTTGCATATTAAAGACATATGAGGCCTTGGCAGACGGAAACTGCCTCAGCCAAATCATTCCTCTTGTGCACAGCGAAATGCATGCATAAACACACTCAAACAGAAATATAACTCTGATTTTCCATCAAATAAACTCTGAAAAGGAGATATCTCGTATGGCCACCACCCCAAAATAATTGGCTCTCTCACTCCCTGTCGCTGTCTTTTTTTTCATTGGGATGGAACAGCTTTGGGAATTGTTTGATGGCCAACTGTTGTTGTAGCCTAAAAAAAGTTTTCCTGCTCTGTGTTCTCAGATGTGAGCAGTTGTTCCCAAGTCTCTATACAAACATATTACAGTTTGTTTGTGCCTTTTGGGATATACACTCACCTAAATGATTATTAGGAACACCTGTTCAATTTCTCATTAATGCAATTATCTAATCAACCAATCACACGGCAGTTGCTTCAATGCATTTAGGGGTGTGGTCCTGGTCAAGACAATCTCCTGAACTCCAAACTGAATGTCAGAATGGGAAAGAAAGGTGATTTAAGCAATTTTGAGCGTGGCATGGTTGTTGGTGCCAGACGGGCCGGTCTGAGTATTTCACAATCTGCTCAGTTACTGGGATTTTCACGCACAACCATTTCTAGGGTTTACAAGAATGGTGTGAAAAGGGAAAAACATCCAGTATGCGGCAGTCCTGTGGGCGAAAATGCCTTGTTGATGCTAGAGGTCAGAGGAGAATGGGCCGACTGATTCAAGCTGATAGAAGAGCAACTTTGCCTGAAATAACCACTCGTTACAACCGAGGTATGCAGCAAAGCATTTGTGAAGCCACAACACGCGCAACCTTGAGGCGGATGGGCTACAACAGCAGAAGACCCCACCGGGTACCACTCATCTCCACTACAAATAGGAAAAAGAGGCTACAATTTGCAAGAGCTCACCAAAATTGGACAGTTGTAGACTGGAAAAATGTTGCCTGGTCTGATGAGTCTCGATTTAGAGTCAGAATTTGGCGTAAACAGAATGAGAACATGGATCCATCATGCCTTGTTACCGCTGTGCAGGCTGGTGGTAGTGGTGTAATGGTGTGGGGGATGTTTTCTTGGCACACTTTAGGCCCCTTAGTGCCAATTGGGCATTGTTTAAATGCCACGGCCTACCTGAGCATTGTTTCTGACCATGTCCATCCCTTTATGGCCACCATGTACCCATCCTCTGATGGCTACTTCCAGCAGGATAATGCACCATGTCACAAAGCTTGAATCATTTCAAATCGGTTTCTTGAACATGACAATGAGTTCACTGTACTAAAATGGCCCCCACAGTCACCAGATCTCAACCCAATAGAGCATCTTTGGGATGTGGTGGAACGGGAGCTTTGTGCCCTGGATGTGCATCCCACAAATCTCCATCAACTGCAAGATGCTATCCTATCAATATGGGCCAACATTTCTAAAGAATGCTTTCAGCACCTTGTTGAATCTATGCCACATAGAATTAAGGCAGTTCTGAAGGCGAAAGGGGGTCAAACACAGTATTAGTTTGGTGTTCCTAATAATCCTTTAGGTGAGTGTATATGTGTAGTTAACATCCTATACTCCATCTAAAACTATTTTTAACAGCATTTGATTATTTCTTTTATAATTATGCATGCAGTTTTTATAACCTCATAATAATTGAGAGACTACATGGACTATTTGTACTTTTATCAAATATTTTTTATATAACAGAACAATTGAACAAGTGAAGACAGTATGGCCAGTCACAGCACCTACAAAATACACTTCCCCTTATACTTTCTTGTAAACTTTAACCTAAAATCTTGGTCTTGATAAAAAAGGTCAACTACTCACATATAATGCTGTTTCTGTTATCTTCTCATTCTCTTGATTTCCCACCCACCTTTCTTCTGTTCTTCCTATTTCATACTCCTGGGGAACTCAATTCCATGCGGCTTTTTTTTTTTTTAGAACTATTTCCATGTTCTGTTGCAACAGGTGTGGTGACAAAATATTCAAAAGCTACATGCTGACATGTTTGGAGAAAAAAAAAGTGCAGTCAAAATTTGGTAAAGAAAAAAAAGATTTAATGTTTCATAGTCATAAATACAAAGCCTGCATTGCCTCGACAGAGTGAGGTCACTCTTTTAAAATCCTTGCTAGCTTTCATAAGAGCATAAGGTTTATCTTTAGATTATGCACAGGAAAAGATTGCATGGCTTTATGCTTGTAGACATAAAAAAAAAAAAAAAAATCATGAGTTATCTCCAGTTTAACCACATTTTCCTTGTTTTCTGTGATCATCATTTGCTGTGGACAAGGAACATATGGATTATTTACTTTTTTATTAATCGTTTTTCTATATTAAGACATCCCTGAATGTCCCTAATGATAGAATTAGTCATATTTAGAGAACTTTTAGCAACATTTTTGTCCCCAAACTATAGCTAAGCACGTCCACACTCACATACACGCAAATAATCACATACGGAATCCCCCTACATTCCAATGCCTTTGTACTGTGAGACATGATAACCTAACTTATTTCTTCAATCACAACACATACAACAAGAGAGAGAGAGAGAGAGAGAGAGAGAGAGAGAGAATAGAGATGGATCATTTACTGTATGAAGTTAAATATACAAAGACGTAGTGTAGCGATGCATTCCTTCATGCAAAGCTGCCTTGTTAAACCAAACACACAATCACAAGACAGTCTGCACATCATGAAAAGTGCTTGCTGAAAAGTAATTAGCTATATTTCACCCTCCCTCACCTTTTCTCATTTTATTATTCCTATTTTATTGCATCTGCCTCCCTTTCTTTTCAATTTCTCATCTCATCTGTGATTGTCAGGGTGGAGCGCCAGAGACATGCAGGCCAAGCGCCGTGTCTCCTCCATGTCTGCTGGAGAAACAGATGATCAGAGTCTTTTTTTGTAACTTGTTGGAAGTAGATGTGATGTGAAGTCAATGTTTTTCTTACACAATCAAACTAGATAGATGATACACTGCATTTCAGACAGCAAGCGAGAAGGAGAAACACCACAACAAGCCATGCAAAATGTCATAAAAAAGCAAGCCTTTATGTTGTTGGCTCTACTTTCTTGGACATTAAAGGGCTCAATGATAAGGATGGCCAGAGTGAAAGAGTTTCAGGCCAGGTCTTTGACCATGTTCATGTGCGTTGCCTACGTGGATTTCAATGATATATTGAACATTGTGCAAATTCTACTCATTTAAATATGTCACTATGGTAAAGTTACTGCATCTTGATGGCTAAGAGACTGTGCACAAGGTTGTTGAAATTTTGAGAATGACTTAGATGAGTCAGTTAAAATGGGTTGAAAATGATAAACAAAACACAGTATTGCATTTTTTTTCTTCATAGAAAATGTTACCAAAAATATGTTTGTTTTTTTTTATGGCGGGGCCAGTGAAAATAATGATGGAGCAAGTACTGAAGTCTGAACTACTGGCCCAAATTGACAAATTTGCCTCTTCATAGCCTTGACTTATACTATCAAGTCTTTGTGCAAAAATATAGTTCATAATCTGTTAATTAAGCTTATTTCTGACCTCCCCTTTCTATTTTTATTTTTCAGGAGACATGTCTTCTCCCACCATGAAGAAGCCAGAGAAGCCATTATTCAGCCCCACATCTCCACAGGACTCTTCACCTCGGCTTAGCACCTTCCCCCAGCATCACCACCCAGGACTGACCACCGTCGGCCACAGTGGTATGACTTCAAAATGCTTATCAGCACAGAAAGTCTCTCCAAGCTCTAAGCAGCCATCTAACAACTGCTTAACATTCTGGCTTTTTTAAAAAATAATAAATAATACAAGTTTTATGAAAAAGTGTGATACGTTCAGGGTTCTCACAGTCATGGCAAACCTGGAAATATTTGGAAGAATTAAAAATGTGCTTTCCAGGCCTGGAAAATCATGAGTATTAATACAATCATTAAAAAAGTCATGGAATAATTATTTTTTTCTAGCTCTGTACAGTTAAATATTTTATAATCTTGAAATGTATTTTTGTGAGTCTGTCTAAAATTATATCTATTAATCTTAAAATGGTAATGATAAACTATTGGAAAAGTAATGAAAATTGATTGGTCCAATGTTATGGCAACCCTGCATATTTCAAAACGAACACCTACAAACAGTGATAGCATTTCACGGTTGTTGCGGAGATGAGGACCCAAGTGCTGAGTTCAAAACCAAACATACTTTATTAACAAACTCACGAGGGGGAAAAACATAAACCACCCCATAGGGGAAAAAGTAATCCAGGAACTGGGGCAGAGGAATACATGTAACCAGGACCGACTGGACCAGGCTACGGGAACAAGGATTCAGAACTGAATGGAACACCGAGAACACATACAGGACAGACTAGAGAACAAGACGAACTGGCACACACAAGGAGATTAAAATAGGGAGAGAAATCAAGCAGGTGAATAAAGGGCTGGTGTTACTAATGAAACGATAATGAGCAAACAAGGAGGCGGGGTGTGACGTAAGACAGAAAAACACGTGCCGATACGGAAAAAATGGCATGAGAGCACATCGCCAAACCAATGAGGACATAAATACATTTACCGAAGTGACCGAACCTCAGCACAAACATGAAGACTGCTCGTGACCTGGGCATGCAGCGCAAAGCGAGGGCAATGCACATCCGCGGTCGCGAGAGACAGACACAAAGACCGACATAGATTATTGACGCATGCAGCCAAGATGACACAAGCACGAAGCACCCACGTCAATAACAGACAGACAAGGATTATGAATGTATGGGTCCCGACACAGACTGAAACCGAACTAGACAGAAAGTCCGGACCCAGACACCACACTCCAGACATGAAACACAACAGACTGAAGAGCGCACGGCAGGGAATAAAACAGAGACTGTGCGCTCACACAAAGACGGACACGGGTGGATAATTCCACAGACCTGTCAGGCCAAATCCCAGACTGACAGAGTGACAGGACCGTGACATAACAACCCATGAGAACCATTTGATGGAATTGCAATAGGTTTGCTTGTTTTCAAATGAAAATCTATTAGTTAAGTGCTTTTCTCTCTATTTGTTTGCAGTAATCTCCAGGAGTCCACCTCCACACTCTCCGCTGCAGTTCTCCGCCCCTGCCATCCTTCCCCCAGCTCACTCGCCCTACATCTCTCACAGCGCCATCCGTTACCCTCCACACCTCAATCCACCGGACACCCTCAAGAATTACATGCAGCCTTATGACCCGTCCAGTCCGCAGAGCAGCCAGGTGAGTGCAGCTTACTCAAGTACACACATATTAACCCTAACTCTAACACAATCACACGTAATTACTATAGTGTTTATCTCTATAGGAACAGAGCCGTTATTTCGAGCAACTGTGTATGCATTGTCCATGATATTTAATAGAAACCAGCTGTTAATCAGGGTGTTAGTTTAACATCTCAATGTAATTGAAAAGGTCCCTTTCCTGACACATGCACATACAGCATCTATTTTTAATTTCTGTCTCTCTTTTTTTTATTAGAAATGTTAGTATCAGCATAACAATTTGCTGAACTGAAAACTTCACAAGTTTGTGCAAAGCCTGATGATCTACGTTAACAGTATGATTTGAGAATGCTCCAAAGAGCATCATGTGTGCTTCAATGAAATTAAAGAATTTTCTGACCTTTAGTACAAAGGAGTTAACAGTCATGAATCATAACCATTTCTTATTTAGTTCACATCAAAACATTTGTTTGTTTTACATTTTATAAATCGTAAAACTTTGATTTTGACCCAGATTTTCAGACTTTTTATTCCCAGTGGACGTGCCCACACAAATATAGCACGAGCTGTTGAAATAACATGCATTGTGTGTGTAGTGCGTAGCAGCTGTAAACTGTCCAATCAAGATCATCATGTTGTCACATATGTTAACCATACCATGAGCTGAAGCTTCTCTTTCACGTTAAACTAATGAGAGACTCATTGTAACAGCACATTATATAAACACAAAGGTGCACAGCTTTGTGAGTTTCCAATTCCTTCGCCTTCAATCTCTACCTCTCTGATTGTCTATCTTCATGTCTCTATTGTTCCCACTGCAAGCTCAAGTTTGATTAACAGGCCACATTGTTTCAGCACGGTAATTGACCCAGTTTAGCTAACGAACACTAAATCATTAGTGGTTTGCTCTTTCGGCGCCTTGTTGAAATGTGCTCAGAGTGGTGCACAGGGCCAAACACAACAGTCTCTTCATCGCTGCGCGGCTCTGTTTACTAGCGCCGACGTAAATGAAGCGAATGGAGAACGAAAAGAGAGAGGGGGAAAACGCAACAGCAAAAACGAGTCAATAAACACTCCAACTATGCCAGCCACTACGCATTAACACAAATACATATGTGCTCAATGTGGATCCAACTCTATGAAAACTACTGTTTCTGCATATGATTAACTGGACTTCCCAAAGTAAGAGCAATTAAGCGAATCATTTTTGTTTATTGTGCCGTTATACTGCATTATTTCACACTAATATATTGGCAATCATGTCTTTATTAAAGAAAAAATTTAAGCTTATAAAACATGTTTTTGAGGACTTATTACTGTCAATTTAAGAACTTAAAACATGGTCAATAGTTTGTCTCTGCTATGGTCATTGTGGATGACTCCTGCTTAGCAGGTGATGGATAGGGCTCTTGGTGAGGCTGTGTTTAAAGGAACTCTCTAGATTACTGCCAAGTAACCCATACTGTTCCACTCATCTTAATTAGCACCACAAAATCACCCAAAAAAGAGAAACACTATCCAAACATTTTTGGAAGGGGAAATTTAAACTCCTTTCATTTTGGGTGATATTGTCGGAAGTTACTGATTACATTTCCACTTTTCTTGAAGTTTGATACCTCATTTTTGTGGCTAAAATTTGAAGAACCTATGCAAGCCAATATATGTTGTTAATTTTGTGGTTAATCTACCAAATATATTAATAAGAAAGATGAGATAGTTTCAAGACAGGGAGTTTCAGAAAATGAAATAGTCACTTGCCCTATAGAGTCAGTGTAATCTTAATTTTGTTGTTCATGGTTTTTATGCCTTATAAACTTACCGGTAAGCATTTCAAAGTTTTGTAGCAAACATTTTCCAGCAAAAGTGTATTTTGAGAATATAGCTGTCTTTATGTTATGTTAAAGCTGTTCAATGTCTCATTTTTATTGCAAATGTTAAGAAAATGTAACATTTAAGAACATAACACATGTTTTTTTCTTGCACATAAAAAACATATCTTGTTAAAATGTTGGCAGGGTAAGTAAAAAAAATAAATAAAAAAATGCATTGTGCAACTAAGAATTTAAAAGCTGTTTAACGAGTACACAGGAAGAATGCAGAAATATACATTATTGATGTCATTTGATATGTTGGGAAACACGGTGCTGATTGTCTGAGGGATTTCTTCCCTCTGTGTGATGGAAGCAAGGTCACGATACAAGTTTTATTTCCCCGCCGCTCGCACGGTAAACAAAGGGCTCTTAGACTGGACGAGGCATAGCAGGCTGGAACTGTTATTCGGGAGAAACCACAGGGAACGATAAAGGTCGTAAATATTTACCGTTGCTGGGGTCCGGCACTTGGTGGGTGGAGATCACTCTGCAAATAACACAGGGCATATAATCGGGTGGATTGGAGCCAAGGTGTTTTTATGCTTGCTTTAACGCAGATTATATTACACCCTAATTAAACATTCTATTCACATTGGGAAACCCCATGGTCCCCATTCTCTTTCATAAAGGCCTGTTTGAGTTTTGAACTTAGGGCCCACTATGTGAATTCTGTAGAGTCTGTCTCCTGCAGACATGAGTGGAAGGAGGTAAATGCTTGCTCTTGCTCTTTCTCTCTCTGTCCCTCAGTCCCATCAATTTTTGTTTTTGTTTTGACTTGAGTCATTACACATGCACACTCAGCTGTCTAGCTTTGATGCTGAAGTATGATGGTTAAACATCATAAGATTGTGTTAATCTACCTGCAGTTGACAAAAACCCAGAAAATTAACATGTTAATTTGCTGACCAGCACAATTTGCGTGAGATATTTCCTATTGAAACATGAAATTGTGTTGGGAAATATTTAAGTCCTTTTTTAATAGGCAATAGTATTTGCAGCTTGATGTTGTTAGTTGAAGGCTGTGGTATTTATAATTTAGAAATTTTCAGCACCACAGCGATGATTCACAAAAGTTTTAAATTCTTAAAAATTTTAAATGCGCTTGTCTGCTAAAAGTTCATTTTGTCAACTCCAATTTCCATTTCATGGAACATTTTAATATTAAAATTTCAACCATGAGGCCTGGTATAATTTCAGAATTATTTTTTTTACCCATGCCACAGCCTAACAGCAGTGGTCAGGTACTGGGGAAAGTTCCTGGTCACTTCACGCCAGTGCTGGCCCCGTCTCCCCATCATGGCACGGTCAGACCGGTGTCTCTCTCCATGACTGACACCAAGCCAATCACCACATCATCAGAGGGTAAGTTAAACTCACCTGTACTACCTGCATATGCAATGTATTATGATACATTGCAAACACAATACTCTTTACAATATATTGATTGAGTGTCTGCGTTACGTGTAGGTTATTCGACTCCAGGCACCCCCACTGCCAACCGTTTTGTGGGATTGAGCCCCAGAGACCCAGCCTTCCTTCACCAGCAACAGGTGAGACATAATCCACCTCCTTTACCTGTCTCTTTCTTCCTCTTTCACTTTACCCCCCCACACCTTTCTCAAAGCCCCATCCAGCTGTTCTGTATTCCCAGCAGGTGTCAGAGCCATAAGATAGATACATAAAGCAAATATGGTCATGAATATTAGACACTTCTGAGGCTCCATTGATGAGCGTCAAAGATAGCTTTCACTTGTAAAACAAAGTGAAAACTCCTGCTGTCTGAAAGTTGTATCTGATTTGTCATCATTTGGTAATCGAAGGCACTCACAGGGCATACATACAACATACAGACACTGCATAGAAGATACAATTTATTATTAAGCATTTAATGGTAGTGGCGTTCCTGGCAAAATAGCATGTTTCCTCTGTTACTCACTGTTATTGAAAACCACTTGCTCTGGAAACAAGGTTTTTTTTTTATAGGTTTATGGTTTTTGCAAGTGTGGTTTTATGTCACCATTAAGAAGAAGCCATTGGTTTCCATAAATCTATAGATACAGAATCCAAAATTCTCAGAATTATGCTAAACCCTTTGTCAGACATTTTCATTTAAGTACCCCCAATATATACAGTAACCACAAGATGTATTTGGACAGTTAGGACAGACTTAGACTTGTTTGAATTCCGTTGCTTTAGATAAAATATGAAACCAAGTGGCATCTACAAGCAAATTATGCTAGAGCTTTTCTCAATACTATCTTGACTTTTCTGAGTCATATTTGCAGTTATTTTTAACGAACTGGTCTCAAGGTGATTTTTAGTGGATGTATGAAGTCAGTTCCCCTCAAGCGCACACAGGTGTCCTAGTAGTGTAACCACAAGTGTAGTTTATCACATTAACTATGGGCATGTTCCACTAATGTTAACAACCAAAAAGTGTCGAAATACATTTTGTTTCATTCAATCTGGAATCTAGTGCAATGAAATTATTACATTTTTAATTGTGGCTTAAGTGTTAAAATACTTTACTTTCACTGTAAAAATGACAAACTTTGAGATACTTAGTATCTCTATTCAGATAATGCCTATTTAGTATAAATTAGTTGTAATAGTATAATTAGTTCTATTTTACTGCCATTCTGTTGGAGAATAACAGTGTAAAAGTAAAAGGAGTATTTCGCTCTTAGAATGAAATTGATTAATTTACAGCAGAGGATGTTTCTTGGACTTGAATCTTTATTGTGATCACCTCCCTTGAGCCCTATTCCAATGTGAAATTGATCTTGTCTTACAGTGTAAAAACTACTGTGGTACAATAGCTAGCTCTGTTTTCAAATGAATAAAATGATGTACAGCAAAGTGCAGTACTTAACATGAGTGATTTGGTTTATGTCAGGCCAGGCTTATAAGGTTTTTAGCTAAATGTTTTCTTTTTGGCAAAAAGTAAAAAGAGAAATAGTCTTGCGAATGTAAGTATGTGGGATGACGGCCCTCTGCAGCATGAAAGGGCTGGTCTGAGGCCAGTATTTTCCACCCTCCTCTAATTGAATTCATCTGCACGCGGCGACATCATAATTAGTGGTTTTCTCTTGCCCCGCTCCTGAGTTACAGTAATGGCAAGCTTTGCTTTTATTGCTCTCTGGTTTGGCATAGTTGGATGGGGTCAGAATATGCACAGCTCACCACCAGGGACAATGTTTCAGGCTGCCTCATTTCTAAAAACATGGGACTACTTTCTTCATTGAGAATTATTTTAGAAAGATACCTAAGGGGTGGATAGATGAATGAATGGATGATCAGATTTAAAGGTGGGGTATGTGATTTTCTTTTTTGACCATTTTTTCAAAATAACTTGAAATCCTATTCCTAACCCACTTACTGGCTGTAAATTAGAAGCACTGAAATGAAAATTAAGCAATTTAATCATCTGTGGAACGGGCAGGACTCGAAAAACTCCAGCCAATCATTTTCAAGACCATCTAGAATCATTGGACAGAAAATGTGTCAATCAAACGGTCGTACCATGCCCCCTCCCCCACCACCCTGGCCGCGTGTCCCGTTCGTGCGCATACTCAAAGCTCGTGACCCAGTAACAGGAAGCGATTGTATTTATGTATGGAGAATAGAGCTTTTATAGTGCTAGTGGGGTTGTTCCACATTTCTATGAATCCTGTTTTGAATAGAAGACCGCTGTACAGACGCCAGGGCTGGCTATGTTCTTTTTTTTTTACAGTTATGAGAAAATCAGCTCTACACCTTTCAAGAGTGGTATGCGAACCCCTCCTCCTGCTGTGTCAACAATTTGCTCTGAAAAATTGTCTGACAGGTGAATGCACTGTTTGACTAGTGAGTCTAGAACACTGCTAGAACACTGCGCATCTGAGTTTTCGCTCGTGCATGATTGCGCGTCCATGTTTTTCGAATGGGTGGAGTCAGGGCCAGCGTTGGAGGAGAGAAGGTAGGACCTTAGAGTTGTGTATTTTCAAAATCTGCCAGCCGTTTTGCAAATCACATACCCCACCTTTAATAAAGGAAGTGATATATTGATAAAATTGAGATAACAATGGATGCATAGAGTGATTCAGTGAGTGAGCTTCATGAATGAGTTCACGGATAGATGAATGGATGTCAATTATAATGTCTTTTAGCAGGTATCACATGCAGGCATCGCAGCTGCTGTAGTCTCTAATATGGACTCGACCGCTCACTTAATGCCTTTTGTTTTAGCCGTAGTTAACTTACCATGGAGATGGATAAGATGTAGACAGGATGATATATCAACCATCCATCATGTTTATATGAGCCTTTTGTTTGTCCTCTGAAGTGAGATTTGTATAGCAAGTCCTGACCCGCGTTAACCTGTGGCCATTGAGCCAGCGCTTTTGTTGGGTAAATAACGTCTCCCGTATACTCTAGCCTTTATTCTTGGTGATTTATCATAGGATATTATGAGATGTATTGACACCTGTGTTCCCCTGCTGGGCCTTTGTCAGGGCATGCGGTGTGACACGTGGGGTGTATGGATTACAGTCGTTGCCGTGGCGTCACCTTACAGACCTTAGAGAAATCTCCAGACACGCAGCAGGGCTCTGTCTTACTCTTTAATGCCGCTGTTCATTTTCTTTCTTCACACAAATCCATGCTTCTTTTATCTTTCTGTAGCTCTCATAGCTCATTTCTGTTTGTTACCTCTTTCTTTCATTCACATTTTTTGAAAAAGGGATTTTTTTATTTTTTTTTATTTAACCAAAATGCAAACTCTGAACAAACTACTGTGAGAATACAAGTCTATTCATTGTTTTATTTGTAAGGATGTCTGTACAGATCATCTGTACAGCTAGACTGCAATGGTTTGGAACTGCAGGAAGTTCGGCACGTGTTGCACAAAGCATCAAAATCCAATTCAAGATGAATGAGAGTGAGTAAAAGTTCACAGTATATCTCAGTAGCTGGGATATTGCTTAAAAATGCTGGATGGCAGCACCAAGTTGCGAATAAAATAAAGAAAATATGCATAAAAAAAAACGTATGCACTCACTTGATCTGGATACATTCATTCAATAAGAAGACATGCACATAAACTATGATGAAAACACATTTGCCACATAAATTCCTACAGTAGATGCACATTAAAAAAGTCTTGTGCACTCTAAACTGCAAAGAATGTATTACATCAATCAAAAGAGCCACAGTGGTTCCCCAATAGCTGCTACTTCCACTTTGTGCCAATTTCCCCAGAAGTGACGGTTTTGTTCTCTATAACATATGAACATTCGTGAATTGTTTACACAATATTCTTATTTGGTTTTTTTCCTTTTATTTTATTTTGCATCAATTAAAATCGTAACTTGGATGGAAAAATTACTGTTGAGTCACAATAAAGTAAACAAAGAATTGCAATATTATTTTATCGTGACACAGATAGCCAGGTCCCTGCTGATTAGCACCCCTTTATTCTTCTTCTAAAGACTAACATCTTCTAAAATTAGTTGTGAGGGTCTGTGTATATTCTGAAACACACCCTCACTATAATGACTTCATTACCTAAACATTCATGCTGTCTCATTAGCCCCTGTTTACTGGAGTCAGTTAATCAAACGGGTGTGTCCATACATACATTACATAATCACTATGCCTATTGGTCCCATAGCAAATGTTAAAGCTTATTTCATTTACAAGAACCATCTGTAGGCTTGTGGCCACTATGTGAGATGTTGAGACGTTGCTGCTTGTGATTTGTGGCTCAGGTCCTTCATGTAGTATGCTTGTTGGCTGTTGTCGCCAGCGCACATGACATATGATGCTCTATGTTCAAGCGCTGTATGATATGGTGCTCAGACTCTGAAATGCCAGATTTGGGATGGCAGCTATTAGAGTAATGGACAGTTTCCTGTGTGAAAAGCCATAAAGACAATTCATCCGGAGTGCAGACACTGTGGAATACATCAAGGCCATATCCTTTACATTGTGTTTATTGCAGAAAAAGGATCCCAGTTTGCTTCAGTGGTCAACTGATAAAGATTTTTCAAGTGGTGATATCTATAGGGTGCATGGTGACCAACGGTACATATAATGCCGAGATATACTGTATATACAACACAGTCTAATAATGACAAATACATTTTTCTGAGATTTAATGAATTTTTTAATATTTTAGACTATATTTACTCAAAATCTAAGTAAAAATGAAAACTGAATACAAAGAGTAGTTGAAAATATGGGGTTTAAATGGCCAATACTGATATCTAGAGAGCAGAATGGCCAAAGTTGGGTAGTAATTGACTGTAATCAGATTACACAAATCAAATGTAATAATTAGATTACATTTTCAAAAGAGTGTAGTCATTTGTAACGTTTGTTTACATTATTACATATGGATTACATTATCTATCAATCTTGATTTTAAAGATGTGCTCAGGGACTGTAAAAATAGCTAATTGGTATAGGAGTGCAAATTGGTACTCAATATAAACTAAATTAGATTTTCATAAAAACATGCAACAATTAATAAAAAATAAGTCTAATAGTAATTGGACTATGTGTAATTTGTAATCAAATAAATCTACCCAACACTATACTTATACCTATATATATATATATATATATATATATATATATATATATATATATATATATATATATATATATCAATATAAACTCAGCAAAAAAGAAACGTCCCTTTTTCAGGACATTGTATTTTAAAGATAATTTTGTAAAAATCCAAATAACTTTACAGATCTTTATTGTAAAGGGTTTAAACAATGTTTTCCATGCTTGTTCAATTAACCATAAACAATTAATGAACATGCACTTGTGGGATGGTCGTTAAGACACTAACAGATTACAGGCGGTAGGCAATTAAGGTCACAGTTGTAAAAGCTTAGGACACTAAAGAGACCTTTCTTCTGACTCTGAAAAACACCAAAAGAAAGATGCCCAGGGTCCCTGCTCATGTGCGTGAACATGCCTTAAGCATGCTGCATGGAGGTATGAGGACTGCAGATGTGGCCAGGGCAATAAATTGCAATGTCCATACTATGAGACGCCTAAGACAGCACTACAGGAAGACCGGAAGGACAGCTGATCATCCTCTCAGTGGCGACCACGTGTAACAACACCTGCACAGGATCAGTACATCTGAATATCACACCTGCGGGACAGGTACAGGATGGCAACAACAAGTGCCCGAGTTACACCAGTAACACACAATCCCTCCATCAGTGATCAGACTGCAATAGGCTGAGAGAGGCTGGACTGAGTGCTTGTAGGCCTGTTGTAAGGCAGGTCCTTACCAGACATCACCAGCAACAATGTCGCCTATGGACACAAACCCACCTTTGCTGGACCAGACAGGACTGGCAAAAAGTGCTCTTCACTGACTGGTCAGACTCGCATCGAAGGAATGAGCATTACACCGAGGCCTGTACTCTGGAGGGGGATTGATTTGGAGTTGTAGGATCCGTCACGGTCTTGGGCGGTGTGCCACAGCATCATCGGACTGAGCTGTTGTCATTGCAGGCAATCTCAATGCTGTGTGTTACCGTGAAGGCATCCTCCTCCCTCATGTGGTACCTTTCCTGCAGGCTCATCCTGACATGACTCTCCAGCATGACAATGCCATCAGCCATACTGCTCGTTCTGTGCATGATTTCCTGCAAGACAGGAATGTCAGAGTTCTTCTATGGCCAGCGAAGAGCCTGGATCTCAATCCCATTAAGCACGTCTGGGACCTGTTGGATCGGAGGGTGAGGGCTAGGGCCATTCCCCTAGAAATATCCAGGAACTTGCAAGTACCTTGGTGGAAGTGTGGGGTAACATCTTACAGCAAGAACTGGCATTATTGTCTTTTAGTCAAGAGCAGGATAATACATCTGTTAATCTCTTTATAGGGTTATTGGGCAATGCCAAAAATCTCAAATTGTCCAAATATATGCAGATAACTTCGAAAAAGTATTTTTGCTTAGGTTATAGAAAGAAATTAATGTGCAATGTATGAATTGAAAATGTTAATGAGTGCAGTTAAGGAATGGGCACATGTTTTGTCCAACGGTGATATGGTGTAATTTTTATAGAGCTAAATTAGCAACAGACAGACAGAAAACCAGTCAGACAGACAGCAAACCAATGATAGACAGACCAATGATGTCCTTATAGTATACATTTTACAATGGCACGGTTTTTAAATCCAGTTCATTTAAAACTTACTCCTAACACAAACACACAGGGGAGGATATTAGATGAACATTCATGCTCAAGACCGACCCAAAAGCACCTAATCCAGCCTGATACCCAGTGTAATGTGTTTTTGACAACACCAGTGAGAGGAAGATTTCATTAACTGCTTTCCCCAGGGACCCTTCCTTTTCTCTCTCAGTTTCTGTGTTGCCTCTCTCTTTCTCTATCTCTCTCTCTCTGTCTCTCTCTCTCTCTCTCTCTCTCTCTCTCCCCCAGAGTTGTAATCAGTGGTCACAATGTTATTTGGCTTTATCTAATACCAACATGCTAAAGCAGCACCCACCAACAGCTGTAAAGGTGCTATGGTTGCTGTAGTGTACCTCTATGATCTGAATGTGCAAGTGAAAGATGATTCCTATGTGCAGCCTGGATTGTGCAGCTCACTACTGACATCAAGTTTGCTGCTGGGGTCATGCTATTATTTATTTGATACAGAGATATCATGTGGCATTTAGCTGTGCCTTTGTAAATATGACATAAGAGCAGTGCAGCAATTTTTAAGTAGCACATTTTTTATTATGCAATATGTAGTTATAGGCATAACAAGTACAGATTTTATGTACACAGAATACATATATTTATTTATTTTTTTTGGCTTAAATAATTTATTTTCCTCTAGTGGCACCAAATGGAACAATAATTGTTTTTAATATGTTTTCCTGAACACTCCCCGTCTTTCATTGTTCGAGCAAACAGAGAGCCCCCATCACACACACAAAAAAGATGCTCAGACAAACAGTTTTGATTTAGCCACAGAGTTAACTTTTTTCTGGGAAATCAGCCTACAAATGGCTTACTTATAGTTGTCTCTAGATATTAAGCTAGAATTGGAGAAAGTATGGTCACATCACAATAATCACACATTTTTAACTAAATCTAAAGATTTGAAATCACCCCTCCTGTTGCCCTTGTAAAACTGGTAACCTTATACACTTACAGACATACAGTACAACACATTTAGGACCTTTTCAGCACATATTGTTTGAGGGTGTGTTTTTACAAAATGTGGGGTCGATCAAAACAGGATGAAGGAATGTGCACTACCAAAACAGTGTGATAGCTGACCTCCACTTTGCCCCATCCCCATTGTTTTCTGGCTTCAGGTCACTCGAGAACACACTCATATGCACACACACACAAACTATCACGCTCATTGGTGGAGTTTGTTAATGCAGGGTTGACAGTACTGACTGAGGTGGATATCTGCAGAAGCAGTGTGAAAATACCTCACATATTTCTCTATTACTCACACTTTAGAGCACATTCAGCTGAACTCCACTTAAAAGAATTTATTTTTCACTGAAAATACTCTTCTAATAGTCACAGTAGATTCTAGAGACCTGATATATGAATATAACATGCAATAATGTTTAAAGTAGTTGAAGTAGTTTAAATGCAATTAAATTAAAATACAGCCAAGCTACCCTTTTAAAAAGTAGTTAGCTACACTGGAAAATATGAACAAAAAGTAGCTAACTACATTGAAGCTATTTATGGGGGCAATATCTTTATAAATATATAACAATTTGCTAATCTGATTGTTTAATTTAGTATTTAATCACAGCTGCTTTTTTCTAGAACCAAAAGAAGGATTTTAAATGAATTACTCTCAATAAGGTGAATACAATATGACATTAAAAACAGTGATGTAGTGTTTTGTCATACTACACTGCTACTTGTTGGAAAAAGTAGCTTTTTACTGGAAAACTACAAGATAATGAAAATTGTTTTAGTTTACTCTCCAAAACTGTCTGATTGACTAGCTTAGACAGTTTGCATTTTTAGCTTTTTCCGCTTCAATTCTATAACATGTACAGTAAAATATTTTCCCAGCTTTCCCAGCTGGATCTATAGTATATATAATCTGATTTATTGCCGCAGCTCCCATGACAGGGCCAACTAGTTAGTCGTGAAATTTCTTTAAGTTCCCGTTCAGTGTTAGCACTTCTGTTTGCTCGCTTAATTTATGTGGCTTTCACTCTGTGAAATTGATATTTCAGCCACCCGAATCTCCGGGAGAGCACTAAAGCATCTTTGAAGTAAATATAGAAAATCAATTGTTCACCTTGCTAGATTTATTGTGATGGAAATGGATTTGATTCGGCAGTGTACAGGTGCTTTCCAGAAATGTCTAGAGCTATTGACAGAGAAGAAGTGGCATTGAATATTCATAGTGAATGTACCTGATGAAAGCTTGTAAACAACTTGTGAGTCTGACCACTGTTTTGCACCATGCATTAGCAAAATGGAAAGTTCGACAAAGCGCCAGGATGTGATTGCTTGTGGCATTTACTGTAAACCTGTTTTGTGTGTGTAAGGATATTACATTATTTTGTAGATAACTTTACACATTTGTGCTTCTCACACTTTCATGCAGACAACTTGTTGCATGCATGTGTGCCTGTGTGTAAATGTGACCATTTATTTGTTTTTTCCCCACATTCACATTTACATTTCCAAAAACTGCTTTTTGTGACCAGGGACCAAGTAATAACAATTCGGCTCCATCAACCAAAATTTGTCTCGCATAGAATGTTTAATGTTCTGCTTCAGTGAAAACTGCCTGCTTTGATTAGAATATCTAACAGCATAGAAGTGACCATTACAGACTGCATGCACCACTTGGAATGCATGCATGTCCTCCCGTTGCATTCTGGTATAGATGAATGACCTCCATGTAACCCAGCCCCCATTTTTGTATACTAACCTCTTCTTTTGCTTTCAGGACGGTTAATAATTAGACCACTAATTGTATTGCATGCCACTTATGACAATTGCCTTTTGTTTGATGGCAACTTTCTTCAATTTAAATGGAATTTATTTGGAATATAAATTAGGCCAATTTCCAGGCCCAGAAACTTAAGGTTTAAGATTTAATCTATTATACTGAATTATTAATCTTTATCATTAATGGTAAATTTTATTTATTTTATGTAGTAATGATTAACATGAGATAAATGTATGAATATGTGTGTTGAGATGAGCTTAGGCTGCTCCAGGTCTTGTTGCATGCTAAATGTTTGTTAGTGCCATTGTGCTAGCCCAGTTGTCTGACTGAGAGGTGTTTGATTGACAGCTGAGGATTTGTGACTGGCCCGTGAATCAAAACATCAGGTCATATGGCTCAGAGGAGACTTTGGGGATTTCTTGGCAAAGGTAAACGTTTCTATTATTTTTAACCCACCTCTCCATTAAATATTACTGTGTGCACTGTGCAACCTATGTTTGCAGTAATTTAACACCCTCTCCAACCCAGTCCAGATCAAGCCCCTTTTTAATGTGGCTTTACACATATTGCAAAAAAAAACAGACGTAATCAAAAGTGTATTTGTGTCATCACTCATTCACACAATGGCTATATTTGTCATTAAGCGTTAAAGTTGTTCAAACAACATGACAGAAGATAGAATTTGTTCTTATTTTCATTTTGACTTCTAACCATATTTTCACATCTACTGTAGGTCCATCTTCTTTTCCCTTTATTAAACACCTCCCAAACTTCACAAACCTTTTTCAGGCTGTCGTAAGACTGTTACCGTGCACATCTGGACGAGCAATCAAATTCACAAGAACTTCACAGAGCTCATTATAATGAATTATAATTCACTAAAATAGTTCAGTATGTTTAGTAAAGCACACTTCCATATTTCATTCTTCCATATGAACTTGAGGGTTTTGATATAATATGAACAATATGAAGGTTTTGTCTGTTAGTATATGACAAGTAATACCTTGGTCTGCCTCCCTTGACATTCGTGGTCAGTTAGACATCTGTAATGATGCTGTAGGATTCTTAAAGCAACATATCCCCCTTTAAATATGTATCAATGAAGAAAATCTGACCATTTAATGGTTAAAATCCTTATCTCTCTGAAAGAATGGCAGTTAGGAAGATGATTACTATTGGGAAATAGCAGAACTCTTGCATTAGTGCGGAAGCATCTGTCTGAGGCTCACTTATGGCAGAGAGCGGAATATTTGCAAAGGTCACTGTTAAGCTTGGGTTTTCATAGCTGAGGCAGTCAAGACTATTCTGTTTAATTACTCTCATCCTCCCCTCTGCATTAAAACATTTCAATGTTTAATCAAAATATTAAAAACAATATTTGCCGTTGAAAGACAGAAATTTTAATGGAAAGGAAGGTATGCATTTACATGAATGTTCTTTACAGGTGCTTTTTGATTTTGTGATAATACATGTTGTTTATCTAATAAGCAAAGCTAAAATTTCTACTTTGCATAATTTTGAACCAGGGGCTTCTTTCTAGGATTTCAAAGCATTAGGGGCTGAGGGAATCCACGAAAAGTCTTGGATGTCTTCTCATTACTGTGGTTAGGACAATTTAGCATCTTTCCTAAACAATATATATATATAATAATTATACAAATAATAATACAAATAATTAATTATATTATTTGTTATGAAAATGAAAGCATAAGCACATTGAAAAACTTTACATTTTTTAAACTTTGTCTAATAAATTCTTCCTAATAGATTATTTAATATAAAACAATTTATACATTTTTATAAAAATACCACAGTTACTATTACTGCTTTAAAATCGTGATACATTTTTAGTAAAGGTGATATGTAATTTGAAAAACTTAACCTCTCATTTCATCCTCAGTGCTGTTTATAATGTTGGGGCTGTCTAGCTGTTCAAGAGGTTTGACATCCTCCACAGTGCTTTAAACTAGAAAATTCTCATTAGAAGTCAAATAGGTTGCATAAATTTTGTCATCTGTGCTGAGATGTCGAGGGAAGTCCGGTTTCCCTTGTGTAAGTAATCCGCTCTGGGCTATCCTATATCCTAGGTTGACGTGTGCGCTTCAGGAATACAGTAGAATGAAGGAAAGAAGATCACTTCACCTGCGCCAGTGGTACAGTAATGTCTCGTGTCACTCTTACGTGAAAACCAGGCTTTAATTGCACAGCGCAAATGTGCCTTCCAGATGAGAAGCATATTTAGCGCATGTAAGTGCCAAACTCGAGATGAAAATAATTTAATCAATTCAGGACAGTTGATCTGAAAGATTCATCTGTGCTGTGCAGCTGAAGCAGGTTTTCGTGTGAGTTCCGAACAGAAAACATTCTGAGCTACACCAAAATCATTCGGACCTCAAGCCAAATAATTTGCCATAGTGATGCCCCTGATCTTATGTTTTGAATGTCTTTGCACTACAGTGCCCCCCTGAGCCAATCTAATCTAATGTGATGAAACTATAATGAAATAGTTTGGTAAAAAACAAATATGTGATAATTTACATCATTCATGCCATTCTGAACTCATGTGACTTTCTTAAAGAAAAAGCATTTTTGAAGACCAAACTGGTTGATCTTTCCATGTAATAACACTGAATGGGGACTGGCATTTTTACATTTGATACAAAAACACCATACTGTAAAGAAGTTCAATGGAAAGGAGGAGGCGAGAACTTAAATTATATTTTAATAAGAAACTTAAAAGACAAACACACACACACACATGACGGACATGTCCGTAAACTATCTCTCTCTCCCGCACAATCCTCCGCAGTCGACCTTTATCCCTCTCGGAGGCTTGATTAGTCTGATAAGGGGCCGGGTGTGTAGAATCACTACCCGGTTCCACCCTCCGCCCTGCCACACATACAAACAATAGTCATATACACGACTGGTGTGCATTAGTACAAGTCTTTTCAAGTCTTATGATAGCTTTTGCTGAGAAGCAAAGCAAAATTTAGCTGTCAGCTTGAGAACTGCTGTGACTGGATCATTCAGTCAGAATGTTGAACTTGATCAGACTCTAAAGAGCAAATGTTCACAAATTGGACATCACTACTTTTCTTCAAGAACACATCAAGATAAGCTAGTGCGATTGTCAATATTTTGAGTGATTCAGACTTAAAAAAAATTCTGTTCCTCACACAAAGCTATTGTATTTCTTCAGAAGACCTGAAAGCCTATTTAATAGTACTTTTGCACCATTTATAAAGCTTGAAAGCTCCAGTCCCCATAATTATTGTAATTACATGAAAAAGAGTGACCATTACAGTCTTTAAAAAGCAAACATTTTGTGGTTCATGGAAAAATTAAAGCCATATGAGTTTGGAATTATATGAGGGTGAGTAAACGACAGAAGTTTCAGGTGAGCTAATCCATAAAGTGTGTTTGGACAAATCCCTGTGAAACGTGTGCTTAGTGTGATTTTTGTCCTTGAGCCATATCCTTCCTTCTCCTATAAAATGGCATCTCCCCCTTTTTTTTCCCTCTCCTACACACTAAAAGTCCCTTGCTTACTCTCCACCTCTCTGCAGCGGGAGTGAGAAAGGCCTTGCTCAGCACTTCCTCTCTGCAGTAATTCTATGGAGAGGGAGAGTACACTCTCTCTTCCTTGGGCAGGCATCAGGGTAACAGGCCCCTGCTTTCATTCCACCCCCTTCTCTGGCCTTCTAATAGACCACACAGAGTACAGGGGAAAATGTACCCCAGCAAGGACTTAGACTGTATCTTTTATCTTGCATTACATGCAGAGATTTTACAATCAACATTGAATCACAGTAATTTGTGCAGCACAGACCTGCAATCATTGAAAGTCAAATCAGGAGGTTTTTAATTATAAAAGATTAACTTAAAGTTAACAAATTACTGTGATTCTGCAAAAAAAAAAGCTTGCACACTGACTGAGAGAGAGAGAAGTGTTTTAGGCAGAACCTAATTAGAAAGCAAGGCAGTTTGCTGCAAATTAAGGCTAATGCAGTTGAAGAGTTGACTTTAGGTCACTGGCTTATGGAAATGTGATTTGTTGCTTGCATGCACTAGCAAAGCTGCAGTGATGCAGTGTGATGCATGCCAGTCCATAACTCAACCCAAATTGAATTGCAGCCAGATTTGCTTGTTGCCATCCTGTAGGAAATGGGTCAGCAATCCATTAAGATGGCATTAGATAATCTAATTAACACCTGATCCCAAAATTAAGCAGGCCTATGCTTGCTCCTGCAGCAGGGTGGACATTTGAGTAGAAAGAACCTTTAGCAGCTAATGGGGAGAGATCTGCAACAAGCAAGAATCTGTAATTGGAAAGCTAGAGGAAGGAAAGTTGTTTGTTCCTCGTCCTTTTATTCGACATGACACCCATCATACATGTGTCGGGTGCCCATCACATCTCTAGCTGTCTGGTAACCAGGGGTTGCACCCCTACCCACGACAGTCAATCAGACACTGTTATAGTGGCGCTTTGCAAAGGCACAGTTTAAGGCAACAGTACTTAGGATTGTTAAAGGCCTAGAGGGGTGCTAGACTGTCTTTGTTGGGATATTAACAATCCTTTACTTAAGCGGCCCAGTGTCCAAAGAGAAAATAATATTGAATAAATCCCTGCTTTTTGAATGATACTTCAAATTGTGCAGGTTGTCTAGGAGAGGTGTGGGCTGGGCTCATACGATTTTTGGACTCTTTTGACTTGTGCCAGTAAGGAACCACCTAGCAAAATCCTAACAACCACTTAGAATACCTTAGCAACTGCCTAGCAACCACCCAGGGACCCTTGCTACAATATTGAAACCACTTAGAACACTGTAACAATAGTTTAACAAATGTCAACGTGTTTATTTACTAGCTAATTAAATAGGATTGGCATAGCTAACTGCTTACCTGTCTTTTTATGTTTTTTTTAAATGGCAAAGTTAGTAATCAAGGCATTCATGAACAGTATTTGCTGATGGAAAGTCTTTCAAGTCCATGTGCTCTCAGAATTGCCTAAAGTTTTTAAGAAATGTTGCTAAGAAAGGCCTTATTTGTTGGTATATTTTCTAGATGACATCAAATCCTAGTGTACATATCATAATAACTCTGAATAAATCAGAATTTATCAGTATAAAGTTGTTTTCTCAGAGATAAAGACAAAAGTTTGAATTCTCCTATTTAATTCTGTGGTTCGATTTTTCATTGGAGGTCACCAGATCTACTGCCATATGTTTTCAATAGCGTTGTAGACTGATTTCCCTTTTTAATGGCTTCCTAACAAATCACCCTCAAAAGAGAGTAAGGAGAGTAAGAAGGTTAAAGCTTAGAATACAAAGACATGCCTGGTCTCAAGTCGTCAGCCCTAGTTCCAAGTAATTGCAACAATGTTGAAGCCGAGTTTTAGAGTACTTTAATATTTATCAATTCATAAATCCTCAAAATAGTGACTTGAGTCTGATTTGAGTCCAAGTCTCCTGTCAACATCTCTGAAACACTTAATCACTCATTTCCTGTTAGATGATTTCTAGTGGGCATGAAAGGGAGAAATGGAGAGAAAAGGGGCAGTCGGAGGAGCAGGATTAAAGGAAAGGGTAAGTGAGGACTTAGGGGGGGAAGAGACCCAGCCCAGTTAGTTCTTCATGTGAGATATTTAACCCTTCAGAGTGAGTTCAGTGTAGTGATTCCATTTCTTTATACTGTTCTCTCTCTCTCTCCGATTTAGAGTCACAAAGATTTATTGGCATGATTTTCAGCATTTACTATATTGCCAAAGTGTATACGGTACTTATAGTACCGAAATAGACAATTCTGAAAATAAATCAAGTAAACAAATAAAGAAATATAAGAAATGATGGGTAAAAGAAAAGGACAATGGAAAAGGAAAAAGGTAAAAACTAAATTTCTAATTTAAAATGTCTTTCTCGCTCTTCCTTTGTTTTTCTCTTTTCTTCTTATCCTATAACCTAGTTTCATTCTCTTTCTTGGCAAAGTCTGACTACATTTGCAACATTAGAATCATAATCTGCTGCCCTGTTGTTTTAACCAAGATTCAGTCATTGGTTGTGAGTGATTTGTAAAATACACAGACAGAATCATTAGCTGCATTCAGAGCT
The DNA here is from genome assembly GCF_025860055.1 of Xyrauchen texanus. Lineage (NCBI taxonomy): Eukaryota > Metazoa > Chordata > Actinopteri > Cypriniformes > Catostomidae > Xyrauchen > Xyrauchen texanus. The sequence continues at coordinate 51,257,315 of NC_068276.1, forward strand.
CCAGGCAGCAGTGTCACCCCAGGCTGCCTCAGGAAGAATAAAGTCACTGTTCCACATCCGCTGGGTCCCTGTCCTTCACCAGCCGTCAGCTCCCCCTCGGAAAAACAAACAAACTCCAAAAGAAAACCTCGCTAAAGACTTGCACCTGCAGCCCAAGCAGTGATCCCAGGGAAAAGTATTTCCACACAACAGTCTTCTTTCCTTCAATCAGCCCACCTCCCTCCACCCCTCCCCAAGCCCTGTCCCCTTTCTTTGGGGGCAAAAACAAAGAGGTGGCTGTGTGTGCTGGGCACTGTTGACAGAGCAGGAGTTTAGTCTGTAATCTCCAAGCAGAAATATTGTGTTCGGTGATTGGGTGAGACAGGTATTTCAGACTAAGACGGGAGAAGGGAAGGGGGGGCATACCAGGGCTCTGGTTTCTGGCCTGCCTAATTATTCGACACATGTACACACCATTCAGCCCCACTGTTCTCCCCCCAGGGAACAACATGCTGTTTGTGCACACTGGCGCTTTTGCATCCAAGATTCGCACCACAGCTCGCAATTAACAGTCTTGTGTTGTTGTGGTGTTCACATGTGCTGAATACAGATAGGAAAGTTGTGTAGACGGTCCCCCTGACTTCACCCTATTGATCAGAGTGGGTGTCAGCTGCAGGGGGCTGAAATGGTGCATGCTCTTAGGGAAACTTCCCCCGTACATTTGCACTAAGGGTGCTTTGTTTCTCTGGGATATCCTGTTTACTGACACGATGCCGAACTCATTGTGTGTGCATGTGTGTAGAGCAAAGGAGTAGCTTTTCAAAAGAGGGTGGGAAAAGTCTAGACCTGATATGCCTCTTTCATTTACTGATTTAAAGAATTTTATGATGATTTTACTTCAAATAATAATTAAATGTATTCATGTACCATTTAAAAAATATATATATTTTACAACACTCCTACATTTACAAACTTTCAAAACTGACAAGGAGCCATACATTTTGTGTGTGTGTGTGTGTGTGTGTGTGTGTGTGTGTGTGTGTGTGTGTGTGTGTGTGTGTGTGTGTGTGTGTGTGTGTGTGTGTGTGTGTGTATAGTAGTGCATATAACACGTAATACAGTTTAGTGTCCTAAACTGTCTAAAATGGAGGAATTCACAACAGATTAAATACTTCAGTTTATTCATTATGTTATTATTTCAGGAGTTTCTCTTCTTGTTTAATCTTACTTATTAAAAATTATCAGTCTTTACTATGTTTAAAACATGATTAAATATATATTCTTTTAAATATTGGAATATTTGGGAAAACTTTGGTCTGTTACAGTTTGATACATGTGTTTGTCATTTTGCACACTGTCAACTAAAATGTAATTTTTTTTTTACAAAAATTAAATACCATTTTAGTCAGCAAAATTGATTAAAATGAATGAATACAACATGATGAAATGTTGAATAGATTACAAATATTTTTGTGAACAAATTCTGACAAAAAATACACAGGAGTCTATTTAGTAAATGTGTATAATCAGAGTTTAATAAATAATAGACCCTTGTATTGTGATATTATGCAAAAACACTTTTTGATGTACTCTTTTGAACCTATATTGTATATAGTTTATTGTATATATAACCAGAGCAATAGGTATGTTAAACACTGGATATTGTGTAAAAATACTTTTTGATGTTCCCCTTTGAATCTTACTTACACGTGATATTTAAAAGACATTTTCACCATGTCTATTCATTAATAACTCAAACAATCCCTTTTTCTTCTGTGTGTCTGCAGTCCTGGTACCTGGGCGAGCTTAATTCCATTCCAAGTGTCGAACGGGACTCCGATTCTGCCAACAAATGTCCAGAATTACAGCATAAACATCATTGGTGAGCCCCTCCTCCAGGCAGAATCAAGCAATTGAAGGGGGCCTAGAACTTGGACCCAGGAGCAACAGGTCCTCGGACAAACCAGCAAGCAGCACTTATACAATCGACCTGGACCTTTGTCCCATCCTCTAAAGGACATTGGCTTTGAGCAGTAGAGTGAGTGGGGTCAAAGTGTTCTATTCTGACATGAGCCTGTCCACACCAGTCAGTCATTGTGTACGGAGGCCCCTAAACTGAGATACTGTGATATTTACCATACAAAACTTTAGATGCCTTACTGTATATGCATGACATGCTAGTCTTTCGTAGTGATTCTCTTGTTCTTATGTCACGATTACTAGTCTTGGTTTACGAAATGATTTGGAGGGGGCAGCCACACAAGGGCTGGCTGGCTGGACGGTTTGTAAGTGGGCTGCAATTCTAACGAACTTTAATCAAACAGAGGCTCATCCTATTCATTACATAAACATAGGAACAATTTTGAACTTAATGTTTTTATTTTCATATTTCCCTCTAAGTTTAATTTGCACATGGTGCAAAATCTTTTGGAATTTGCAATCTTGTCAATCTTGTACTTATTTTCTCTAAAGGTAAAGGTTGGAATTTATTCTGAAGAGTTATGAACTCTAAAAAAAAAAAAAAATATGTATTCAATGAAAGAGGAAAAACCTGTATTACTAGATAAGAATTACAACCCCTTTTTTATATCCTTTGAAAAGGATTTTGAGAGAAAAAAAAAGTCAAAATCTCATAAGAGGCAAGTGCAATTTAAATGATTTTACTGAAGGGAAGCTATCATAGTCTGTCTGCCCTCAGACTCTAAAGTAAGGGGGAGTAAATGTTTTTTAAGTGAACTTAAACGTAAAACATATAAAAAAGAAAAACTATTAAAAAAATTGCACTCTTGATTCGGTATACTACAGAAAGCTGAGGGTGGAAATGTGGGACTGACAGTGAACGTTTACGTGAGCGGAACTGAACACGAACAAGACAGCACTTATTTTGAGCCGTACCCAAACATGCGGGTAGTTTTTTTTTTTTATTTATTAAAATGAAAACTTAAAATAGGTGAAAAGACTCAAACACACTGCGTGTATAAAATGGCTTATTTTGGCATATTACTCACCAATCTAGTATGCATGTTTAGTCGGCTGTTAGCTTCTGAAGCTACTGTTTACACTTTGATATCATGAGAAACTAGATGAACGCAGGCTGGTGAAGTACTTCAAGACTAAATGTGTATGTGTGTTGTGTGTACAATCTGTACTTATTTCAACCCTAATCTGCAGGTTGAGGCGAGATCTCAAGGTGCTTATTTCACGCCCACTTTGGTAGTTCCCAACAGTTGCAGTCCCAGAAATCTACGATTGCTCCCGGCATTTGCTATGCCATTGCCTCTCCAATCAGACATATTTATATAATTACTCTTTCCAATAATCTTAATTTGCACGAAAATACAGTATATAGTCCACGTTACGTGCCTTGCCTTCGACTATAGAAAACATCACTACACTTGTTTTTGCTGCATTTATTACCGTTTTAGGAAAGAAAGAATCCGTTTTATGATAATACCTATTTTGTACTCTGGATGAAATTGAGACATTGTTGATTTTTAGCTTAATTTACTACTTTATCTCACATTTACAGTGCATATCAAGGCTGTGTATAGTTGTCGTTCTAAAGTTTATAATCTACGAGCATTATTTTTCCAGTATTTCAGTGGTTTTCATTTTTGATTCTGTTTTAATCACGTGTTTGTTTTTCCATCTTCCAGTCATTATTGGGGAGGGAGGGGTCCAGATTTATAACAATTATGCAATACCAAGTTTTGCCTATGTAGGTAGTGCTTTTAGCTATGTGGATTATTAGAAGCTAGCACATAAATACAGATAGTGTAAACATTTATTTTGTTGATGTTGTTGTTGTTGACATCGTTGTTGTTATTTTTCCTTTTTTTTTCCCCCTTTAATTGACCAAAGTGGGAACTGCTTTCTATGCAGAGTGTGACAAGGTCTTTTTTTCCCCTTTAAGTGTACCAAAAGGTGGAGAGGTGCATGTAAGAGTAATTTTGTTTCATATTCTCTATAAGGGGAGGATGTTTTTCTAGACTTTGAAGCATGTCTGTAAAGAATGCACCATTTGGTCTAATTTGGCTGAAAAGTCACTGATTAGTCTACTGTGACTAACAAACTCCTTCAAACTTTCCACCTGGGGTGCTAGTTTGACTCCCGGAAGAAGATAACATTAATAGGGGAGACAGCTTGACTTGAGAGCGACAATCACCAGTGAAATTATTCAATATTATTGCATCGTCATTTCAGAAATATTCTCATCCCATGAGTAACTACCCCGTTCTCGCTGCAGAATAAACAATGCAGCTATATGCAATTCCCAAGTAGATGCCTTAAACTAACAAGTGGCTTGTTATAAAATGCGCTACAATCACCACCACGCAAGTTCATGCGTGTTAAATATGTCACAATCAGAAAATATCCATTTCAATTTACCGCCTTTTTGAGATCGTAGTTCATAGATGGATAAAACCCCCCATTGGGACAATAAGTTATTTCTATTGATATTGTTATTTTGGAGTTGTTTCATAAGCTATATATCTAGGTGAAAAGGAATCATTTAACGCTCTTATGGTCTCGAGGATCAAGGAAATCTTTGTTGGAAAATGAAACGGTTTTGCACCTACAGCTCATAGGCAATCATCCACCCATAGTGTCCTTCCAACTAAATACAGAACAACAAAAACTCAGGCTTTTTGCTACACAGGGGATTACCAGCATCATTTAAAATACACCTTTTTATAATAGCACTTCAACATACTAAATCTCCCCTTTATATTAATTGTTGTTTCAAATTCTAGCTCTTAAATCACTATACAGTCTGTTTTCAGAGACCTCAAGTCAAGCTGCCACTCTCCTTCCTCATTCAAGATTTAATAATTAAACTAGAAAAAAAGCCACCCCGTTATATGTGCACTGTTTCGCCTTTAGTTGTTTTTGATTTCTGTAAAATAAGTGCTTTGCAGTCTTCTGGATGTTGGCAATGCCACTGAAGTGCATTTTCTCCTAGTGTGATGGGAGTGTCAGGGTCATAGAAGTAATACTTGTGTTCTTAAAGGAATGTTCCAGGTTCAGTACAAGTTAAGCTTGACATTTGTGGCAAGATATTGATTATCACAAAATATGTATTTAGACTAGTCCCTAAAAAAATCCAGGTTCTAGTGAGGCACTTGCAATTGAAGTTAGTCCAATCCATAAATATTAAAATACTTACTGTTTGAAAGTATGGCCACAAGATGTAAACAATATGCGTGTTAACATGATTTTAGTGTGAGAAAATCACTTACTAACCTTTTCTGTGTAAAGTTGTCAAAGTATGCCAATTTTGCTACTTGGTTGCCTTGACGGCATAAAGTGGTAAACCCTAAAACAATGGAAAAAATACTTAATAATACAAATAACTTTACAGCTAATATAAAATTATAAGCATCTTGTTTCTGCCTTTAAACACTCCAAAAATTGTCCCCATTCATTTCCATTGTATTTGGGGCGGCTCTGGCTCAGGTGGTAGAGCGGGTCAGCCACTAATTGCAGGGTTGGCGGTTCGAATCCCAGCCCACATGACTCCACATGCTGAAGTGTCCTTGGGCAAGACACTGAACCCCAAGTTGCTCCCAATGGCAGGCTAGCGCCTTGCATGGCAGCTCTGCCACCATTGGTGTGTAAATGGGTGAATGGGACACCTCTAAGTTTAAAAAAGGCGCTATATAAGTGCAGACCATTTATCATTGCTTCAGTGTAATCTTATTTTTTGCTTTTATGATTTTTTTATTTTTATTATTATTATTATTTTTTTTTTTTTGTGGTAATCAACATTATACCACAACTGCTGTTGATTGAGCTTAACTTATATTGAACCCGGAATATTCCTTTAAGGTGCGCTGGAAACCGTGAAGGAGGCCATAGGTTGGGGCCATCTCCATGGCCGTTGTAATAGCAATTGTTTTTGGTAGTCATTGTTATGGGTTAAAATCTGCTCTGGCAGCTTCGTGAAATGTGAGTGTGTAGATGACTTTGTCAGAGTGTTTGTTAAAGGATGACTCTGACACTACAAGAGGAGAGTAGATGAGGGTCTTTCTGTTGAATTACCTGCCTTGTTGACAAAAGTGTGTACACTGTAAATTTCTTTCTTTCCCCTTTTGTAAAAAGAAAAAACTTTTGACGTAATCGTGAATTGTCCATTAAATGATGTCCATATTTTTTAGCGAAACAAAAAACAAACAAAAATGTGTTTAGATTCGTGTTACAACTCTCCAGCTGTCCATTAAATAAGAAAGAGTTTGACTTTGTAATTCTTTATTTTTGTTTTCCTGTACTTATAAAGTGGAGTTAATTCCTGTAAGGGACTGTAAATGTTTAAAACAAAATGATGAAGGTCTTTTGTTGTATTTCGTGTTGATTAACTTGGATCCTTGAGACATTTCATAAATGTTTGAAGTGTTGTTTTGTTAGTGTGGCCATAGGGTGCGTTTGATGTGATTGTGATATTGAAAATGGGAAAAGAAATGTTTAAATTTGTGTTAAGTAGGGTCATTTTTATTATTATTTTTACTGTTGGGAACTCCTAGTCACTTTAGATTAAAGGCACCTGATTTGAGTCTCCCAACAATAAGTACCAGGGTAATGTCGCTGAAGACATCACAAAATATTCTACTGTCTTTTGCAAAATTAAGCATGCATTATTTTCCCCATCAATGGAGGCTGACCCACCATACAATATACAGAATGCTTGCTTAAAGGGTGACATTTTTCAGCAAGATACTATGCCAATACTGGCACTTAGGCATCTCCATTCTCCAGTGTTTACATATGTCCGCTCTGGGCAGGGATTGCCATGTTAGAATGAATGCTGGTCACATTTATATGTGTCGTTTTCAGGGCAGGCTCAGTACGGAGAGAAGTGCAAATCCTAGAAGTCTTTGTGTGGACACGCAGGCATCTTTTTTATGTTACCATCGCAGAGGAAAACAGCTGAGCATTTGCACTTTCGGCAGTTCCCACTAGCTCTTTGATTAGCACATTGTTTGTTGTTTGGATTACGTCAAGCAGTTATGATGCTCGAGTGTTCATAGTCGGACTGAGTGTTGCATTGGTAGCTCAGAGCACTGCCCCTCACCACAGCATACAATGTTATGCTTATACGATGGTTAAACTTTATTTTGGGGTACAAGTAGCGATGTCTGTTTTTTCAAAGGGCTGATCTCATTGGTAGTTTCAGAAATGAGTTAAGAAATGACATATTAATAGCAGTAAGATATCCTGGTGATGTTGTGAAAGCCATAGTAATGGCTCTACATGTAGATCATTTATACAAGGTGGACCAGTGGAACCCATGCCAATGTCTATTTTCAGCTCTTCTGTGTGTTAGTGCAGGGAAAGGTAGGAGGAAATTTTTTTCCACATCCACTCTCATATTTCCATTTCTAGAGCATTTCCAACAGCATGAGTAATCATCGACATGAACAGGAACATTTTCAAAAACAGCATTTTATGAGACGTTTACAAAAAAAAAAAAAAGAAATACAATTTTTTTTCAAGCAGTGCCTGTTTCAGCTCAGTGTCTCAGTGGGCTTTCCCTTGTAAATAGAAAAACCATTGAATTTTCTTTAGGGAATACAATAAATGATCAATCAAACTCAATCTGTGGGATGCCTCACCCAATGTCTTTCCCCTGAAATGTTTCTGCTTATTTTGGTCCTGGTTCTATGTTTGATTTGTGTTTTTGTGCTTTGTTCAATTTTGGATATTTTAGTCAAATGGGATTCCCCCAGTTTCCATTGCAAGGAGAAAAAGTAATAGTTGGGCAGTGTGTTCTACTAGACTACACTTAGTACTATAATAGATGACAAAAAAATGTCAGATGAAAAAAAAAAAAAAAGAAAACGATTGCAAGTTCCACAGCAGAGTTAATTTTCTTTTCTTTTGAAGGGGTGGGTGGGGTTGGGGGGTCTTGTGGCACTTTTATGCCCACTGCAATCTCAGTGGTTTTGTGGTAGGTTGGTTTATAGCATGACAACAACAACACTAAAACCAACAAATGTTATAAAGTTGTAACTGTTTTTGTAGGGATTGTGGAAACACGGCTGTCATATGCAAATATTAATGTATGTTCTGAATGTACATTATAGAAACACTTTATGGAGTTTTTGTGTTTTTACTCACAGTTTAAGATACGCAGGTGTCCTTCAAGAAGCTGTATAATGAAGGCCTTGTTTTATTTTCTTCTATTGATTTCACTTTTTGTTTTCACAGCTATAAACAGTAGGCATTGCCTTCAAGCTGGTTGCATTTGGTGCAGGGGCTAAAATTGCCACAAGATTAAAAATGAGTGTAAATAACGCTTGACTTTTTTGTGATTGTTACGGTTATATCCAGCCTATACTGCTAGCAGCTGTTTTACTGCAGTCAATTACTGGAAGTGGATATATTTCCTATGCAAAACTGTTTAAACAATAAAATGAGCTATGCTACAAAGCAACCGTTGCCTGGACCCATTTCTTTTTCATTGCCTTTTCATTTCATTTGTGTATTTTTCTTACTAAAGTAATATATCAAATACCCAGCTATGAAAGTAGAGTACTTTTTGTATATAGGTGAATACAATTTCCTATATTGCTTCAAGAGTGAAACATAATCAACCAGAAATTGTAATAGGAGAATCATTTATTGTGTGTTTTCTATACAATCTGTCCCTAACAAAACCAAACATACCTAGATTAAACATCAATTATGACAGGACCAGGTCTCAGGCAAATCTTGATATGTTGAGGTAAGACTATATACTGCATGCAAAACAAAGAGTTTTTATGGAACGTGTTGGATATCTTATATCACAGTGATTTAATTTGCCCCAATTTTAACTACATTTGCCCAAGTCTAAACAACAATATACAGTATGCATAGATAAGTTCTTCTGATGTCATTTCCTGAGGGAACAGCTAACATATTCAACATATACACACAATGCCATTACAATAACAGCATATACCCACCGCTGTGCCCACAAGATAAGCCGTAAGTACTGTTGAATGCACTTATTGGCATAGCTCAGCATCTCTCTAATCCTTCAGTTCACTCAAGGTTGAGAATAAGACAGTTAGTTTAGGTCTTTGTGGATGGCACATTTGAAGAACAGGAAAACCACAGTCCTGCTGTCTGCTTATCAATTAGGTCGAAACCTGGCCGTGGGCACAAACAGAGTTTGTTTGGCTGCGAAACAAAAACAATGTGGTGCTGTGCTGATATAAAATTACCCCAATGTATAATGGTTATTACGCCATTTATCAAAATTGGTCAGTTAAGGAAACATCTGGCTTCAATAGCTCGCCTGAAGTCTGTAGGGTTTGGCTTTTGGGGTGTCCCAAATATTTTCCAAGGCTTTCTTTTTTCTATCAAGGCTTGCTGTTGATGATTTGATGATGTTGAAAAGACACAAATCAGACCGATAATGTCTGGTGGGGCAGAAGTACACCAGGATTTTGAGTGATTGCCTTTGTTTTTTGAGAGAAGGGGGCCAACCAAGGCTAGGTGGAGTTAGCCCCATTATGAAATACAACTGCCACTGCACAGGACTGTCTACCAGGCCTGGGTAAGATCAGATGAGAGGGTTAACCTGAAAAAGATAGAAACCGTGTATACAGTGTTTTTTAAACCTGTTATGAAATCATTTCAAGTGTTCCTATGATGCTATTGTGCAACACTTTTAATAGCAAGCTTGAGATTTTAGGTCCAAAACCTAGTGAGCTTCCTCCAGAGGCAGTCTTTTAAAGGGATAGTTCACCCAAAAATTAAAATCTTCACATCCTTTACTCACGCTCATGCCATCCCAGATGTGTATGACTTTCTTTCTTCAGCAGAACATAAACAAAGATGTTTAGAAGAATATCTCAGCTTTGTAGGTCCATACAATGCAAGTGAATGGTGATCAGACCTTTGTAGCTCTCAAATCACATAAAGGAAACATCGAAGTAATCCATAAGTTTACATATATATCTTTAGAAGCAATATAATAGGTGTGGGTGAGAAACAGATCAAAATGTAAGTCATTTTTTACTCTAAATATCCACTTTCACTTTTACATCGGAATGTCACGTGGTGCCTGTTTATTTTCACTTTCACATCTGAAAGTGAACATTAATCTGGAGATTTAGAGTAAAAACTGACTTAAATGTTATTCTGTTTCTCAACCACACCTATTATATTGCTTCTAAAGATATAGATGTAAATAAACACTGGTGTCAGATGGATTGCTTCTGTTTCCTTTATGTGATTTTTGGAGCTACAAAGGTCCAAATCACCATTCACTTGTATTGTATGGACCAACAGAGCTAGATATTCTTCTAAAAATCTAATTTGTTAGATACCAAATTATAATCTGACATATGTTGATTCGTGAACTATTCCTTTAATATACTCTGCTGATTTACCCACGAAGAGGGTTTTGTGTGGTCCGCAGTAGATGGGAGCGTGGGATTTTATCATGTCTGCGCATCAGCGGGATGTGTGTGTACAGAAACAGGTGTTCAGCATTAAAGTGTTTGTGTGTATGGGGGGTGGGGGGCTGGGCTAAGAGGGGACTTTGATACACAAAGAGAAAACACAACGTCCTTGTCTTGAGAAGTGGCATGCAGTGAGTTGTAGTGGTGGGGTGGGCTTGCACGAGGGGTGGGCGATTGAATGGTCCTCTCGTCCCCTGTGAAACACTCAGGATTAGCTCCCTCACTTTCCCACAGTCACACATATCCACCCCTCCCACTCTACATATATTTGCATATGCCACAGACAAGGGAGGCAACAAACAAACATCATATTGAGCCGTGACTGGCTATTCAATAGATCTTACCCACAGACACTCGCACACTCCCACAGTACCATTCTCACATAGCCTTGGGTTTCGCTTTGTTGACAAGGGGATTTCTATATGGTGTATGTCAGCTAGAGGTGTAGCGCAGCAAGCGAGCTCTGATGTGGAGATGAAAGACAGCAGATGCTGACACGGAAAGATCTGTGCATCCCCACGATGATCACTGTCATTATCTGCTGCTGGAATGTGGACTGGCTCTCTGGATCATGAGGCTTTTGCAGTGGGTGGCAGGAAAGGGGAACATTCACAGTTATAATCAAATCCAATTATTTCTCACCACTTTTAAACATGCCTCCCTATACAATTCCAAACTGTTCAACAGTGAAGCTTACCTTAAGTTCACTTTACTGTAACATTACATTGGAACAGGACTGCGGCCGTGGCTGCCAAGTTTCTATCAAGGCATTGATTTATGATTCCGAAGACATTCCACGGCCTCGGTTGAGAACATTTAGCTGTAACTGGAGCAAGGAGATGGCGAGGGCACAATATTTCTCTCAATACCAATAGCTGGGTTCTCTTACACAGCTGTCATGAACCTCTGTAAATATACTACAGATCATAAACTGATCCAGAGCTCTGTGAGGTATGATCACAGCCCCTGTGAAGACATTGTGCAGGAAAAAGGAATAAATGACACTGGATGAGGGAATAGTTCCCACTTAACAATGGCTGGACATAACCAGCCATATGTCTGAGTGAGGAAATTAAATGTAAGAATAAACTAAATGTATTTTGAAGATTTTACCAGAAAATTCTGCAACAGTAGATTGAAATTTCTTCAGCTAAACTCGTTCTGTGCTTACTGAAATCTGAACCACAGCCCCCAGTGGCCATAGCGGGAAATGTTATTTAACGTGTGAGCTTAAGTAAAATGTCCACAGAGGGGTGCCAAAAGCAAGTGAACCGAGTTGTTTTAGTTGCAAACGATGTAATGCAGTCAACAGGAATGCATAATTTATCAACTCTACCCCCCTAACCCAAGCCCCAATCCTAAACCTAACCATGAGTGTTATCTGTAATCTTAGAGGGAAAATACAATCATGCTCGTCATTAATTATGTGAACACGATTTCAGTCAGTGCACTGGAACATTCCATAGCAACATGTCGACTCCTCGTGTGATCACGTTGCTATATCAGCAGTGAAAATGTCCTAGCTATGTCAATAAGCTACGAAGAAAATAACTGAAATCAATATATTTGTTTGGGACTCTGACTTACTTTGTTCCCATCAGAAAATTGCAGTAGACACAAATTACATTAAATCAGTTAACCAGAACTCTTTCCTCCTTTTCTCCAAAATGCAGTGACATTTCTTACAGGTGGAACAGATGGATTGAAGAAAATTCCCTCATGTGCTGACTCAAGATCTTGGTTGGCTCAGTGCTAAAAAAAAATATGCAACTATTGTGTCTGTTTATGTTGTGAATGTGATACCTTTTTTGTAAGTATTTGAGTATGTGAAACCCCAATAAAATATCTACAGTATTAAAAGTGAGCATGATCTCAATATTTAAGAGACTATGCACATTCTCAACAGGGTATTCAGGATTTGTATCACTCTGAAGGGGTTTATTTAGTGATTATGATCGGCTGATTTTACATTATCCCTCTTATTACACTGCTTATCAAATAATCCTCAGCATAGTGATTTTCTTTTTCCTCCTTGAACATGTTTTTAGGAAGCCACTGAATATATATATATATATATACATTCAGTTTATACATTTATGCATTTATCCAACAATATAGCTTGTATCCAAATGACTTGCAGTGCACTTATTACAGGGGCAATCCACCCAGAGCAAAATGAGTTAAGTTCTTTGCTCAAAAACACAATTGTGGTGGCTGTTGGGATCGAACCAGCAACCTTCTGATACCAGTTCTGTGCTTTAACCCACTACATATATATAACCTTGTGTTTTAAGCATATTTTGTTTTGAGGTGAATTTTGTGTGGCTTCAGAAAAATGTAACAATCTGAGAAAAGTTTTTAAGCACATTTTGCTTTGAGGTGACTATTACATAGGTATTGTTTAATTGCTTTAAACAATAAAACAAGCAATTCTGCTATGCTGGGTCTCTGAGGGAAGTATGGAATTGCATTTAAATGATTTTATGTTAAAATAAAAGAATGTGCCATCAGAGCTGTTGTGCAGTGCTCAGGACAAAGAAGAGCTCTTCACTCATAGGGACACAGGTTCAAGCCCAACCTGGGTCATATCCTGATCCCACTGCCCTTCTTTGAGTCCTACTTTCCTGTCTACACTCTACTTTCCTATAAATAAAAGGCAAAAAGCCACCCCAAAAAGAAAAAGGCTGTGGAGTGATATGGGAAATTGTAGGAAATGTGTAGGAAAATTGAAACATGGGACAACAATCAGTGATGGGTAGAGTAGTAAAAAACTGTACTTAAGTAAATGCACAATTACTTAAAAAAACAATTACTCAAGTAGGAGTAAAAGTGCTAACATAAATAATTACTTGAGTAAGAGTAAGAAAGAATCCAATTAAAAGAGTACTCAAGTAGTGAGTTACTCATGACTTTCAATTCACGAATGATGTAATGGACATTAACGACCAACATTCCATTATGTAATACACATTTAACATGTATTACAGATTTATTATTATTATTATTAATAGGCATTCTGTCCTTATTCACCATCAGGTTGTTCCAAACCCATATGACTTTATTTCTTCCAATAAGGAGCTTTTAGACAGAATGTTCTCCAGTAGTTAAATCCATATCTTCAAAAGTGATATGATAGGTGTGTGTGAGAAACAGATCAATATTATGTCATTTTTGCTAGAAGTTCTTCTCCTAGCCCAGCACGGGGCAATATGCATTGAAGAATGTGAATCACCAAAAACAAAACTAAAAGAATGTGAAAGTGGTCTGTTTCTCATCCACACCTATCACATCACTTCTGAAGATATAGATTTAACCACTGGAGTCTTCTGGATTACTTTTATGCTAATATATATGATTTTGAGCTTTAAAATGTTGGCACCCATTCACTTGCATTGTATGGACCAAAGGAGCTGAGAAATTAATTTGTGTTCAGCAGATGAAAGAAAGTCATACACATCTGGCATGCGGGTGAGTAAATAATGAGAGAATTTTCGTTTTTGGGTGAACTATCCCTTTAAGGGCTCTTGTCAGATCTGGATGAATTTGTCAATAAGAAGAGAGATTTTGAAACCTTTCTAGTAATTATTACAGAGAAAATCTGAACAATGTCCCACAGGGACATTATATATAAAGCTGAAATATAAGCCAAAGCAAGATCATGTTTTATTAATGCCTACTTTAACTATTTCATAGATTTTAGTTCTTAGATCAGTGTACAGTTTTCAGTGTCGAAATAATTTAGATCATTAGTTCTGTACACTGTACCGCCACTCCCTAAACGCAGAGTATGCAGCCTGCGTAGGGCACCACACACAGAAATGCTGTCTGTTCACACTACAGTTGTCAATTACACGTTCAGCAGAGCAAAAGGCATTTATTTACACTTAACTTGGATTTTTACATGGATTTAAACAGTTAATCAGCCTGAAGTAGTTGTGATAGTTGCAAGTACCCCCGCAAGGGTGCGGGGTTAATGCATAAATACTGCTCATGACATTCAGGACGTGGGACAAACTCACCAATATATTGCTGCTGATTTAAAAATGTACCCTTAAAAACGGATGTCACCCATGACACAGAAAAGCCTGCATTATCATTAGAGCCACAACTTACCTCAGAGTGCTGCCTTAAGTTGGAGTTGCAATTTTAATCTTGAAATTTCCGCTTGTCTTGGTGTTAAATTATTTTTTTAGTGTGCAGAGCAAGTGTTTCACTTTGTTTGAAGAGACTGATGCTGCAGCAGTGATGGATGCTTGAGTGACAGTCTTTGACAGCGCACGCAGCTGTGAACTTCCACTGTCGTAAAAGTCCCATTCAGTAATCTCACAATAAATAACACATTAATAGAAATTAAACAAAGTACATTTTCCATTAGAAATTTACTTGAGTGAGAGTAAGAAGTGCCTACTTTTAAACCTATTCTAAAAGTATTTTCCCCAAAAAGTTACAAGTAAATGTAACAGAGTAAATGTAGCGCGTTACTACCCACCTCTGACAACAATCCATTATATGTTTAGCTGTCACTATACAAAAATATGTGCCTGCAGAATCACAGTCACGTTCTATAAGCACAATTAGTGCTTGTGCTGTTTACATTTTGTACAGTACAAATTCACTGTCCCATCTACTTCTAATTTTTAGTTAGGATAAAGATTGTAAACCAGAGCAGCCATCTTAGCCCTTAAATCACATTCCGAGTGGACAGGGCTTATTGTGATGACGGAATGGGAAAGCAGGCAGCTGGGATGTGCTGGGAAATGGTTGTGGATTAGGTTACTTGCATGGATTCAGGGTGATGTCTTAAGTAAGAAGCTGACAGAGACGATGGCCACATTCACACAGCAGCAGAATACGGTTGTCAGACCTGTTTTTAGTGCTTAATGCGGTTATGTCCACACACCGGATGGTTATTTATGGGTGTGACAACCGCATTCTATAACCGAACTGACACCCACAAATTTTCAGGTCAACCGCATTCTTGGCAAACCTGTGCTGTGTGAACGGAACCGTACTGGACAACTAGTTGTTAGTTACACCATTTAATGTGAGAGGTATGCTGCACTGTACACGCAAGTCTCGTGTGTTTTATATGGGACTTTGTTAGCTCAAGGAGACGGTGAAATTAGCTGCGTGTCATTCAAAGTTTCAGCCACTGTTTTCCACCGGCTGCTCATGGGCAAGAGCTGCGTGACCCAAAAGCTCTGCATATGGTTAAAAAGTATTTAAAGCCGCTGACGGTTAATTATGAGCTGATGGATGAACTTCCGTCTCTGTTGGAATCATTTATTTAATAATGTGGCGGCAATTGTGATAAGACATGCCGATGTTATGGACATCGCCATCTTTTAGTCACTGTCCCTATGGTTACATCTGTTACAATACAGTTGTGACTTCAGTTCAGTTCACAGTTCAGTTCATTCATACAGACAGTATTTGAGCCACTACTGCAAGCTGTTGTATGAATGAGACATTTCAAGACTCACAACTGTAAGTAAATATGGTTGTCAATCCCAAAGAATGTGTGAACATAGCCTTACATTAAGTCTCAGCGTAAAAGTATTAGGACTCCTCGTAGAAAAAAAATATTGAATTTCAATGCAAATCAAGGATCCAATAGTCAATGCATTACAGAAACTGAAGGAAACATATCAGACGGCACTGTTCTTCTTCCAGCAAATTCACCCTTATTTTGGTTTGAAGACATTGTAAACAGAGAACGTGCAGATTGTCCATTTTAAATGGATAGTTGACCCAAAAATGTAAGTTCTGCCATCAATAAGGCCTACTCACCCTCTTGTTGAAATCAGAAGTTTACATACATCTTACCCAAACTCAGTTTTTCACAAGTGCTGAGATTTAATCTCATAACATTCCCTGTATTAGATCAGTTAGGATAACTACTTTATTTTAAGAATGTGAAATGCCAGAATAATAGTAGAGATAATTATTTATTTCAGCTTTTATTTCTTTCATCACATTCCCAGTTGGTCAGGTGTTTACTTACACTTTGTATTTGGTAGCATTGCCTTTACATAGTTTAACTTGGGTCAAACATTTTGGGTAGCCTTCCACAAGCTTGTCACAATAAGTTGCTGGAATTTTGGCCCATTTCTCCAGACAGAACTGGTGTAACTGATCCAGGTTTGTAGGCCTCCTTGCTCGCTCACACTTTTTCAATTCTGTCCACACATTTTTCTATTAGATTGAGATTAGGGCTTTGTGGTGGCCACTCCAATACCTTGACTATGTTGTCCTTGAGCCATTTTGCCACAACTTTGTAGGTATGCTTGAGGTCATTGTCCATTTGGAAGACCCATTTGCGATGAGCTTTAACTTCCTGGCTGATGTCTTGAGATGTTGCTTCAATCCACATCATTTTTCTTCCTCATGATGCCATCTATTTTGTCAAGGGCACAAGTCCCTCTTGCAGCAAAGCACCCCCACAACATTATGCTGCCACCCCCATGCTTCAAGGTTAGGATGGTGTTCTTCGGCTTGCAAGCCTCACACTTTTTCAAATTTGCACTGAGTTTGAATGTAGGCCTTAAAACACATCCACATGTACACCTCCAATTGACTCCAATTTGCCAATTAGCCTACCAGAAGCTTTGACTGAAAAGGACTGACATAATTTTCTGGAATTTTCCAATATGCTTAAAGGCACAGTTAACTTAGTGAATGTAAACTTCTAGAGTTGTGATATAGTCAATTAAAAGTGAAATAATCTGTCTGTAAATGTCCTAAATTACTTGCCAAAACTATAGTTTGCTAATATGAAATCTGTGGAGTGGTTAAAGAAATAGTTTTAATGACATCTAAGTATATGTAAACTTCTGACGTCAACTGTATGACTTTCCTTCCTCAATCACCATTCACTTTCATTCCATCTTTTTTCCATATAATGAAAGTAAATGGAGACTAAGGCCTCAACATTTCTGCCAAACTTTTCCTTTTGTATTTCACTGAATAAAGAAAGTCATATGTGTTTGGAACAACAAGATTTTGGGTGAACTGTCCCTTCAAGTATGGATCCATGGCATAGAGCTAGATGGGGTAGACAAGTACATGAATGTACCTAAACTCTCAGATTGATGGTCACATCCCAGACAAACTCTCCCTTTTCATCACACAATATCTTTATCTTCATCAGTCATGACTAATCAACCTCAAAGACAGGGCATTGGGTCTGAAATGAGTTGTTTGAGTCATTATAATGGAATTATATCACAATATCCATATAGAACAAATTGAACATTGTTATAAGACTAGATCAGCAATGTCAATACAGCGTTTAGACCTCCAATACAAATGTATGGGAGAGCCAAAACCAGACAAGCGACTGCTTGTGGCTGCAACAGCAGACATACGTGGCTGATCTTTCAATTATGTCTGTGTATGGGATGAGTAGGAAAAGGGTTTTTGTCCAGGGGTTTTTGGCCGTTAGATTTGTTGTATATTCTCATCCACTAACAAATGTAAAACAGGCAGCGTTTAAACACCCCCCCAAACACACACACACACACACACACACGCACCCACACACACACAAGATATCTTCTTGAAGGC
The DNA here is from genome assembly GCF_025860055.1 of Xyrauchen texanus. Classification (NCBI taxonomy): domain Eukaryota; kingdom Metazoa; phylum Chordata; class Actinopteri; order Cypriniformes; family Catostomidae; genus Xyrauchen; species Xyrauchen texanus. The sequence goes on from NC_068276.1 coordinate 51,275,311, forward strand.
GGTTCACATGCTGAAGATAGAAAGAAATTCCTCCCCCACTCCTTCCAAAAAAACATTCATTTTCTCATCCTCAATACAACACTGATGCTGCTTTATTAAATGCTGGGGTGTTTGGGGCTAAGTTAAAGCAGATGTCACCACAAAGTCTGTTATTACAGTGCTGAAGAGCAACGTTTCTCTAGAAGCTTTTTTTTCCTGGCTTTGTTTGGCTCACTGCATCTTTAGTGGAAAAATATGGAGGACACACAAGACATGCAGTGGATGATTACATTTTATCATTATGCTGACGTGACAACTTCAGCAGAGCCATTAACTTAGCTAGGCCCCACAATGTGTCTTCCACAAGTATGCAGTAATTCAGTCTGCTACTGATGCGTTACAACCAAGGGAAGGGGTGTTCTAAGGCACAATGCAATGCACCAAAACCTCCCTGCATGGTAACATTACTGCCCCATGTAGAATAAAACAGCTTTTATAAGGTTACTGATATGACTAGAATCCTCATTCCATGTGAGTGGTCACGATTTTATACATATGTTTTAAAATTACAATTCATTTTTTTTTTTTGGTAAAACTTTTTTAATGGGGAAAACATTTGTGCACCTTTAAATAAGTCTTTTTTAAAGATAGACCTACCATGAGCTCTGAGATTGTTGATGGTATATGCTTCTGTTAAATCCATCAGTCCTTGTTACTTCAAGTTTATTTTTAAATTATGTAGCAGAATTCCTGGTGAAAAACTACTCTACCCATGATCCTGAGGAGAAATTATCCACCAACCAGAGAATTGTGGCAAACTAAGTGCACCAAAAGAGCTCTGCAGCTACCGCCCACTTTCATAATGCACTGCGAATGACGCAACTAAGTCATTATCCCTACACTCTCAAACTACCAACCTAGTCTCATAGAATGAACGTAACTATAACAACATTTTTACAAACTGATTTTAAGTGCCGCGTTCTAATGTTTTGCCACAGTTTAGTGGTGAAATTAACACTAGAGGCGCTACAACAACAGTGCATTTTATTCACTTTCCCACAAATCATGACTACAACAGCTGTTTATGACTTTGTTATAAACACTTGTTTTCCTCACTATTACTCACACCCTGCTATGTTATTATATCTACACACTTTTACTCTAAAGACCCTGTCTACACTGGATGTGAGTGTCGCGTTGTGTCGAGGTCAAAAGCACATCTACCGAAGCAACCAGCCAACCAACACCTAAGCTTAACCGATAGAGTTTTAAAACGCAGATGCAAAATGAAAAGCACATTATTTGAGGCAACCACATAATTTCGTGTCACTTTTATGACACTGGCATGTCATGCTTGCATTCTTGTCTGGAGTGGTGGTGGTGTAGTGGGCTAAAGCACATAACTGGTAATCAGAAGGTCACTGGTTTGATCCCCACAGCCACCATCATCGTGACCTTGAGCAAGGCACTTAACTCCAGGTTTCTCCGTGGGGATTGTCCCTGTAATAAGTGCACTGTAAGTCGCTTTGGATAAAAGCATCTGCCAAATGCATAAATGTAAATGTCTTTAACTGCAGTCCTCTAAATTAAAAAAAACAGTGCTCTATGAGGTGAGCTATCACACAAGCCAATTACATTAGAATAAGTGTGTATATATATATATATATATATGTGTAGGTGGGTCTGTAATACAAGCGTTAAAATGTATAGTTTTTTAAATTATGCGTTAGTATGTCGATATCATAACATAGCAGGGTCTTAGAAATAGAAAGAAACACAGTTGTTGTAGTGCCTCTAGTGTTGATTTCACCTGGAAACTGCAAGGAATTTAACCTGGTGACGCATATAACAAGTTTTCAAAAATGTATATAGAGTCACGTTTACATTATGATACCAGGTTGATTTTAGATCACTATTGGTTAGGTTTAGGTTAAAGTTTTATGTTAGGGAGGTGCATTTTACTCATTAAAATGTCAATCTAAGATTCACCTTAAAAGCCTCATCTGATTGCAACATCATCTCACTCGCTTTTGGTGCCCCTCGCTGGACATTTAACTGGGAAACTGCAGCAAAACATGTCATACAGCACGTCATTCTGGTTTGCATAAATGTTGCTGCACCCTGCATTCCAAAAAGGTAAATCCCCATGAAGTGCACTTTGAAGGGAGAACAATAATGATAGTCATGCTGAATGATGCTTCAAACAGAATTTCCAATAAAAATGACTAAAAAGGTGAGTTTCGAATGACCCTTATTTTTGAGCCCCTCACCTTTTAAAATATATTAATTACTTATAATCAACAAATTTAAATCAATATTTTTATGTTTTTCCTTCATTTCTAATTAGGTTACATCATACACAGTGCTTAATGGGATTGTAGTTCATTCTTTCATTTAAGAGTTTAAGTACACATTCTTGAGCTTTTTTGTCTTTTCAAATACTAGTCAATAAATATTTTAATTATCAGTAATAATAATCATTGTATTGTATTATTATATAGATATATTATCAAGATATATTATATAGAATGTTCGTTTACAGGTGTGGGTTTAAATTAATTTTACAATGGCTTCTAACACAGCTATTCGATTCAGAATGTAGAGTCGGTACAATCCATTTAATAAAGTTCTTTTAAAACTTTAGAAATACTGAATAAATATCTGAATCTCACCAATCTACCCCCCTTTAAGCATAGTCCTACATCATTGCTACCAGCAGTAAAAAGAAAGAAACAATAGTCAAACGAATTGTTTTCTACTTTGACATTGTTACATTTGACTGGGTGCTCCAGCTGAGTTTGCTGGCTGCATAAGTGCTAAATGCACTTGCTGGTTGCATAGTTGACCTTTGCTCAGGTTCACAGAATTGGCTGCATCTTAATGAGTAGCCCATGTGTGAGTATGACAGAGCAATTTGTTGGAATGAGGAGCGCAGTACCTCCATTTGTTAATTTGGCCACTTTGGATGTATGAATTAAAATCACCACGTAGACTCGTTAAAGTGAAAGGTGAAGTGTGTGAGATGTATTCAAGTGTGATGTATGTGTTGAGCTGTGCATGAGTGTGTGTTCTGTGTATGATCTTGACATGTAAACTGATGTAAGCGCGCGCGTTTATGTGTGAGTACGCTGTGGAGAGTTCAAATTACACTATATGTACGTGTCGACAGGTGCGTGTTTGTATTTGTTACGTGAATTCGTGTTTTCTCCCAAGCTGAGGCCTGTACTCGTTCCCACCTGCTCTGCATTAAGTACCTCAAGCAGCATAATGAGCTGCAGGTGCGCGCGCTGGTCAGAGCTGAGTGGTGCGCGGGTCGCCTGCTGTTTCTAGGTTGGCGTCAGCGAGAACGGGCAGCGCGCTCTAAAACAGCGCCTGGCAACATATCAGCACTTGGCCCGCGTTAACACCAATTCCCATTAAAGATTGCATCCGCAAAAATAATAATTAAGCGCTGTGCAACTACACCTTCCTCTTTTTCCCGTTCATTTTTCTGGCTTTTTCTTTCATCCTTTGGCGCGCGCTCTAATTATTGTTCATTATTGTTGTGCTTTAATTGGCGTATTGGAGTTTTGTGGCAGAAACTAACTAAAGAGTCGCGCGGGAAATGGAGCACGCTTTTAGACGCAACGCAGAAAGAGTAAATGTGACAGTTGGTAAAGGGGAAATTGACTTTTACGTCCACCTAATTGCGTGATGAATAACTCGAGTTATATACACTGTCACCCACATATTGCGTTTCCTCTGTTTGCCTCGATGATGAGGAATTTGTTCAGTAATTATGGTTTATGTAAGGCGGCCAACTTCTGCTCGACAACAATTAAGCCACATACAGCAGTGGGGGTGTTATGTGTGGAACATTATAATTGCTTGGACTCAGTTCTAAGTCTAAACATGTTTATATCTTTAACCCATAGAATTACTTTTGCATGACTTTCCCTTATTTTCTGTCACTCTGGATTTAAAAAAGGCCACCATTTGCTCAAAATGATTTAATTGTTTATTCCTTTGCACTATCAATACAAAACTGTACTGTACCCCAGACCTGGTACAGTTGACCTGTTTGAGAACAACAGACAGCTGGGGAATTCTTTAAGTTTCCATTAGGAATCTACCTTTTGTGTCTTTTGTAAGCAGCAGGGTCAGAAATTAAGGGAGCTCTGTGCAAAAAAGTCATAAAAAGTGAGAAAAAAGTTCCCCTTAATTCAAAATGTTGGGGCAAAAAATCTGTTATACATTTTAAAGCATGAGCATTTGTATTAATACATTTATGAACAGATGAGTCACAGTTTGTTTTATAAGGTTAGAAACCAAATTTCACTCATACAGTTAAAAATACCCCTGAAATCCATGGGGAAAATATTGCTCCTTAATGTAAAAGTTAATTTCTGACACTGTTGTAGAGTCTCAAAACGGATCCTAATCCGGATCCAGTTTCCTTAAAAATTTGAAAGAGTTGCGTATAAGTACTTTAGGCTATGCCATTCAGACACACCCAAATCTTTATCTTTAAAAATGAATTAAAATGAATCAGTAGACAACAACTGTGGTCAATAAGCCTTTGGGACATGGGTAGTCCATTGTTTATTGAGCATTTATCAGGAGAAGAAAAGATCCCTGGATTCAAACCAACATACCATCAGACTGTGTACTGCATTTGAGGAAGAACTTACTTCTTGGACTTTTTTAAAGCACTGTGCATGAGTAGTGCAGGGTAGCAACATATTACATACAATCTAGATTAAATAATCAGATTACAAAACTCAAGTACTTAAAATGTGATTAAAATGTTTTTGGACTACAGTTACTTTTATATAGATTACATAATTACGTATTAACAAGGAAACAGTATTCAATTGTTAATTTACTGATCATCCTAATCAATCTCTTTTATTGTTTTGTTTATTTTATGATTGTTTTATGTTGATTTTATTGTCATTGATGTTCAAAATGTTGTTAGTGTTTTATGCAGTCAAAAAAAACTTCTCAGTGTTTTGAATTTTAAACTTTGGCCATGCACTGTCATTGCTGTTAGATTTAATGTTTATTTCATTCATGTACTGTTTAATGCATTTTTGAAAATGTCGTAAGGAGCTCTTTTTGTTAGTAATAAAGAATGGAATACATTTTCTTCCTCTTTGTACTTTTATGTTAAAATTATTATTCTACTCAAATGGATGTGACAAAATAAAACAGAATTAGGTTGAAAGTAATCCAAAAGTAATCAGAAAAAGTTTATCTACGAAATGACGTTACTGATTGCATTTTATGTCATTTAATTTGTAATCAGTACTTGATTGCAATTCACAAGTAATCTGCCCAGCACTGTGCATGTATCAATATCTTTCAGTGCCAGACATATTTCATCCAGGAACAAGGACGTTGTCCCATGGCCCCAATATATGACATGGTAACAGCCACAATAATTTGACCAATTAAAAAATTTAACCACAAGGAACAACTTTCTTAGTATATATCGTAAATTACATATACTGCATACTGTATATATATATATATATATATATATATATATATATATATATATAGCACATACTCTTTTATGAATATTGTCATTTGACATACAGTACAGCTTTTGGCATTCTATATACAGTGAGGAAAATAAGTATTTGAACACCCTGCTATTTTGCAAGTTCTCCCACTTAGAAATCATGGAGGGGTCTGAAATTGTCATCGTAGGTGCATGTCCACTTTGAGAAACCTAATCTAAAAAAAAAAATCCAGAAATCACAATGTATGATTTTTTAACTATTTATTTGTATGATACAGCTGCAAATAAGTATTTGAACACCTGAGAAAATCAATGTTAATATTTGGTACAGTAGCCTTTGTTTGCAATTACAGAGGTCAACCGTTTCCTGTAGTTTTTCACCAGGTTTGCACACACTGCAGGAGGGATTTTGGCCCACTCCTCCACACAGATCTTCTTTAGATCAGTCAGGTTTCTGGGCTGTCGCTGAGAAACACAAGAGTTTGAGCTCCCTCCAAAGATTCTCTATTGGGTTTAGGTCTGGAGACTGGCTAGGCTACGCCAGAACCTTGAAATGCTTCTTATAGAGCCACTCCTTGGTTATCCTGGCTGTGTGCTTCGGTTCATTGTCATGTTGGAAGACCCAGCCTCGACCCATCTACAATGCTCTAACTGAGGGAAGGAGGTTGTTCCCCAAAATCTCGCAATACATGGCCCCGGTCATCCTCTCCTTAATACAGTGCAGTCAGCCCTGTCCCATGTGCAGAAAAACACCCCCAATGCATGATGCTACCACCCCCATGCTTCACAGTAGGGATGGTGTTCTTGGGATGGTACTCATCATTCTTCTTCCTCCAAACACGGTTATTGGAATTATGACCAAAAAGTTCTATTTTTGTCTCATCTGACCACATGACTTTCACCCATGACTCCTCTGGATCATCCAAATGGTCATTGGCAAACTTAAGACGGGCCTTGACATGTGCTGGTTTAAGCAGGGGAACCTTCCGTGCCATGCATGATTTCAAACCATGACGTCTTAGTGTATTACCAACAGTAACCTTGGAAACGGTGGTCCCAGCTCTTTTCAGGTCATTGACCAGCTCCTCCCGTGTAGTTCTGGGCTGATTTCTCACCTTTCTTAGGATCATTGAGACCCCACGAGGTGAGATCTTGCATGGAGCCCCAGTCCGAGGGAGATTGACAGTCATGTTTAGCTTCTTCCATTTTCTAATGATTGCTCCAACAGTGGACCTTTTTTCACCAAGCTGCTTGGCAATTTCCCGTAGCCCTTTCCAGCCTTGTGGAGGTGTACAATTTTGTCTCTAGTGTCTTTGGACAGCTCTTTGGTCTTGGCCATGTTAGTAGTTGGATTCTTACTGATTGTATGGGGTGGACAGGTGTCTTTATGCAGCTAACGACCTCAAACAGGTGCATCTAATTTAGGATAATAAATGGAGTGGAGGTGGACATTTTAAAGGCAGACTAACAGGTCTTTGAGGGTCAGAATTCTAGCTGATAGACAGGTGTTCAAATACTTATTTGCAGCTGTATCATACAAATAAATAGTTAAAAAATCATATATTGTGATTTCTGGATTTTTTTTTTTAGATTATGTCTCTCACAGTGGACATGCACCTACGATGACAATTTCAGACCCCTCCATGATTTCCAAGTGGGAGAACTTGCAAAATAGCAGGGTGTTCAAATACTTATTTTCCTCACTGTATAAGGGATTAGGGAAGTAGGCATATTTGGAGACAGGGTGAATGTTCAAAGATTAACAGCAAAATTTATAGTAAATAAGGACTTACATTTTGGTCTGTTTCTCACCAAAAGTGAATGTATCGCTTCAGAAGACAAGGATTAAACCACTGCAGTTACTTGTATGCTTTTTTTACTTTAATGTCCTTATTGAAAGTTTGAACCCCACTGACCTGCATTGTATGGACAAAAACACCTCATACATCCAAAATAGCTTTGTTTGAGTGTGAGTGTGAGTATATGATGAGAGTATTATAATTGTTGGAAGATCTGTCCCTTTAAAATGTTCTAATTAATGACGTATTTTAACTTGTATGAACCAGAGATGGAGCACTTGTATTAAATTAATGGGAGAAATTGGAACGCTCATGTCTGATATAGAACAGGAATACTTTTTAATATTCTTTTCATGATTTTTTCATGATTTGAGCTAAAGAAACTTTGGTTTTAAAAACAGATTTTACTGCTGTTTCATAATCAGAATCTTGACCAACCGTTTTTGAAATGTCAGTCTTTCCCAATTCAAGTAGATAGAAGCTGCACTTTCATGCAGCTTATGTTCATTAAAAATAGCTGCCCGGGAGCCTTTCAAAGATGGACTGACTTGTCATGAAAGGGACTTTGATTTAAACTCAACATAAAGAAACAAAAAATCGAGTGATTGTGTATTTGTGTATGTAGCTCTTTTGATAACTTCCCACACAACTAGCCTCTTAAACATTGTAATTCAAGTATTAAAGAAAAATAATTCACTTTCAACATGCAAATATATGGAGAAACTATTCACACATTTGAACACTACCCTGATTTATTTACTGCAAATAGCCATTTCAGCTCATATTCACAAAATGTTTTTAGTTTTACTTTTGTATGTAAACTCTATTACCTCAGTTTCACAAATGTTTTTAATACTATTTTACCCTCCCTTCAATTTTCTATAATTTGAGTTTAAGTATGCTGAACCAAACCATTAATATATAAAGATGTTCAATATTGGCAAAGAAAAACAAACTCATACCATATGAACAAGGAAAAAAGTATGACCATTACCAAACAAAATGATCTTCAGTCTACTGTAAGAAATGACATTTGTTCCATGCTTGTTTTGTCTGTGTTGTAATTGAAAGCAGGACCAGGAGCAGCAAGTGAAACACATGGCATCAAGACAGTGTGTGGTAGCCAGCGGTCAAGCCTTTCTGGCTTGCCTTTAGTGTTGGCTGTCCATTCCCATCACATCAGGACCCTGTTGCTTGTTGTTATCCATCACAATGCCTAAGTTAGGGAAAATATACAGTATGGATGACACATAACATGTCCATGCATAGACTTTTTTTAAACATCAAGATTTTATCTTGAAATGTATATGAATGTACAGTATAAGGGAAAGCATATAATACTGTAAGGTCCTGTAACTGGTCACAATTTCTTTAACTTTTTTCACAGTTTCTAAACACCTATTTGCCTTCAATAGTTCATTTGAAAGGGAAAGTTCATCCAAAAATAAAAACAATGTGTCATAATTTACTCCCTAATGTTGCTCAAAACCTGTATGACTCTCTTTCTTCCATGGATCACACAAGAGTCAATATTGACAAAATGACAGCCTCAGTCACCAATCACTTTCATTATTTTGAAAAAAGATGATATCAATGTGAGCAGTAACTGAATGGTGACCAAAGTATACTTTGTATGTCTGCGTTGGTGATAACTCTGCGTCCACGGGCACAGTATGCGGGATGCATAACAATAGCTACATAATGATTATAGAAGAATTTGCAAAATGCTGTTTAAAATAGTTTTAAGTAGAGCATAGCATGTCACACTGCAGGACACGTCTACTATTCAACTATCCGTGTAAACACATTTTGTTTTATACACATTTGCCAGGACAAAAGCTAGTCCTGTACAGTACTACTATCTTCTCTTTGAATCCACTCGCAAAGAAAAAAAAATGGCCCAAGTTGGAATAATAACATGATGGATGTATCAAACTTTAATGTTCAATTCTTACATTTTATGGATGGGACACTCTATGTTACTGGATACCCTCTGGATTATAGTAAATTAGTTAGAGGCCACATACTTGCATATCATTTAGCTCTGCATACATCAAGCTGCCTACTGTAGGTATTTGAGAATGGCAGTCTTGTGTTTTATTCCCCACTTTCTTTAGGGAATCTCAACAAATCCCATGTACATAAGTCTCAGCCAGCCTCCTCCCCTATAGTGTAGGTGATTTTATAATGACCCACATCAATCCTGCTTTGGCGTGGGGAGAAAGAGAAATGGGGAGAGGAAACGAAAAAGAGGGAATGGAGCACGCCTACAAATGCAGCCACATGTTGGACCTTGAAGGCCCCCGCATTAAGGCTGTTAGGTTGTAGGGTTCACAGGATGGAATCATATTCCCACAGCGAAAGAGAGAGCGAGAGAGAGAGAAATGCCTGCAGAGGTTTGTCCAGCCCAGTCCCGGTGCATGTGGTATTAACACTAAACCACAAGGGGTAGAGGCGTTAGGAAGAATGCACACCCTTGCTTAGAAAACCACAAACAGAAAACCACTGATTACATACTGTACTCTTGAAAAGAAACCACAGGGTGAGATGGAGAGATAGGTATCACTTTGTGTGTGTTCTGTGTTTTTAGTCTTCAAGTTAACATTAAATCAAAATACCTAAAATTACCCTTTTACTTTCTTAATGCACATTGTTGGTCTTATTGTGCACGGTTAATTGGTGCACGTTATTTCTGGAATGAAGTCTGTAATTAAAATGTAATAATATGCAATGCCTTAGAAAGTCTTATTCTTTTAAAAATGAGGAGAAAACACCACTTTTTTGTTGATGATGTCAAATGCATGCAATTAATACCTATAGTATTTTGGTGCAACTGTATCAGTCACTTGGTAGAAGCTAGCCAAATGACTGTCAGTTAATGCCAACAAAAGCAGTTTGAATGGCATGTAATAAATGTAATATTAACTTGATGTTCAATGTAAAATCTGCAACCTGGTCCCATAGAATCAAGTTAATATACAGTGCTGTAAAAAAGCATTTGCCCCCTTCCTGATTTCTTCTATTTTTGTGTATTTTTCATACTAAATTGTTTTAGATCTTCCAATGAGAAAGGCAACCTGAGTAAACACAAAATACAGTTTTCATATATTAAAACTGTATTTTGTGTTTACTCAGGTTGCCTTTCTCATTGTAATGTATATAAACATGATTCTATATTCTAAATATATATATATATATATATATATATATATATATATATATATATATATATATATATATATATATATCTACTCTCTCTCTCTCTCTCTCTCTCTCTCTCACACACACACACACACACACACACACATCCAGCTGTCTATCCTTGTTTATCCAATAACAATAACAGCACGAGCCGTGATACTATTTCTGAAGTGAAATTTACTACATTGCATTACTAATGAAGTCTTAGACTAATCATTTGTTTTGAACCAGCATCGGCAAATTCTGATTAGTCGCGTAAGAAAGTAGTTCAAGTGGCGTTCAGACACGCGAGATGGAGCAATAACAGGTCTGTGATGCCCTTAGCTCTCCGGGGCTGCACACGCGCCACAATGGGTGGATCAGCGTGTGTCTACCCTGTGCCGAGAGGTGCGGGTAACCCACTGAACCCCACTCGTGATCGGGCCTGGGGAATGCAACTATTGCCCATCAACGAGGAATTCCCAGTAAGTACGGGTCATAAGCTCGTGTTGATTAAGTCCCTGCCCTTTGTAGATACCGCCCGTCGCTACTACCGATTGGATGGTTTAGTGAGGTCCTTGGATCGGCCCCACCGGGGCTCCTCGCGGGCCTTGGCGGAGCGCCCAGAAGACGATCAAACATGACTATCTAGAGGAAGTAAAAGTCGTAACAAGGTGGTGGTAACAAGGACTTGCAATTGTGCTATATGGACCTACATCAGCACTGCTGTGATTACCAACGGCACTTGGCCTGCGGCCGAATCACAGCTGTGCTGATGTAGGGCCAAATCACACTCTTGCTTGTGTGATATTGCTTAAATAAATATATATATTTATTATATATATATATATATATATATATATATATATATATATATATATATATAATTTATTTATTATTTTGTTTTATTGAAGCAAAAAAGTTATCCAACACCTATGTCACCCGTGTAAAAAACGAACTGCCGCTTTACACCTAATAGCCGGTTGTGCCATCTTTAGCAGCAACAACTGCAACCAAATGCTTCCGATAACTAGAGATCAGTCTTTCACAAGTTGTGGTGGAATTTTGGCCCACTCTTCTTTGCAGAACTGCTTCAGTTCAGCCACATTGGAGGGTTTTCGAGCATGAACGGCCCATTTAATGTCCTGCCACAGCATCTCAATCGAGGTCAAGTCAGGACTTTGACCAGGCCACTCCAAAGTTTTTATTTAGCTTCTTTTGAGCAATTCAGAGGTGGTCTCACTCTTATTCTTTGGAACATTGTCTTGTTTGCAATATTGTGCTGCATAATCCAGTTGCTCTTGAGCTTCAACTCACGGACTGATGACCGGACGTTCTCCTTTAGGAATTTCTGGTAGAGATCAGAATTCATGTTTCCCTCAATTATTGCAATTCGCCCTGGCCCTGAATCAGCAAAGCATTCCCATACCATCAAACTACCACCACAATGCTTGAGCATAGGTATGATGTTCTTTTTGTGGAATTCTGTGTTTGATTTACACCAGATGTAACGGAAAAGTTCCACTTTCGACTCATCAGTACACAGTACAATCTCCCGAAAAGCTTTGAGGATAATCAAGGTGTGTTTTGGCAAAATTCAGATGAGCCTTAATATTCTTCTGGATTAGCAGTGGTTTGTGCATTGCCACCCTTCCAAGGATGTCATTTTTGACCAGTGTCTTTCTGATTGTGGGGTCATGAACAGTGACTTTTATTGATGCGAGAGATGCCTGCAGTTCCTTGGATGTTGTCCTTGTCTTTTTTGTGACTTCTTGGATGAGTTGTCGATGTACTCTTGGAGGAATTTTGGAAGGTTGGCCACTTTTGGGGAAGGTTCACTTCTGTGGCAAGTTTTTGGAGATAATGCTCTCACTGTGAGTCCCAGAGTCTTTGAAATAGCTTTGTAACTCTTCCCAGAATGGATGTATTTCAGTCACTTTTTTCCTCATAATTTCTGGAATTTCTTTCAGCCTTGGCATAGTGTGCTACTGGGCTACTGACCTTTTAGCCAGCTTCATATTTCTGAATATTTTCTATTTTGGTGTTGATATGATTGAACAGGGCTGGCAGCTATCAGGCCTGGGTGATTCTAGTCCAGCTGAAGCCCATGATGAATGCAGTTTCATAGATTTGGGGATTTAGTAAATAAGGGGGAAAATCCTTTTTCACACAGGCCCAGTTGGTATTGGATAGCTTTTTTGCTTATAAATAACATTATAATTTCAAAAAATTATTTAACGTTTACTCATATTGCCTATGTTTTATGTTAGATTTTTTTAGAATTTTTGAAAAAATGTTGCATGAGATACACACAAAAACAGAAGAAATCAGGATGGGGGCAAATACTTTTTTACAGCACTTGTAACTGTGTTTTTGCAAAATGATTTTTACATGGTTCATCGTAGGTATCGTGGCACTTTCCTTCAGTAGTGTTGTCTAGGGCATACGAAGGCATACACCATAAGCCCACCTATCTTTCTTAGGATTTTGCACATGCCCACCTAAAATAAGTGATGATACGTATGGCCGCCAGAACCACGAGTAAGTTTTTGACCCAGAATTATTTTTTTAAATACTAACTCAATGCACCGCAGCACTGTTTAGAGAATGTATTTATTTGTATTTTTTATTTTTAAGTGTACAAAGGTTCTCTCTAAACGTGTACGGAGCTGTTGGAGGCGGGAGCACAACTGATGGCATGGGCAAGACAGACAGTCAAACTAAGATGATCCCCCAATCAGAAAATTAATTTCAGACGCGACTGAATATTTGCTAATCAATCATATTTTCCTTTTCAGTAAAGGGCCAGACATAAAAGATGCGATCCAAAGTGCATTTAAACAACGTGAAACACTTTCTTATGATGTTTTACATTCACACGAGCAGGCAGAGTGTGAATTAAGTTTGGAGCAGAAGAAATAGAAATAAACCTGTCAGCTTTACGCTAAGCTAAAATGCTATTTCTAGCCCTTTTACATGCACATGTTACCAGGCACAATCATATTTTTTTGAAAGTTAGTTAATTTAAAATTCACATACTTTTTTCTAGTAAGACCTTTGATATTAGGGTAAAAATCATATTCTTGATAATAATTTTTGTACTGTTTTCCTGTAAAAAATATAAAAGAAATCCTTAAAACAAGATCAACTTGATTGATCTTGTTTTAGAAACAACACTGCATAAGATATTTTGATTTTTAACGTGTGTATTTTTTCTTACTATTCTGGCAGTTCCCTTCCGAGGGAACTCGCACTGCGTCGTTGAAAACGACTCTTTGGGGAACGCTCCTTAGCGTGCGCCTCTGAAGTATGAATGAAACTATTCCAATCTTGATTGGTGTTGCGTCATGACGTAACATGTGACGGCATAACCGGATGCATAAAAGTGACGCCGGCACACATATACATCAGCTTTCGCTCTTCAGCAAGCGCTCTATGTATATTGTTTGTCTTATTTGGTGTTGTTTGTCCTATTTAAAAGAATTATGGCCACCAAGCAGTTCAAGTAGCGCGCACCCCTGCCCTCGTTTTATTACGGTAGGGACACGCACGATTTGTGTGTGAACTGTTTGGGAGCGCTAGCGCCACTGAGCAGCTCTCGAGGGATCTGCCTGTGTAAGTTGTGAAGCACTACCCATGAGAGTGCTGCGCTCCCGGTTGGCGTGCTTTGATGAGCACGGTCAGGCTCGCGCTCCCCACGGTTCTGGTCCCGCGTCTGTTGAGGCAGCGCGGCGATTGAGATCGTGGGGTTCGCAGCGGATCTTGCAGATGAGAATGAGACTGCTGCGCACTTTCTCATTCTTCATTTGAGGATCCCGAGCCTACTGTGAGTGGTGCAGAAGCCCGTGTCATGGCTTCTTCTGCCCACGATCAGGTCCCAATGCTCGAGCTCTCTGCTTCCGAGGAAGTGGAAATGCTCAGCATTGATGCGGATCTGACCGTGAGCAGCCAAGCACGCCGGTTTTCGGCCAGGCTTTTGAGGAGCTGATTCAGGTTGTGACGCCGTGCTGTGGCCAGACTTAACATTAGCTGGCCACAAAATGAGCAGGGAACGACGCCGGAAGCAAATTAGACGAGCGCTTCCTGCAGCATGCGCCACAACCCCAGCGCCGGGTTTGCCGCTTTTCCCGATCTCCACAAAGAGATCTCGAGATCGTGGGATAAACCACATTCGTCCCGTGTCTCCACCCCCAGTGTGGTCGATTACAGCGATGTTTTAGGGGCACGGGATATGGGCTATGGGAAGATGCCTGGTGTGGAGGAGGCTTTAGCCGGTTACCTCTCTCCTGAGTCGGCATCTTCCCTTAAAACCCCGGGCGCTGCCTAGTAAGCCCTGCAGAGATACATCTGCATTAATAAGCAGGGCTTACATGGCGGCAGGTCGGGCTGGTTCGTGCCTGCACTCAATGGCGATTTTGCAGGCGTACTCAGGCCGATCTCCTGAAAGATTTAGACGAGGGGAGGGGCCAACTCCGAAGATATCGCTGAGTTGCGCGAGAGCCGCAGATCTGTCTCTCGGCAACTAAAGAGACGGCTCGCGCTTATTGGCCGCTCTATGGCAGCTATGGTGACCACGGAGAGGCATCTGTGGCTAAATTTATCGGGAATAAAAGAAAAAGACAGAGCTTTTTGCTTGATGCCCCGCCTCGCCCTCTGGCCTGTTCGGCGACGCCATTACATCGGTCGTCGACAGGTTTCAGGAGGCGAGGAAACAATCTGCGGCGCTCAAGCAGTTTCTCCCCAGTAAATCCAAGTCTAAGTCAAGTAGGGTGGGGCAAACACATCAGCCCCAGCCTTCAGTCAGCTCCTCGCGACCGCAAGCAGAGCAAAAGGAGAGCTGCTTCTCTAGAGCCCCTCCTCCAGGAGCTTGGCAACAGAGGAAACGCCTCAGCGGAAGCCCTCCAGCCAGGGGCCCACCTGAGGGACGCCCTTAAGGCTAGGAGGGGCTTGGGAAGAGGTCCTAACCGGGTGTTAGAACCTCGGAGGGCTGCTCCCGCTGCAGAGCAACCGAGGTTGTTCTCAGCAGCAGAGTCCTCAGGAAATCGGTGTTGGTTTCCCGCCGCCTCTGACGCTCGGGCCACACCAATCTCCAGCTTAAAGCACACCGCGCCGCTCAAGGCCAAAAAATAAAAAACACATCAATTGTGGTCACAAGCACTGTATCGACCAAATCCTGCCGGTATCCCGCTTCAGGAAGTCGAGAACAGTGCTCTAAAAATACTCGAGACCAGCCTCGAGAGGCTGGTTCCCTTAGTAGATTTTGTAGAGGCATGGAATCATCTTCCCAACATATCTGCATGGGTCCTGCATATAATAAATTCAGGGTACAGACTGCAGTTCGGGCACCGCTCCCAAATTCTCTGGGGTGGTGCAGACTACAGTGGTTCCGAGCAGGCTCAGGTGATGGAACAAGAAGTGCAATCTCTGCTGCTGAAGGATGCCATAGAACGTGTTCATCATTCAGACAGGAGTCCGGTCTTTACAGCCGGTACTTTATAGTTCCAAAAAGGATGGGGGTTGAGGCCGATTTTAGATCTCAGAGTTTTGAACCGGTCTCTGAGGAGGTTCAGGTTCAAAATGCTTACTATTCCTGTCATCGTGAGTCAGATCAGATCCGAGGACTGGTTTGTCACGATAGATCTAAAAGATGCCTATTTTCATGTATCCATCCTTCCATGTCACAGGAGGTTCCTGAGGTTCGCCGGGGCTTAAGCTTACCAATATCGGGTTCTTCCGCTCGCCTAGCACTATCTCCCCAAGACATTCACTCAAATGTATGGATGCAGCTCTTGCTCCACTGAGACTTCAGGGCATCCGTGATACTGAATTATATCGACGACTGGCTCATTCTGGCCCAGTCTCGAGAAATGGCGGTTCGGCATCGAGATGTCGCTCTTGGCCACATCTCGAGTTTGGGGTTGAGACTCAACACAAAAAGAGTGTGTTACAACCATCCCAGTGCACAACGCTTCTGGGCGTTGTGTGAAACTCTGTTACGATGCAGGCACGCATGTCTCCTGCACGTATCGAGTCCCTTATGGCGATGGTGTCCGGTTAAAGCTAGGCCAGGCCATCACTGTAAAGCAATTTCAAAGACTGCTGGGCCTCATGGCAGCGGCATCCAACATTGTACCGCTGGGCCTTCTACACATGAGGCCCCTCCAGTGGTGGCTGAAAGCCAAGGGGTTTTCCCCAGCTGGAATCCATTTCAGATAATCAGAGTAACGCCGCAGGTGCCTTCGCTCTCTGCTAATATGGAAGAAACCTTGGTTCCTGTCCCAAGGGCCAGTGTTGGGAGCGCCATGTCGCCGGAAAACCGCTTCGACAGACGCCTCCCTCACTGGCTGGGGCGCGGTCATGGACGGCCACTTTGCCAGGGGTCTGTGGCAGGACCATCATCATTCTTGGCACATAAACTGTCTAGAGATGTTGGCTGTGTTCAGGGCTCTGAGGAGCTTCCTTCCAGACATCAAGGGTTACCATGTCCTAGTACGCTCGGACAATACATCAGTGGTAGCTTATCTGAACCGACAAGGAGGACTCAGATCGCGCCCTCTGTGCAGACTGGCGATCAGATAATTCTTTGGTCCCAAGGGAAAATACTGTCTATCAGAGCAATGTATATTCCGGGGTTCAGAATCAGGGAGCAGACATCCTGTCGAGGCAGGGGCTGAGGCCCGGGAATGGAGACTTCATCCAGAGGTGGTGAAGTTGATATGGGACAAATTTGGACCATCAGAAGTGGATCTGTTCGCGCCTCAGAGACGCCCCACTGTCCACTTTGGTTCTCCCTCTCACATCCAGCCCCACTGGGGTTGGACGCCATGGTACAGGCTTGGCCGAGGCTTCGCCTGTACGCATTTCCTCGATCGCTCTGCTCCCGGAGTCCTGGAAAGGGTCCGCCAAGAGGGCATCAGTCTACTTCTGGTTGCCCCCATGTGGCCGCCCGAGTATGGTTCTCAGACATAATTTCACTCCTGATAGCTCCGCCATGGCAGATTCCTCTGAGGAGGGATCTGTTGTCTCAGGCGGGGGCACAGTCTTCCACCCTCGTCCAGAGCTGTGGAAACTGTGGGTCTGGCCCCTGAGGGGGTTCAGTACCTAAATGCTGGTCTATCAGCGGGGTGGTTGAAACCATACTTAGCTCTAGGGCTTCGCCTACTAGGAGATTATATGGCCTCAAGTGGAATGTGTTCTCCACTTGGTGTAGAGAACATGAAGTAGATCTAGTTAACTGCCCGGTGGCTTCAGTTCTGGAGTTTCTTCAAGATCGCTTCTCTGTGGTCTCTCCCTTCCACACTCAAGGTGTACGTGGCTGCCATTTCGGGCGCTCCATGCACCACTGAGTGTTGGGCCTCTGGGGAGGCACCAGCTGGTCATTCGCTTTCTCCGTGGTACATGGAGGATGAGACTCGACAACCAGGTCCAGGGTTCCTGCCTGGGACCTGGCGGTGGTTCTCGAAGGGTTATCCCTGGCCCCTTCGAACCCCTTCAGTCGGCTCAGCCTAAGGACCTGACGCTCAAGATGGCTTTTCTCTTAGCTATTACCTCTCTAAAGAGGGTGGGTGATCTTCAAGCCCTGGCAGTGACGCCAGCTTGCTTGGAGTTTGCCCCTGGCGGAGTTAAAGCCATTTTACACCCGAGACCTGGCTATGGGCCTAAGGTGCCGCCTAACACGCACGTGCCCACGGTCCTGCAGGCTTTTCATCCTCCACCTCATGTGTCGGCAGAAGAAGAGAGGCTCCATTTGCTCTGCCCTGTCAGAGCTTTGAGCTGCTACCTCGAGAGGTCCTCTTCTTGGAGGAGGTCGGACCAACTGTTAGTGTGTTTTGGGTCACCTAAGAAGGGGCTCCTGCCTCGAAACAAACCATTAGTAATTGGATTGTTCAGGCTATTATCTCGGCCTACAAGGTGCGTAATTTGCCTTCACCTTTGGCCGTGAGGGCTCATTCAACTAGAGGCATGGCGCCCTCTAGGGCTCTCTTATCGGGAGTACCCCTCCAGGAGATCTGTGAGGCAGCCGGTTGGGCTACCCCGCACACTTTCATCAGGTTTTACAGTCTGCACCTCCCTAGTACGCCTGGCGCACGCGTGCTCTCGCCCTAGCTGAGTGCCTGAGTTCAGTTTCACCCTAGGGCAGGCCTTTTTCGGCGCGTGGCCTAGTGGGCATTCGTTCCCCAAAGAGTCGCTTAACGACGCAGTGCGAAGTTCCCCGGAAGGGAACGTATCGGGTTATGACTATAACCCTTGTTCCCTGAGAAGGGAACGAGACACTGCGTCGCCCTGCCATGCCCCTCAAGGCCTGAGAGCGGCTTGCTTCATCGCTAGGCTAATGTGTATGTGTGCCGGCGCCACTTTTATGCATCCGGTTATGCCGTCACATGTTACGTCATGACGCTAACACCAATCAAGATTGGAATAGTTTCATTCATACTTCAGAGGCGACGCTAAGGAGCGTTCCTCAAAGAGTCGTTTTCAACGACGCAGTGTCTCGCTCCTTCTCAGGGAACAAGGGTTATAGTCATAACCCGAGACGCTTTTATAGTCAAAAAAGTGAAAAAATCTACCAGTGCTGAAGAGGTAATCCAAAGTATTTAGAATACATTACTGACCTTGAGTAATCTAACGGAATACTTTAATCTAAATGGACATTTTCAAAGCATGTATTCTGTATATCTGTATATGGATACACATATATACATATATATGTATACACCTCCATATACCCATGTATATATATATATATATATATATATGAGTTACTCTTCATAAATTCACAGTACACCCACCTCTTCAGACACTACTACACCACTGCTTTCCTTGAAAAATGAACACTAGAGGTGCTACAAAAACAATGACTTCTTTTCTGTTTCACACAAATCAGAAAAACACATAAGGAATCAGCAGATTATCAGTTTTTTACTTCAAAGACTTTTATTTTTTAATCTTCCAGCTGCCACAAACATCTACTCAGTTTACTAATTTAAACCATGATTATACTACACATAAATAACTAATATGGGCATTATATTCATGCTGTTTACCCAGAGGGGAACTGGCCCCCCCGGTGAGCCTGGTTTCCCCCAGTGTTATTTTTCTCCATTAACTACATCTTATGGAGTTTTGTGCTCCTTGCCATAGTCCCTTTCGGCTTGATCACTGGAGGTCATGATGTGAGGTATAACATTTTCCTTGATCTTTGACATATAAGAGGTTGTTGCATTATAAAAACATGCTGTAAGTTTCATAACTGAAAACTTCCTCCTTAATAGAAAAAGAGCATTTATTTAAACCAGGCTCCAGAAATGGCCAGTTTGGAATTTGTGGAACTTGTGACGCCACAGGGACCAAATACATCTGCAAATTACTGCCTCTTCAGCAAGACATTAGTGCCTATTGTTTGTCACTGACATTTAGAAACATTTGCATTACATATCCAACTATTTTTACAAGCTTGTTTAAATGCATTTAAATTGTGTGGTAGCTTAACTGATAGACTTGAGCTCTAGGATACAGCAGGAGTGTGATAGCTCTAAGCTAGAGTATTGCACAAGCTCTGAAAAGCACGCAAAACGACATGTAAACCAAAAGTATCATAGAATCTCCTCTAAATGATGTTTCAGCACAAGGCTTCACACCTTGCTTTTTATGACATTACTTTTTTGTTAGGTTTAAGGATTAGGGTAGAGAGGTAGGTTTTGTTGATTCAAAACTCGATAGAGCATTTATCTTTAAAACCTCATGTTCTTGGTGGATAATGTAACTAATTTTAAGTGCCGCACAATGGACATTTCACCTCAGAAATATTGCGAAACATGCAAGGAACCACATAATATAATTTTACAAAAATGTCACCAAAATGAAGTAAAATCACTCGAGAACCACTGATCTATATTGTATGAATCCCATGGAATTTCTCATATTCTTTAGTAATCTGCACCCTGGCATTTCTAAAGGAAGACTTATCACCAGTTAGATCCACCTATGAAAACTCCCATCATTCTTTGTGCTGTAAAGCCATTCCTATTGACGTATTACAGTTCACCTTAAACCAACTCTGACTCTCTCTCTCTCTCTCTCTCTCTCTCTCTCTCTCTCTGCCTCCCTTTCTCTTTGGTTGGTAATTGGTTCCAGAAATCTGGAACAGTCTACAGCGAGCTGCTCTGCATAATAACGTTTTGAAGGTCAGTGGTTCCTCCCTTCAGAAAACTGACTCCATCATTTAAATACTCTTTACACCCAAGAAATCTGTAGGAGGTGGACGGGGACAAGTTAAGATGAGTTTCAGGACTCTTGGGAGCAGGGAGAGACAAAATCACCTTCAGTCAGATGTTTGAGGAGACTATCCAGACTTTCCCTTTGAATTTAACTCAAGCAGCCTCCCAAATATATACACTTAACAAACATAATGTATTATATATTCTAATGACAATAATGCTTTCCATATTCCATATTACACTCAAGTTTTTCATAACATGCCATTACAGAACATTATTAGTCTATGTTGCATTCTTCGTGTGGACAGCTGAATGTATACTACCCACTCAAGAGGCAATCTCTAAAACAAAAGATAAAACAGCGCAGAGGTGCTCTGAAGCAGTTGTGAAGAGTAACCTTGGCTTTCATGAGCTCATGGTAGAAGCGGAGCCAGACCAGAGGGATCTTGGCTCACTCTGGGCTGTTGGATGGAGCATTCAGAATGCGTTAGGAGCTTCCACACTCTCACCCACTCCCATATGGTGTGTGAATCTGGCCTAAGCACATGTTTAAGGACTAAAAAACAGCCCATATGTGTGTCTGTTTCTTTTCATTTACTCCCAACCCTAACATAAGCTGTCTTCTGTTGATTTAACAACACCTTGTGATTTTCCCCCTTTGTTTCCATAAAAAAGTATAGATTAGTTAAATAAAGAAAGTTGCAAGAATATCTTCCATGTCTTCAGTATCTATATTGTAGGCCGCATTGAAGAAACATCATGCAGTACATTGTAGAGGCATACATCATTTACATACAATGTAATTTGTGCATCATATACAGAACATTGGTCCCAAACTGTAATGCACAATTATGCCACATTTAAAAGTGCATGAATGTAACAAAATATCAAAGAAAGTGGCATTCATTTTTTTTAAAAACTTTTCAAGCAAATCATTTTACAAAAATTATGTAAAATTATTTAAAAAAAAATTACATTGTTCAAAAGTAATATAAAATGTTTGGTTGCACTTTATTTTACAGTATGAGTACTTTCAGTATACTTACATTGTACTTACCCAAGAAAGTACTGAGTAATGTTTTAGGCAACTACATGTACTTAATATGGGTTAAGGTTATGGTTGGAGTTAGGTTCAGTGTTAGTACCTATAGTAATTACTGTTGTTTTTTAATTATATAGTACATAAAATTAAAACAGTACAGTAAAATGAAGTACTACCAAAAGTTTTTAGACACATTATGGTTTTTAAAATGATAGTGGACCATGGTTAATGGGCTAACTGATGATGAACTAACTTCATACATCCAGTAAAAATGAAGTGCAGTTTGTCCTGAGAAAAAGCCTAGCAACATCTGTTTGCAGATGCCACTTGGTTTGATTTTTTTATAATCTAGGCTACATAATGAAATAAATACTAGATAGATATGTTTAAAAAAGATGTTCATTCACATGAGAAATATAACTGTTATTTCAGTTCAGCATTTACTCATAAAACAAAGCATGTAAGCCAAATCAGCATTCCTACTTCAGTAATATATTCACTAGACTGTACAGTTTTGCCTTTCTTCTATACCATAACACTTGATTCACAAATAGTTCAATATGCCTTCTGACCGGTGCCAGACCACAATCAATTAGACCATCCTCATATGACCACATCTCCAATCACATTGTGGAAAATTCCTCAGGGGCTCTTTAAAAACCACACAGCAGAGGACAAAAGGCACTGCTCAATCTGTCACCGCACACTTACTGAAAGAGGTCTGTGGTACTAGAGTCTCATAAATCTACTAATAGCGAGCCAAAATTCAAGTGGAACTTCTAATGGGCCAGCGGCCATTTTGTCCTTCTCATTGTATTTACCTAATCTGCAGCCTGGAGGAAAAGCTTGTTGTTAGACATGGGTGGAACACAGAGCTCTGTGTAGTGCTATAATACGGAACCTGGGAAGATTATACGTTGATCCTGTCAGCTCAAGGCCCAAGCCATCGTGGTTACGGTCACAGAAAAGTAAGAATGAGAAAGTGAAACAGCAGAAGGAAAGACTTTATGTGCTCTTTTACCTCTTTCATGTTTATCAGTGTAGCTTTGCCGATGTTCCTCAGTCTGAAATGAATCTGTTTTGTGAGAAAATTCATAACCATTCTGTTCAGCTCGGAAAATACCCAGTAGATTACAGTAGATAGCAAACGCTTTTGATTATAAATATAAACAGCTACATAGGGTTGTTTTTTTAACACTGAACACAAGCTTTTATAGTAGCATTGCATCTGGAAAGATCTCCAGCTCTATCCTCGAGCAACCTTGTGTCCACATGTGTGGACATTGTATTTTGGCTTCGCTATACGCAATGCTTAATTTCAATTATTTAAAACCGACTGAATACTGTTCACAAGACTCTACACTGTCATATTAGGGTTACATTTCTGCCGCACCACGTCACATGACACAACAGCATGACGCTGATTTCCAGGATGCGCTCCTACAGGCTAAATGCCTCTGGTAAGAAAGCTCGTTACGTTTGTTTGACTGGTTGTTAAGAGTAGGGTCTCTAGTTTCGTTTGACATGCCGCTTAAAAAAATCCATTCATTTTTCGTGCATCAGCATGCTAATAAACCTAAAGTCTACATCTGTGGAAAATATATTTTCCCCTTAAAGTTGAAAAAACATTAGTTATTTTGAATATTTTTCAACTATAGCACATCTATGGGTCATTTTTTATATTACAATTTTTTTTTATATTTAATTTTGTTTTCACATTTGTTTTAAGGTTCATTAACATAGGTAAATGCATTTTTTGCTTGTTTATTAGGTGCTACTACTTACAAATAAAAAAGGGAAATGGAAAATGTACACAGCTGCCACACTCAGGAGGTTAAATCAGTGGTGGTACTATTCTTTTACAATAGCTATACAGTAAGAGAAAACCCTTCATCTGTATTTGGAAAAAGTAGATAATTAAAGCATTTACTCATTGTATCTGTTTAAATCAAATACAGAATCATTGATTTATATTCAAAATTATTTAACTCATTAATATAAATGTTCATCCAACAGTCGGAAAATCCCCAAAAATAAACCCAACAACAATTTCCCACAGATTTTCAGTGAAAAGGTCCTCACACATCTCTAGCGATCAAGATATCATATGGACTTGCGGATGGACCCTTTTGACTTTGGTCAGAAAGCAACCATCTAGCAAACATTAAAGCTCAAAGTATACTTTGGTTTTGATGCAAAGGCTTAGCTTATACTTCATTTGACTGTGTGCGCATGCACTGGCAGTTCACGCAAGTGTTCTTGACTGCTATGAGGCACTGGACCAGGGGCGTCGGACTGGGGGGGTAAAGGGTACCGAGTACCCAGGGCCCGAGGCAGGGGGGGGCCCTTAGAAGTCAGTTTTCTATACATACATATTTGGTACGGGGGCCCAGCAAGATGGTTTGTACCCAGGGCCCAAAATTTGGTGCTACGCCCCTGCACTGGACTATTTCTCTTCAGGAGTTTTGACACATAAAGATGCCTTTATATTCATTTAGACTTGAGTTACACAAATAATGGCATCTCTTGACCTTCTCACACACACTTTCTTGTCGTGCATATCCAATGTTGTTGTCTGTAACTTCGTCTCCTGTTGTTTAAAAATTTGTAGAAATCGGGCAGCATGTGTTAAGTGCTTGAGCACTCACTGATGATGACATTTGCGGCAAGCATCCTGTACACAGATGCCTAGCCTTCGCATCTAACTGAAGTAGAGTTTGGGCTTTAGTCATGAACTAGCAACCACCTAGCAACCCTAGCAATGCCCCAGTAACCTCCGAAATACCCTGACATTACATAAATATAAACAAGTATCATAAAAATTTAATACAATTTAGTTTTATTTTTTCATTATTGTGGAGAATCCAAAGGCATTTAGTCTTATTGTATTTACAAGATTATTTTTTGACTGTTCTCAACACATAAATAGGTCAAAAATGACAAGAACATAACAGGAGGTTTCAAATGGGTGTAACTTTTTGTATATGCTACAACCATAAAATACAGACATGATGTTAATGTTGGATAGGTCAAATAGGTGACTAACTAAAACATACCAGGAGATTTTATTGCATTCGCAGGAAACTAATGCATAAAACACAGAGGGATCATTAGAGTAGACTCAAGAATAATGTGCATTAAAGATCAGCTTCACAAACCCAAACTACGTTTAAAGTTAATTTGTTCAAAAATCATTTTACTTCAATAATCTGTCAAATTTCATAGTGAAACAGGATAAAATAAAATAAAATAAAATAAAATAAAAATTAAATATTGTAGGGTGGGACATGAGGGAATACTCAGGAATTGACTGGATTGTGAAAATCAGTCAGATGGTTAGAGGCTAGGAGTTGAAAAGTAAAAGGGATTTGTGACATCAGCTGAAATGGAAAGTTGTTTTTGAGGCAGAGCAAATTATTACATTTTGTAAAAGACAAACACCTTCTTTTTTTTTTTTTTTTGGAATAGCATTCACTGATGAATCATGCACATGACCAGTGTATTAAGAAAGTAAATAGGGTCTATTTTTATTTCATGTTTGCTTTAAGCTATGAGCAATAATGACCTTGGATTAAAGGAAACAAAAACAAAATAACTTACAAACATACCGGCATGCCTCAGACTAGCCATATTTTGGAGGTTGTATCTGTGTCTATTTGTAAAATGGAAATGTCGGTCATCTTTGATTAAAGGGAACCACCAGGCTCAACGCTCTCACACAGCAATACACTTACACACCAACATCTCTCATCTCGACCTGGCCATGGTCCGGGCTCAGTCAGGAATGGCTCCCTTTAAGCCAAAAACTACGAGAGTGTTGTGCCAAAATAAATGGTTTGAGCCAAGGAGAGCGAATCCATTAAAGAGCGATTCCACGTTGCTGCATCACAAACAGGCAGATCTGAACTCTTAAGCATGGCTGAATTGGAAACTATGCACTTATGCCACGTCTGCATTGTCCTGATTAACAACAGTATACAGTGCATTCATAAAGTATTCAAACCTTTTAATTTTTTTCACATTTTGTTATGTTGCAGACTTATGCTAAAATGCTTTACATTCTTTTTTTTTCACACCAATCTACACTCCAAACCCCATAATGACAAAGCAAAAACCTGATTATTTTTATAACTTTGCATGTATTAAATGTATTAAAAAGAAAAAAACGAATCCATCTTTGTCATAAGTATTCAGACCCTATGCTATGACACTTGAAATTTTGCTCAGTTTTATCCCATTTCTCTGGATCATCTTTGAGATGTTTCTAGACTTTGACTGGAGTCCACCTGTGGCAAATTCAATTGATTGGACATGATTTGGAAAGGAACACACCTGCCTATATAAAGGTCTCACAGCTGAAAATGCATACCAGAGTAAAAACCAAGCCATTAGGTCAAAGGAACTGACTGCAGAGCTCAGAGACAGGATTGTGTCGAGGCACTTTAAGCTGGAGTCTTTCGTCACAAGTCACTAAACATTACATCTTTTATATAGCCTACTGTAAATATATATATATATATATATATATATATATATATATATATATATATATATATATACTCTTCTTAAAAATTATAAATGTATATGATCTTTGAAAAATCTGTGATACTACTACTAATACTACCTGAATTTGTATTTTAATTTAAATTGTATTTTATGATTTAACAGACTTAAATAACTTATCCTGTATGTTTTTTTTTTTTTTTTGTAATTAAGGTGCTGCAGTTTTTCTCACAGTCAGTTCAACAAGGCTCAGAATGTGCACACAATATCATTAGGTAGGGCTGGGCGATATGGCCCAAAAAAATGCACAATATTTTTTTTCATATCATTCAATATTGATGTTTATCACAATATATGACACCTGACACTGTACATTTCATACATTAATGGGGGCAGAACTGCATTCCACATGTTTGTTAGACCTTAAGAATTAATTAAACATAACTTGATTGTTTACAAGTATACTCAGTAGTTTAAGCTATCTTTAAAGTGCACTCAGTGTAGGATTTAAGTCTACACAAGGTGTGTGACCTCTTTTTGGTGAAATTTAGCCAATTTCATTATGTTTGACTCCACTGAAAGACTTTCTTGGGGTGTTTCACTGTCTAGCTCAGTAGGTTATGGTAATGCACCTTAAACTGGATTGCAAACCAGCAATAAACAACACCAGAAGAAAAATATATTCCCTGTTACAGAGCTATAGATCATGAAAAACGTTTAATTAAATAATACATAAATAAAGAGCAATGGTGTTGATGTCAGAGTTGTTGATGTGTTCAGTCAACAGCTGTTGTATTGCATTGTCAGTGCTGGCTTGTTTGGTACACAACGATATTAAATTAGTCAGATAGCTAGCTAATTGCTAGTAGCTACCAAGACTTATTGGTTTCCATGACAACAGGGCTGCCTGCTAACACTTCGTAACAGATTGATTACATGTCTGTGATTCAGTTAACTAGTTGTTTGTATTACTTTGCCAAACTGCTTGCGTTTTTAGTGACACGTATCTGTTTTATTCTAGATTTGGAACATAGGCTAAATATTGAAAATTACTCAAAAGTTTATCATTAATATTTTTTTTATCTACAGGTGTATGCAAAAGTTTAGGCACCCCTGACAATTTCCATGATTTTCATTTATAAATAATTGGGTGTTTGGATCAGCAATTTCATTTTGATCTATCAAATAACTGAAGGACACTGTAATATTTCAGTAGTGAAATGAGGTTCATTGGATGAACAGAAAATGTGCAATATACATCAAAACGAAATTAGACAGGTGCATAAATTTGGGCACCCCAACAGAAATATCACATCAATATTTAGTTGAGCCTCCTTTAGCAGATATAACAGCCTCTAGACACTTCCTATAGACTGTAATGAGTGTCTGGATTCTGGATGAAGGTATTTTGGACCATTCCTCCTTGCAAAACATCTCCAGTTCAGTTAGGTTTGATGGTTGCCGAGCATGGACAGCCTGCTTCAAATCACCCCACAGATTTTCAATGATATTCAGGTCTGGGGAATAGGATGGCCATTCAAGAACATTGTACTTGTTCCTCTGCATAAATGCCAGAGTAGATTTTGAGCAGTGTTTTGGGTTGTTGTCTTGTTGAAATATCCATTCCCGGCATAACTTCAACTTTGTGACTGATTCCTCTACATTATTCTCAAGTATCTGCTGATATTGAGAGGAATCCATGCAACCCTCAACTTTAACAAGATTCCCAGTACCGGCACTGGCCACACAGCCCCACAGCATGATGGAACCTCCACCAAATTTTACTGTGGGTAGCAAGTGTTTGTCTTGGAACACTGTGTTCTTTTGCCACCATGCATAACGCCCCTTGTTATGACCAAATAACTCCATCTTTGTTTCACCTTTGCTAGCACCTTCTTCCAAAATGAAGCTGGCTTGTCAAAATGTGCGTTTGCATAACTCAAGCGACTCTTTTTGTGGCGTGTGTGCAGAAAAGGCTTCTTCCGCATCACTCTCCCGTACAGCTTCTCCTTGTGCAAAGTGCGCTGAATTGTTGAACGATGCACAGTGACACCATCTGCAGCCAGATGATGTTGTAGGTCTTTGGAGGTGGTCTGTGGACTGTGTTTGACCGTTCTCACCATCCTTCGCCTTTGCCACTCCGATATTTTACTTGGTCTGCCACTTCTGGCCTTAACAAGAGCTGTGCCTGTGGTCTTCCGTTCTCTTACGAGAGGTTCTCTCATATTGCGTAAGCTAGCTTACGGTACGGGAAAGATTCATCTTTTCTGAGATATTGAAGCTAAAAAATTATCCTTAATTTTGTATCCATTGTCAACGCAGTGCAGCAACTGCATACCTTGAGCGGGCTAGCTAGCGAGCTCATAGGTTGCTCTGCGGCAACTGCTGCAGCCTATAGACAAAATTGAGTGAACTTGCGTCCAATGACAGGCGCCCGCGCCGTCACTGCATCAAAGCCCGCCAAAATGGCCATGGCTAGAGTGCATATAAGCGTAAGTTCGTATGCTGGAACCCTGATTTTCATCTATTCAGCGAAGCTCTTCGCATCTCTGAACTGCAGAAGCCGCGTCGCCGTTCGAGGGGCATCTAGCAAGCTTGGACAGCGCTCGAAGAAGCCAGCCGTCTTCGCCACCTTCAGCCATCCTGCGAGCTACGCCATCCGGCGACGTATCCTTTTTAGAGCAAGCAAGTTCCTCAGCGAACTTCACAAAAAGAGCAACGAGCGTCTTTTTTAAGATGCCTCGCACCACCTGCGCCTCATGCGCGCCCCTCTCAGCGCCGGAGACCGCCACCTCATCTGCGCTCTCTGCCTGGGATTGGAACATGCAGAGCTCGCCCTCGCTGACGGCGGATGCGACCTCTGCGAGGAGCTTCGATGTCGACCCTGCGGGCTCGACTCGAAGCACTCAAAACCGAAGCCGCCGCGCGCCTTCGTTCGCCAGCGCAGAAAGAAGCGCCGCTCCCAAAGGCTGCCGGAACCGGTGTTAGAAGCGACTACCTCTCCGGAGCCTCTCCCTCGAGCCTCGCTTTCGCCCTCCCGCCCTCCGGGGCCGCGCAGTTGCCGCCGAGCGGCCGCACTGTTGCCATCTCGGATGACGAGGTGGAGGATAAGGGCTGCTGTTCCATCATGGCTTCGGACAGCGAGGAGTGGTCAGGCTCTCAAGCCTCCTCCTCGGCCCAGGAATCCAGCAGGACCCGCGCCGGAGTCGAGGAAGAACTAACGCGCCTCCTCACACAGGCCGTCGACTGCCTCGGGCTCGAGTGGTCACCGCCCTCTGAGCAGGCTCCCAACAGACTCGACGGCTGCTTTCTTCAGAGCCGTCGCAGTGCGGCGCCCGCGGCCCGGGCCGCGCCCTTCCTGCCGGAACTCCACGCCGAGCTCTCTAAATTGTGGAATGCGCCTCTCTCGGCCAGGAACCGATCCCACGTCTCCACCTCTCTTGCTCTGGTGGACGGCGCCACCGAGAGGGGCTACTCTTCCATCCCCCCGGTCGAGGATTCGGTAGCAGCACACCTTTGCCCGCCCTCCGCGAGATGGCGGTCTAAGCCAGTGCTCCCGTCTAAGGCCTGCAGAACTACTTCCGCCTGTGTTGGCCGCGCCTATGCCGCCGCCGGCCAAGCCGCATCTGCTCTGCATTCCATGGCCGTTTTACAGATCCTCCAAGCGGACCTTCTCCGAGAATGGGATGAGAAAGGCAGGCACCCAGAGGCTGTTTCAGATCTAAGGAGCGCGACGGATCTCGCCCTTCGCGCCACCAAAGCTGCAGCTCAAGCCCTAGGGAAGTGCATGGCCGCGCTGACTGTGACCGAGAGACACCTATGGCAAACACTAGCCGATATGGGAGAAGCTGAGCACTCCACGTTCCTCAACGCGCCGCTCTCTCCGTCCGGTCTCTTCGGTTCCGCGGTGAGTGGCATTGTTGACCGTTTTTCGGAAGTCCAGAAAGCCACCCAAGCCATGAATCTCTTCGCGCTAGCTCCTCTGCAGGCCGCCCACGTGACCTTCCTCCTGCACGAGCCTCTTCACAGCGCCCAGCTCAGCAAAGCCAGACTTCTCAGCGTCGTCAGGGCGGCCGCCCTAGAACGCGCTCAGACAGCCGCCGCAGACCGCCGCCCCCCTGCGGGCCTCGGCCTAAGATTGCGCTGAAACCTGAGCAACCGAAGTCCTCCTAGCTTTGTTAAGGAAACGACGGCTCAGTCCCGCCGCGGCCAGACCACCGTCAAAGCTTAGCCCCTGTCAGTCCCCTTCTCTCAGGCTACTGCAGTGGTGGATTCAGCAGCCAACAAGCCGGTGATACTGCCCGCTTGCCTGCACTCAAATGCCGTTTTCACGGCGAACAAAAGAAATTTTGTGAAAAGCAAACATGCCTTATGTGTAGAAAATGTGCCCACAATCCAGTGTTCACCCCTACACACAAGCATTACACTTCCGTGTCCCTATCAGAGCCCACTCACATAAAGCAGGCACAGCCAGCTCGAGTGTTAGAGTCAATAAACGCGCCCACGAATCCGTGCGGCGCCCTTCTCTGCCCGCTCTGTCACACGGCCAGCAAGCACCTCTCTGTATGTAAGTCCCATGCCCTTGACTATGCTCGCGCATCACTTCACAGATGTGACTCTTTCCCCATTCACCTCAATCGGGAAGTCACTCACAGAACAGCCTGTCCCTGCTGTCTGCGAGCAGTCATGCATAAGCACAGTAAGCGCGCTCACACATTCTGTTCAGCTCGCTGTGTGCGGCAATCAGGGCGCCTTGGCCATTCACCCTCTAGCGTTACGCTTCAAAGCGTGGAAAGCTATCCCAGGGATTTCCAACTGGGTGTTAAGCACAATAAAACAGGGCTATTTGCTACAGTTCGATCGCCGCCCTCCCCACTTCAGAGCGCGGCTCGAAACTACTGTGAACACGGAAGCAGCCTGCATGCTTCGTTCAGAAATAGCAAACCTTCTGTGCAAAAGGGCCATAGAGAGATTGCCACCTTCTCTGAGCGAGTCGGGGTTTTACAGCCGTTATTTTCTTGTCCCCAAGAAAGACGGCGGCCTCAGACCAATATTAGATCTTAGGGTTTTGAACAAGGTGCTCGCAAAAAGACCGTTCAAAATGCTTACAATCAGGAAACACCTCGCGCATGTGCGCCAGGGGGACTGGTTTATTTCCCTCGATCTGAAAGATGCCTACTTTCAGATTCAGATAAATCCCCGTCACAGGCCATTCTTGAGATTCGCCTTTGAGGGCCAGGTTTATCAATACACCATCCTTCCGTTCGGCCTGTCTTTAGCACCCCGTACTTTCACGAAGTGCATGGATGCGGCGCTCGCACCCCTGCGGAGTCAGGGCTTGCGAATTCTGAACTATTTGGACGATTGGCTGATTTTTGCACAGTCACATATGGAGCTTCTGTCTCACAGGACAGTTCTCCTCAGTCATCTGAACAGTTTGGGCCTTGCAGTCAATTGGACCAAGAGCTCACTACAGCCCAGTCAGGCAATTTCCTTCCTTGGAATAGAACTAGACTCCATGGCGATGACGGCTCGCTTATCTACACAGCGCGCGCACCGTGTTCAGCGACTAGCCGCGTCCTTTCAGATGAACAGCCTCACGCCTCTGAAAAAATTTCAGAGAATGCTAGGTTACATGGCTTCAGCCGCAGCAGTACTTCAGCTGGGCTTACTGTGCATGCGCCCGCTTCAGCATTGGCTAAACACCTGCGCGTCTCGCCGGGCTTAGGCCACGGGCTGCCAGCCGATCAGAGTGACTCAGACCTGTATCTCAGCTCTGCAGCCCTGGGCAGTGGCCGAATGGTATCAAAAGCTCCTTCACATAAATTGTCTGGAAATGATAGCAGTCAAACACGCGCTCGTGCGCTTCCTCCCGGTCATTCAGGGTCACCACGTCCTGGTCCGTTCAGACAACAGATCTGTGGTATCCTATCTAAACTGTCAGGGCGGTGTCAGATCCAGGAACCTCTTCCATCTGACAAAACGCATACTGAGTTGGTCCCAGTGCCACCTGCGCTCACTGAGGGCGACGCACGTGCCAGGCCACCTGAACGGCGGCCCAGACAGACTGTCCAGAGACAATATTTCCCCAGGGGAATGGTCCCTGCACGCTCAAACAGTCCAGAAGTTATGGAGTATATTCGGCAGAGCAGAGATAGACCTCTTTGCGTCAGAAGAGAATTCTCACTGCCCAGTATTTTTCTCGAAAAGTGAGGACGCGCTGGCCCAGGACTGGCCCAACCGCCCGCTTTACGCCTTCCCTCCCGTCTTGCTATTGCCACAGGTAATGCAGAGGATCAGGGAAGCAGCGTCACTCGGTGCTCCTCATAGCCCAGCTGGGAGAATCAGACATGGTTCCCGGAGCTTACGTGGCTGTCACTGACAGCCCCGTGGCCCATTCCAGTGAGAGCAGATCTCCTCTCTCAAGCTCGCGGCACGATCTGGCATCCCCACCCAGAGCGCTGGGCGCTGCACGCGTGGGTCGCTTTGCCAGAAGGAGTAATAAACACTATCATACACGCTAGAGCCCTTTCCACGAGAAGACTCTATGCGTCCAAATGGTCTGTGTTTTCAAATTGGTGCACCGACAGAGACCTGGACCCACGGACATGTGGGGTGTCGTCGCTGCTCGTGTTTTTACAAGAGCTGCTGGATAAGGGCAGATCCCCATCCATGCTCAAAGTGTACGTGGTGGCCATCGCGGTGTTCGCTGAACCCCTGCACGGCCAGTCACTGGGAAAAAACGAGCTGGTCATCCGCTTCCTCAGGGGAACTAGAAGGATGAACTCCCCGCGCCCCCCATCGGTTCCTATCTGGGATCTTTCCGTAGTTCTCGAAGCTATGAAAGCCCCCCCTTTCGAACCGCTTCAATCCGTGGATTTGAAATACCTTTCACTCAAAACCATTTTTCTGACTGCCCTGTCATCAGTTAAACGTGTGGGAGACCTTCACGCGCTGTCTGTCAGCGCTGCGTGTCTTGAGTTTGGACCAAGTGACTCCAAGGTCATTTTAAAGCCTAGACACGGCTATGTCCCCAAGGTGATCGGTACTCCCCTTTCAGAGCACAAATCATTTCCCTATTGGCGCTGCCAGCATCCGATAGCGAACACGACGCCAATCTCCTTTGCCCAGTCAGAGCACTGAGATTGTATACTGCGCGCTCCGCCTCTTTCAGACGCTCTAAGCAGCTTTTCGTTTCGTTCGGAGGGCGCACCAAGGGTTTCGCCGCCTCGAAACAGACACTGTCTAGATGGATAGTGGACGCTATTGCTGCCGCGTACGCGTCAAAAGACCTACCATGCCTGTTTTACAATCTGGAAGTGCCCGCCCTGCAGGCGAAACTACTAGCGGTTTAATACGCTACAGCTCCCCTGGTGAGCTGCACTGATGGGACACATTCCACACAGACCGGCACCGCCGCTCTGTCTTTTCCTTCCCACTATGTGCTTATGTATTACACACACACTGGCCCACACTATTGCCGGCCAAATATTATTCCCCCACTCACAAGGGCTCCCCCGGGTCCCCCCACCCCCGGGGCTCATGCAGTGGATGCTTGGCGCGCACGGCGTTGACAATGAGTTCCCGTAGTGTAAGCTAGCTTACGCAATACGAGAGAACCTCTCGTAAGAGAACGAATCGGTTACGTAACCTCGGTTCTCTCTAGAAGAGGGAACGAGTATTGCGTAGCCGCCCGTGAATGATTTTCGCTTCATTCAATGAAAACCAGGGCTCCAGCCTACGAACTTACGCTTATATGCACTCTAGCCACGCCCATTTTGGCGGGCTTTGATGCAGTGACGGCGCGGGCTCCTGTCATTGGACGCAAGTTCACTCAAGTTCGTCTATAGGCTGCAGCAGTTGCCGCAGAGCAACCTATGAGCTCGCTAGCTAGCCCGCTCAAGGTATGCAGTTGCTGCACTGCGTTGACAATGGATACAAAATTAAGGATAATTTTTTGGCTTCAATATCTCAGAAAAGATGAATCTTTCCCGTAGCGTAAGCTAGCTTACGCAATACTCGTTCCCTCTTCTAGAGAGAACCGAGGTTACGTAAGGTAACCGATTCGTTTCCGCCCAGTGGACACTGATAGCTTAAATCTCTGCGATAGCTTTTTGTAGCCTTCCCCTAAACAATAATGTTGAATAATCTTTGTTTTCAGGTCATTTGAGAGTTGTTTTGAGGCCCCCATGTTGCCACTTTTCAGAGGAGAGTGAACGAAAACAACAACTTGCAATTGGCCACCTTAAATACCTTTTCTCATGATTAGATGCACATGTCTATGACGTTCAAGGCTTAATGAGCTCACCAAACCAATTGTGTGTTCCAATTAATCAGTGCTAGGTAGTTACAGGTATTCAAATCAACAAAATGACAAGGATGCCCATATTTATGCACCTGTCTAATTTCGTTTTGATGCATATTGCACGTTTTCTGTTAATCCAATGAACCTCATTTCACTACCAAAATATTACTGTGTCCTTCAGTTATTTGATAGAATAAAATGAAATTGCTGATCCAAACACCCAATTATTTATAAATGGAAATTGTCAGGGGTGCCTAAACTTTTGCATATGCCTGTATATAGTTTTATTGCCCAGCCCTATAGGTAAAAGTTTGACAAAAACTTGCAATCTGTTTTAAGTCCACAAAAAACTGTATGCGTGCTGATTGCAAGATGCAAAAATATGGGAGAAGTCTCTTACTAACATTGATAAAAGCGATGTTTAGCTACACTGCCCAATAAGAATTTAAGAATGTGTTCTTCCTCAAATTTCTGCATCTGAGGGCACTACCAAATGTGAGCATAAATGTCACTGCAGGTGCCGTCATGTTTAATGGGTCTCTTAGCACTTTTCGGGGTTAATGCCGAAATACACAATCAAATTCTATCATAATGGTCAGGTCGATCAGGACACACAGGAAAATGCGAAGCAGATGTAATAAAACCATAAAAATAAAACAAATTCTTCCTTTAAGATATTAATAGTTAAGGATTAAAGACTTGAGTCATTTTTGAAATATACGAGTTCTTTGTATCGAGTTGAGTCAAGCTGATACTGGAGTCGAGTCTGAATTCTATTAAAATGTGACTCGAGGGCGACTTGAGTCTCCGTCTCAAACGCGAGTTCCCATCTCTTTGATGCACAGATCTGGGGAAGGTTACAAAAATATTTTGGCTGCATTGAAGGTTCCCAAGTCCACAGTGGCCTCCATAATTCTTAAATGGAAGAAGTTTGGAACAACCAGGACTCTTCCTTGAGCTGATCTCCCAGCCAAACTGAGCAATCGGAGGAGAAGGGCCTTGGCAAGAGAGGTGACCAAGAACCCGATGGACACTGGTTGAGTTCCAGAGATCATGTGTGGAGATGGGAGAAACTTGCAGAAGGACAGCCATCACTGCAACACTCCACCGATCTGGGCTTTATGGCAGAGTGGTCAGAGGCCTCTCCTCATTGCAAGACACATGAAAGCATTTTTGGAATGAAAAAAAAAGCATCTAAAGGACTCTCAGACTGTGAGAAATAAGATTATCTGGTATGATGAAACCAGGCACCACTCATCACCTGCTCAATACCATCCCAACAGTGAAGCATGGTGATGGTAGCATCATGCTGTGGGGGTATTTCTCAGCGACAGGGACTGGGGGACTGGTTAGGGTTAAAGGAAAGCTGAATACAGCAAAATATGGAGATATCCTAAATGAAAACCTGGTCCAGAGCACTCAGGACCTCAGACTGGTCCAAAGGTTCACCTTCCAACAGGACAATGATCCTAAGCACACAGCCAAGACAATGCAAGAGAGGCTTAGGGACCACTCGGATTGAGTGGCCCAGCTAGAGCCTGGACATGAACCCAATCGAACATCTCTAGAGAGACCTGAAAATGGCTGTCCACCGACAGTCCCCATGTAAACTGACAGAGCTTGAGAGGATCTGAGGAGAAGAATGGCAGACAATCCCCAAATCCAGGTGTGCAAAGCTTATCGCATCATACCAAATACCAAAAGACTTGAGGCTGTAATCGCTGCCAAAGGTGCTTCAACTAAGTACAGAGAGAAGGGTTTGAATACTTATGCCAATAAGATATTTCAGTTTTTTCTTTTTAATAAATTTGCAAAGTTAACAAAAATCTTGCTCTGTCATTATGGGGTATGGAGTGTAGATTAATGAGGGAAAAAGGGGTATGAATTCTTTATGAATGCACTGTATGTTCTAATATGTTTTCAAGCAAAGGTTTCCTTTTCACAAATGTTGGGGTCTTGTTTTTTGTCTGCAAACCTCAGCTCAGCTCAACCTCACTCTGTTTTTTTAATAAAAACATTTAAAACATTGATGAAATATCTGTCCAAGAACATTCAGTATACAATGAACTCCAGACAACATGAGATGTGGAAAATCAGATGTGATCTAGGAGCTTTATACAGCTTTATACCATTTGTGCCACTGAAGTGATGGTTTGTCTATCCCTAACAACCTCATTGTCATTCCCATTAAAAATCAAAGATGGCGCAAGCGTGAATAAGTTCTATAGTTAATACAAAAAAGAAAATTCTCTCACCATTGACTCACCCTCATATCATTCCAAATGACTTTCTTTTTTTCAGTGGAACACAAAAGGACATGTTAAGCAGATCGATAGTCTCATTTACCATTCACTTTTATTGTATGGAAAAAATATGCAATGAAAGTGAATGGTGACTGAGGCTGCCTAACATCTCCTTTTGTGTTCCATATAAGAAAGAAAGTCTTTGGGACAACATGAAGGTGTGTTAGGGGCAGGGCCGCATTAAGGTGGTTATGGGTCCCTGGGCTAATCCTTTCAAAGGCACCTGTCTGTCGTCGGTTGAAAAGTTTAACTCTATGATCATGAGCTACACGGACTGTTTTAGCTGTTACGCATCCTCTCTGTGTTTATATCCCCCGTTATTCCAGGCCTCCACTTTTGCCACGGGTCAGGGGTAAACCTGTGCATTAATGCTGCCCTGGTTAAGGCCGTTCAGACTGAACTCAGATTTGTTTATAAGTTTAAGTTCTTTTTTGCATACACAATCTCTAAATTACTGCTTCTGCATGAAACAAAAACAAACAAACAATAACAACAAACTGGCATCCATCTAGTACATGTTTAAATAGAAAAACAATTAAAAAACAGCACGGACAGACACAGAATTTGAATTTTTGGGTGACCTATTCCTTGAATAATATTTAGATTGTGGCACAACAGTGGAAAAATGTGCGATTCAAATATTGTATGTGTGGATTGAAGGCATGCTTTGACATTTACCAAATATAAACACATCTGGATAAAACAAATATAGTAACAGATGATTTATCAGACCATATTATTTTTCCACTGCTCAGAAGGCCAGATTTTCTGCTCTGTAAAAACCAGGCTACATGTCTTTGTGCATCGGCCTTTGATGCAAACATAGTGTCTGCAATAACAATACAGTTTTAGTTGAGACTATGTCACACAGGTATTGATTCAGTTCTGAGATTATTTTGAAAGATATACTGTATTTTTGAAATCATGTAAAGGGTCAACCTGTCCCTGTAAGATTTGATTTCTCAACATTTCTCTTTGTCAGTGTAATTTGCCTCTGTTTGGCTTTTGCTGCCGTTATCTTTGAGGCTGTACCCTCAACACATCAAATCATTTTGCAGTGTTTAGAACTAATTGCTTCTAAAACTCATTGCTGTCAAAACTCATGTAGGTGCTAATTGTTAGTAGTGCTGCAAAAGTGCTAAGTGGCAATCAATCTAATGTTATTCACCTTTGCAGGTGTGTTTTAATTGTGATTTGGTTTAAAAAAAATAAAAAATAAAAATGAATTATATGGAGGATAGCACTGTGGAAATGCTGCTCTTTAGCTGGCGGTTTCCAGTTTGCTAAAAATCAGTTGTTTGTTCCACATCTTGACTGAAAAAAAGTTTTGTAGACAGAGGAGACAAAAGTTAAAAGTTTTTCTAATGTCCATGGTGTTATGGTTAAATAAAAGAAAAACTGCATACCAACAGCAAATTGTTAACCCAGCTGGTTGAGAGAGAGAGTGCAATGTATGGAAGTTTTTATTGTTGTTGTGGTCAAAATACCAGCAAATAAGAAATTATATTATGGATTTTACAGTACCCGCCCACCGGAAGTATTTTCCCCAATCATACGTCCATAAACTTTTCATACAATCCTTCATAAAAGAGTTGTAAGCCATGAACCTAACCAACCAGCTCTGAGGTGAATCACAAATTTGAAGGTGAAAAAGTATGTGAAAATCCAACAAAAAGACAAAGGTGCAAGGCTGTGTACTAACCATCTTTCATGACAGCATGGACTACAATCCCATGAGGCACATAGACAGATGGCTTCAACGGAAGCATATACCTTCGATAAACTAACTTGACCTACCTTGAGCTACCTACCTAGCTCAAGTTAGGTCTGTCTCTAATGGTTTATAAGTTATCTTTGAAAATCTATTCATCTATGGGATAAATGAGTGGGATTTTTACTTCTGGAACCAGACTGTTTCGCTCTATTGCTGGAAAAGTTCTGCATTAAAACAATGTGTGAACAAAGCTGTAAAATGAACAGTTTGAGCATGTATTGAGGTTAGGACACTGTTGTAAGAAGTCTGCTGTCAAAGTTTGAGCCAAACACAAAGTTGCAACAGAAATGTGTGATTAATTATGCTGTAAAAAGAAATGTCATAAAAATTGGACAGATGCCATTTTGTTGCATTTGGACAGATGTGCATTTTGATGCAGTTAAAGGGATAGTTCGGCCAAAAATTAAAATTCAGTCATTGTTTACTCACTCCTGTGTTGTTATAACCCCATATGACTTTCTTTCTTTTTCTAAACACAAAGGGAGAAATTGTGAAAAGAATTTGTGCTCAAATAAATATTATTTTTTTTGGTTAGTTTTTTGTTTGTTTGTTTTTGTTTTTATAGATATTTACGTCCCTTAATCCTACCCCAACCCCTAAACATAACCACTTTTCAAACACATAAAAAGATCTAAAATGCAGATTAATGTACAGTGACAACAATTACAATAATTACAGTTACAATACATTAATATACTGTATATATTTTACAGCTGCTAATATCATCCTACCCCTAACATAACCATTTCTAACCCAAAATTTCACAAGCAGATAAATTTAATCACAATTTAAATTGAATGAAAGGCATGAATTTGGGTTTAGTCATCACACAAAGCTACCTGAAGGTTTGGATCACAGCAAACTAATAAAATTGATACTTTTGCGATTGTTATGGTGCTATTATGGTTTATTTATTTATTTTGCATACAGTATTACATTTGCATAAGCATTACATTTTGCATCCCCATGGCAAGCATAAATGTAATGCTTAATGAATGATTAAACGATTGGAAAATGCATATTAATTAAAAAAATAATAATAATATGTTAAAGTCTTGGTTAAAGTGATTTAATCCTTAAAAACACTGAACAGGGCAGCAGAAATCACACAGAACCGACTGAAACCATTAATGTCAAACTAGGTAAATGCATCAACTGTGTTAAATAATGTGATGGCATTTAATGTTAAATCTTTCCATAATCCAACATTCATCAATTTAATCAGTATACAGAAACATTTATACCTTTCTAAAGGTGTTAATATGTAAAATTATGAAGTTTTAGATGATGTCAATATGTCAGTTTTGTACGTTTCGGTATCTATGCAAACATAAGAGCATCTACGTTTACTACAACCAAACTTTACGTATGAATACATATGAATTCTCATGAGATCACGTTGGGAAAAAACAAGGTATTGAAGACAGGGTATTAAACTCAGATCTCTTTAAATGATGTGTTTTGATTTGCAGCGGTCCACTAATTCCAAATCTTATCAAATAAATAATAAAAAAATGCACTAAACTAAGCAACTATTAGGCAAAATACCTCTGATCAGCAGCTAAAGAAAGCATTTGTTTGGAGATATTGCCAAAAGGACATTCCACTAGTGTGCTACTTAAACCACCAATGTCACCAGAAAATGTTTTGATTTATTTTACTTTATTTATTTACATTCACAACAGATGAATATCTGATCACATTAATGCAGAAATTGGGGGCAAATTGGGCTAGAAATCATATTCTCATGCAATTGCACATTTTATGAGTTTAGAAGTGTTTTGAGAACATGTGCTTTTTATGGCGGGATCAGGATGTGATGAGGCTTTCCTTTTCATATCTGGCATAGCTGTCAATTTAAAAGGGGGCAGGACTGTAGCAGATGTTGGGCACAATGAAATACCACAGACACACACTGGCAAACGAACCCAAAACATGAAACATACTCAGAATGCAGGCATCGGTGGAGCAAAATCTTAATATACTTAATATGCAATACTCTTGCCATAACTTTACAGTAGATACATTTCAATTTAATTTACATCTAATTAATAGAGCACCCAATTGGAATATTCCAGTGGCTAGACTGACACTCCTTAACATGTACTGTTTTCTTAATTATTGAAGTCATCTTTTTAGGGCAAACAAGGCCATAGAGCAACAGATTAAAATAAATTTTTCAAAGGAGGAAAACTGATAGATTTGACCATAATTCATGGAGGTTAAGGCTTTAAAGCCTGTTATTGTAACCTTAATTGCACTGTGTGCAAATGCAGTATTTGTAGGACGACTATGGAAACCACACAGCCCACAATGTTGTAGCCTATAGATTGTAATGTATTCAACCTACACAAAGCTTATATAAACACATATTCCAAGATTATATCATTTTCATAACCAGTATATCAGTAGAAATGCAGTACACAGTTGTAAACTGCTTTTAATGTGATTATATGATAAAGGTATAAATAAATATTTATTCAGTGTAAACCTTGCTTGAAAACAGTTAAGCATGACTCCTTGAAACCAAATTGAATGCATACTGACTTTTCACTGACTTATATTTGATTGTAATGGTTGGTATCAAGTGAGTGTGAGTGTATGTCTGTCTATGGGTGGCCCTGCGATGGACTGGCGACCTGTCCAGGGTGTCCCCCGCCTTTCGCCCAATGTTAGCTGGGATAGGCTCCAGCCCCCCGCGACCCTGTACACAGGATAAGCGGTTGACGATGGATGGATGGATGGATGGTTGGTATCAAAATATGCTTGCATAGCATTTTTATGTACTTTTTTATTTAATAATAATAATGCTGCAGCCTAAGAAATGTTGCTTGGAAATGCTAAAGATGGCTTTAGAAGCAGGTATTAAATCCACTATGATTGGCAGATAGAGGAAGTCCTTTATGAATCTGTTGAGCAGGATTTAGGAATTCCATTGAGAAAGATTTCTGAAATTAATCTCCCCTAGAAAATTAATGAGCAAGATATTTGCTCTTTGAAACATAAATGTAAAGAGCCGAGGATTCCTATCTTTTGGATTAGATTATTATTAATCCTGTTATAAATGTAAAATAACGTTCTAGCAAATATACATTTCAAGCCAGTATTCTTGTGGTTAATGATGTTGTTGCATGGTGCTCGTGAACATGTTGATAATTTTGTGAAGGCCATTCAGATTGGCATTAAGAGGATCAGCTGTTGTTTGGTTCGTCTGCATGTGAGCAGACAGAATGTTCTT
Organism: Xyrauchen texanus; assembly: GCF_025860055.1. Classification (NCBI taxonomy): domain Eukaryota; kingdom Metazoa; phylum Chordata; class Actinopteri; order Cypriniformes; family Catostomidae; genus Xyrauchen; species Xyrauchen texanus. The sequence continues at coordinate 51,317,157 of NC_068276.1, forward strand.
TTTTTCTCTCAGGCCTCCTGATTTAGATGCCGCAGCACTGTACTGAGTAAAAGCAGATCATGCACATATGAAAGCCAGGATCATCCCACAGATCCACTGTGTTACTCAGGCTGTACGCAACTATCTTATAAAGGCTGATTTAAATACCCCCTCCTAACATACGCACAAATGCCCATGCCATATGAGGTGAGGTTGTGTACGAGGGTGGAACTCCCATCTGCTGAAGGCCTGTTGTGGCAGAAGGTGCTGCTAATGAGGCCTGATCTGCTGCTGCACCTGCCACTGATTTAAACACACACACATACACACACTTGCACACACTCGCTCCCTCGCTCCCCCCTCCAGGTGTAATCATTGTTTATCTTAACGGGAGAGACCAGGATTCTGACCTGGGGAATTCATTACCGGACGAAGAAGGCTTCCAGTACTGGTGAACTCTTACCTACCTAAAACACCCCCACAACTGTTCACCACTGTCCTCCAGAGAGAGAGAGAGAGAGAGAGAGAGAGAGAGAGAGAGAGAGAGCCCAAACTCAGAGCTATGGGAAATGTTAGTCTTTTCACTTGATGCCTTATAAATTATGGATAGCAAAAGTTATACAACTGCAACTATACGGTCCTCAAGTGTCATTCCATGAGTGCTAATACTTAGTATATATTTAGCAGAACGTAAATAGACAAAATTACTGTAAGATATTTGATATTAACTTCTTGTTTGACTAAATAAAAGTGTTAACGCACAAGCTAGAGTTGCTAATGTACTACATATCATACATCTATAATTTATTATCTGGGGCCGAATCAGCACTCTTGCTTGAGAAATACTGGATTAATATGACCTCTCTCATATTTTAGATTTTTGTGGCCAATGGGTGCTAAAATAAAGAGCTCTGAAAGGCTTTTATTAGATTGGGTTTATAAGTGTTTACGTCTGTTGATTGGACAAAAAGGCATGTTTATTTGTTCGAATTGATGTGAAGAGCTTAATTTTGTTTCATTTATCAGATCACGCTCAGACAACAAAACAACAAAAAAAAAAATTTGCTCTTAACAAAACAGGCATTATTAAGCATTCCTAGTCTGATCAGAGCGTGCATTCTGACAGAGGATTCTGAACCGGTGACTCATTCACAGGACAAGACATTGCAATGCACATTGTTACTGCAACATGACTCTCATTCTAACAATATAACTAAAGCTGACTTGTCCTTCGGCTATTTGCATACTATACTAAACTAAAACAGCATTTTTACAGCATTTTTCGAATTCAATTTCTAATTATTATGCAAGCTGTTTTTAAAACATCATATTAATTGGCATACTAAGTGGAATGTTTATACTTAAAAAAATCTTAAAGTGAGCTAGTTTAGGCAAAAGCGTAGTTAAACATGTTAATGAACTTAAAAGAAATGGGCACCTAAGAGATAAACATTCACGTAACCATTCATATACATTTTCACCTAAAATCTTGATTTGGAAGAAAGAAAAAGAACATGGGCAAATTATGCACCAACTATTCACATAGATATTCCCATAAATTTGCTGAGTAGAACCAGTGCTAATCCAAAGTGAAAGGTTAAAATCTCCCTGTAAGAAACATCATGGTTTGATGATATGGTAGATACATATGATTACAAATTAGATTGAAATGTCTAGATTGCATACTATTGTTAGGACTTGCATAACATTTGATTCTTGAACACAACAAGAATATACCATGACTGGGCACATCCTTAGCACACAAATGCATATATAGACAAAAATAAACTCTTAAAACTGTAATCATGGAAAGAGTTCACGTCATTTGGAAAACCTCACTGGTTTAGAAAATTATCATATTGTAAAATAATAATAATAATAATAATAATAATAATAATAATAATAATAATTCTGACCTCATTACATTATTAGCACATAAATCAAATCAAATGCCTTAAAGACTGGCACAGACAATCGGTGCTGAAATTGTAGTGGTGGTTTTAGAACAGGGCAGCAAAAGACTTCAGCTCTCAAATCAGCTGATTAGATCTTAGTATTACAATTTCTGCCCCTATCTCCCCTACTGACTATGTTGATGTGTTGCATGGTGTGGTGCCAAGTCTGCTTTATGTGGAGAGATGGGGACTGCCCTCTGCTGGAAAGAAACATGTACATTATGATCTCTGCAGTGGGTATTTAGAGAGGCTTATCTATAAATACAGTTCAGAGTGCGCTCTGAGAGACTTTGGGGGGTTCCGGGATATTTTTGTATTTATACTCTAATCTGTACTGTGCCACAGACACAACTGGGAAATCTCAATCTATTACACAACAGTAAGCGGATTTACTCGACTGAGAAAGGTGCCTCGCTCTAGAAGTATTCAGAGTGAATGATGAATAGTGCATGCAAAATGTGTAACGCTGAACCTTTTGGAAGTGATCTTAAAGATATCATGTTTAGGATTTTTATTTTAGCGCATTACAATCTATGATGTATTATGAAACAAAATATATGTTATTTTTCAAGCACTGAGAATGTACACACAGCCAGAGAGTGATATTCATGCAATGAGCTCAGATTTTGGCACTCTGTGGTTTGGCTCCTGGGCTCAGCGTGAAAGATGCTGACAGTGTGACTGAGCACTTCTCAAGGACAGAGAGGACAGACGAGCTAGAACTGTCATAAAACTGCCTATTCAGGTCTGTTTGTCTCCTCTGCGATCACCAACACATCACAGATGGAGAAATGTGCGTAGCTGCTGGTTTGTGTTAGGGACGGTTAGTCATTAATTAATTGTATCAATTCCAGCCCTTTCTGGACCATTACACTTAAACACCTTCATTGTGGACCAAAGCCTCCTAGACGTGCCTTTGTATTATCAAGCATGTGATCCTGAGCCGTAGCCACTGGCAGCACTGAAACACCAAACCATGGCATCTTCAAACCCTTGTGCAGTACGTCCCCTCACCAAAGAGCACTCCAATTAGAATCCCAGCCCCTGCACATTCATAATCAGCTGCCGCTTGGTGAAGAGGAAAAGGAGAGACAGAGGAGGAGGGGGACCAGCTAACGAGCCCTTTGTGGAGTCTGATCTCTTCACAATAAAACAAGAGAGAAACGTATGACTTCTCAGGGCCCGGGTCCTCCATCCAGCGCTAACGTGCCTCCAGGCAAGCGCTCGAAGAACAATCAGGCCTGATTTCCAATTCTACGCTCATTAAGATGAGAGTGCGTTCGCACAGAGGGGAGGACCGAGGGGGAGTATCTATGTGTGGGACGGCGGCTGCGTTTGGGACTCACGAAGGCCTGGGAATTTTGACTCTCACAAGGTTGAGTGATTAGTCTTGGACCTCAAAGCCTGGGAGCGCACGGGTACTGCGTTGAACTCATAATGATACCCAATATTCCCATCAGCTGTCATCTTTGCTGAGCTTGGAGAATGAATTGAAAACACTTAGTGGTTTAATGTCTTAAGTGAAGGCTTTTTGTGTGTGGCTTGTGTATTGGAAATGTCAAGACCAAGGCTCTGCAAAAACAAAGGTTATTTTTTGATGTAAAAAATTATTACAATGATTTGTAAATGTAAGCTTAAATCAGGGGTCTTTAACCTTATTCAGACCAAGGGACCCTCAGTTATATATTGTGTAATACTCGCATATAATAACATATAGAATCTAGTTCCAAATTGATGTATTTAAATAGTTTTATGTCGCAAAACCAATTTATTAAATCTTAATTTTAATTGCAGTATAACTTTGGTTTCCTAAATCTATTTTTGTTTGAAGTTAACTTGATATAGATTTTTTTGTTACACACCATTTTATTTTATTTTTCTCTTTATTTTTCTGAATTTTTTTGTGAGTACGCCACTGCAGGGCAGGCCACTTAGAGGTCATGGACCCCCTGTGGAAGTCCTTTTGATAAATCATATAATTGCTAGATCTTAAAGGCATTGTGGTGAACCCTGGTATACACAATAGACAAACAAAAATTCTATATTCACTGATTGATATGGATTGGCACCCAGCCCAATAAGGGTCACTATTATGTCTAGCCCAGCTTAATGTTGAAATGTAGGCAAGTAGTAACGGTCGATACCAGCCCATTTCTGGCATCATACACTGTAACCAATGTCCAAACTGTTGCCTGGCAACCTTGAAATTTGCTCACATATGCAGTCCGGAGTGGGTGCCCAGTCCCAGTTCAGTAGCTGATGACATTGAAAAAGGTGCTGGCACGATTTGATTTGAATTTCTGTGGCCTCTCAGAATAAAAAGTTGAGTTCAGATGACTTGCCTGTCACTCAACATGGATCAACCCTGTCAGAATTAAAAATAATGTGAACTGTCATGTCAAAGTTTTATTTTAAATACCGACAAATCTAGCATTCACTTTGATTAACAAATAATAATAAAAAAGCTTGGTTTAAAATTGATTGTCTGTTATCTTTATCTTGTGTTTTCATGTTTTATGGGGACTTTCCATAGACATAATGGTTTTTATACTGTACAAACTTTATATTCTATCCCCTAAGCCTCACAGAAAATTAAAAAAAAAACTAAAATAATTTAGTATGATTTATAAGCTGTTTTCCTCATGGGGACCGACAAAATGTCCCCACAAGGTCCAAAGTTTTGGGTTGTACTATCCTTATGGGGACATTTGGTCCCCACAAAGTGATAAATACATGCGCACACACACACACACACACACACACACACACACACACACACACACACACACACACACACACGCAGTGCGTTTGTTGAACTACAGAACAATTTACCAATGATACAGGCAAAAATTTATTAAAAAAATAATGTAATAAACTGCAAAAAAAAGTATTAGTATTTTTGTCTTGTTTTCCTCTAAAATATCAAAATATTCTTAAAATAAGGTATAATTACTTAAGTAAAATGGCATAAGATTTTAAGTTTTGTTTTCAGAGAAATATGACAACATTTTGTAAACGTTATGCTTAAAACAATAAGAAAATGCAAATCTGCAAATGGCGTAAGAAAAATAAAACTAGTTTTCTTTATTTAAACTTATTCTTGTTTTTAGCATAAACCTTTATGTTCGAAATTTAGTTTGATTTCTCTGAAACAAGACAAAATATTTAAAGTAAATGACAATGTCAAGAAAATTTGTCTTGTTTTAAAAATGTTTAGATATTTTTACAAAGACAAAAGACAAAAAAGTTATTGTGTACCAGTTAAAGATCCTAAGGTATACACTTTCACTTATACTTATAAATATTACTCTAAAATCTTTTATATTAATTAAAAAAGCCATAGATACTTTATACGTCACTTACCCATACATTAATTGCAATTACTGTACCTTAAATTAGAAGAAAAAAATATAACTATAAAACTCATCATAGCCCATAACTATGTTGTTTGTCTCAAGAGTCAGTGCTTTGTTGCTCACACAAAAGTAACTACATTGTGCTAGTGTAGAATATGCTTGGCTTGCTTATATTGAATACAATCCTAACCACCTCATGGAATACAATGAGATATGCTACTTTACCCACTATCACATACAGATTGTTTACTCTTCAGTTTGGCCTGTCTGTGGATTTCATTACCATTTATTTTTGTTCTTGGCAAACTAAATGTTTTGTTCTTTTTTTCGTCTCACAGCAGCTGCTGGCCAGCGATACCTGGATGTCTCTCACTCATTCACACTTAGACAGAAGGTGGCACAGGCTGCCCATATGTTTGACCTGGTGCAGGAAGGCACATGAAACACTTGCCATTGATTGGCTGCTTTCCTTTCTCTCGCTTTCCTTATCTGTTGTGATTGGCCGTTCATTGGCAACTTATGTCAGAGGTAGAAGGAGGGACAGGAAAACAGAAAGCTAATGAATAGCTAATCAGTGGAACCTTGCGAAGGTCCACTAGGGGACAAGTCCCAGCGTGGAGACTATTGTTATTCATGGACAAAACTGGCTATGATATGTGCGATTCTTAATCTCTCATTACCTTTAATGTCTGATTATTTGCGAACAGTTGGATCATTAACGCATGTACTTGACCTTTAGAAGGACAACATTTAGTTCTTAAATGTATTTCCAATATTATTGTTGTCAATATTACAAAAGGCTACAAAGGTAAATCCTTTATGTATTTAGGTTTAATTCTCCATATCAAATCAATCTAGCAAACTAACAGTAACTCCTATTTCAAAGCTGGACGAACAACGGTGAGAGACAAAGGTCAAACTAGCTGAAAAGTATACTGAGAATATAAGAAGTATGATCCCTTTTCTCCCACCTCTGGACGTCTCCGAACACTTCACAAGTATTTCACACGCTCTTTCATGCTCAGACAGGAGAAAGCCTTTTCCCTCAGTGGGGAGTGCTATTGAGAAGACACCCCCCTCCCATCATCTCCATATGATTGCGGTATGGGGTCCTTTTGCCATTCAGAGCTCACAGGGAAGATATCGGCCTCATCACGATTGAAGAGGGAAAAGGGCAACTGGGAGCATTTAAGGGAGCGGGGATCTTCTCTCGAGGTGTGCAAGCACACTTGCATGGCTGGCGTAGGTAGGGGACAGATTGGTGTGTGTGATCGGGACAGGGGGAGGGAATGACAATATGTTGAGTGGAAATGAGAGAGAGAGAGGGCCAGATGGCGTTGCCGAAGAATCACACACTAAGCAGTGCAAGTGTGGGGAATGATCGCTGGGGTCAGGCTCGATGTTTGGTGTACCCCTGAGCGATATCCTTCGAGTATTCTCGCTAGCGCTGCCTCTTTTTTCTTCCTTGTTCTTCCCAACATGGCAATCACTTCAAATGCTTCAGCGTTGCTTTGCTCTCGCTACCTTCCCTAATTCCTGACATATGCTATCAGATATGTGGAAAACGCTGGCGCAATAACACAGAGGTGTGAAACATACAAGGACACATGTGTCTACCATGCTATGCAAGCCAACGAGAATCTCATGATTCAAGGCCAGAATTCGATCCAGAGAGAGTGGCAATTGATTTTTTTTCTCACTTCACAATGGACATGTGTGATCAGTGTAGTTTAGCAAAAAGTGAGGGCCTCTGAAAAAAGGGAAAATGGAAACGTGCACCTGTCTTTGCAATGTGTTAGGCTGTAACTCACACCAGATTTAAAGCCAATTATATTAGAGAGAGGCTCAGGCCATCTGGAAGGAGAGATTGGGGTTTTGAAAAATAACTAGAATTTGGAGTAAAAAATATGCTTTGAAACTCCTGATTAACAGCAGGGCAAGTGAGAATAATCCTTTTGTCAAATACAAAGAACAAATCACTAATTAACTTAAAAAAATGGGACGGGAAGCAGAAATGGATTTCTACACCTGTACAACATAGGTTGTAAATAATAAGGGTCAGAGTTTTCACATATTTGTTTTCACCCAAAATATTCAAGATAAATGATGTCACAGTCCCAGTGCTAATAAAGAGATAGTTCACCCAAAAATTTAAACTGTCATAATTTCATCCACCCTTTTTGATGAAGCATTTATTACTTTCTTCCTTGACAAACAAAATGCAGAAAGTTACGGATGGACGGCCTCAATACAATGAAAGTGACCTTCCTCGTCCTTCCCTAACATTCTGCCAAACATCTCCTTTTGTGTTCCACTGAAAAAACGTATAATAAAAATGTCATACAGGGTAGGCTGATGAGAGTCAACCATGACAGAATTTTCACTTTTATGAACTATCCCTTTAATTGTACTTTTGAGTACTTTAAAAGAAAAAGAGGCATTGTGGGAGGAAAGTAGAAAGTGTTTTAATGAAAAGAAGCCTAACTAAAATACAGTACTCTCTGCAAGGTTAAACAGCAAGAAATTATCAAACAATCGCCCTCTTGTGGCCAAGTCATATACTTAACCAAACTGAAGTGTTAAACATGATTCTAGTGTGCCCTCCAGATGTGAGAAGCATCAGTGTTTAAACAAACGGAATCCCCTCAGTAAATCTGCAGATCACAGCGTTTCATCTAAATTCAGTAATATATTCTTTTCACTCCTAATTCACTGGGGATATTTATAAATGCAGCCTGTCTTTTTCACTTTAGTTGCCATTCAGTCCTTGTAAGGTTCTTTTAAGTAGGTTCCTCATGTGACATATCCAATTTGCTGACTGGTACAATCTAATCCAGAATTTTTTATTTTTTTTGGCATGGTTGTATTCTCAAGATTAGTTCTATTTTTACTGACACTACATCCTTTAGACTTGTAGTGCCCTTAGGCTTAAAACTTTGGTAATAATAAATAATTAAAAAAAAAAACAGTTTTTAATAGACCATTTCAAGATGGTGATGTCTTTGTTCCATGAACATTTCCTACTAGTTGTCATACTAATTCAAAACAACAGCGTGAGGCGCTTTATTCATAGTGACTTTAGCATGATTAATGTTACTAATGTCAACACGATTGTCATAAAACGGCATTATTAAAATGTGGACTATAATTGTTCAGTGTCTGTATGAAAATAATAATAATTCCTGAAAATAACAGAAATTAAAGTGTTTATACCCCCGAATGAAAAAACTACAAATGGACGCATGAACCGAAGCGATTACTAACAACTGTAGCACACATCTTTTCTATTGTATGTGAAAGTAATGTTTGCCAACTTATTTTAAGTTTGATAGGTAGAGCTCTAAAAGTGACTATATATCACTCACATTATAATGAATGAAGCTGCTGAAGTAATTTACTATTACATTTAGTCATTTATCAGACAGTTTTATCCTAAATGACTTACAAATTAGCAACACAAAAAAATTATTCCTTAGCTTGTCCACAGGTCACACAGACAGCTTCAATGTTTATAACAGGAACGATCCAATATTCCTGATCTCTGCGCTGAGGAAATAATTACAATTATGATACAATTTTATCGTCTCTTTCGTAGATGCTCATTATCAACAACATGTCTGGATAAGTCCCTTCAGGTAAACGTTTGATATTCTTTGATATAATGTTAACTCAGTGCCTTATTTAAAGGATCCAGTAATGCTACCGGAAGTGCTCCCAGGCCAGTAGTGTTCTAATTCCTTTGTTATTGTTTACATCCTTGGTCTATAACAAAGGACATTTTAAAACCTCTAGATGTAACTAGAGAGTGTGTATGCACTGTAAAAACAAATAAATAAATTCCAAAGTGTCTATAATGTCAGACAAACTCTTTTAAAAGCTGTTTGAACTATCTAGTTGTGATAGCATCCCCTTAAAGCCAATGTCTCACTACAAGACTGTCAGACTACCTGAATCGCTGTACTGCTTACATTATATAACAAGGTTTCTTGTCACTGCAGTGCACATACTGTACTACACATACTATGCAGACGAGGTGCACAAACTACAAGATCTTTGGCCAAGAGGATCCCCGGCCAGCAGTGAGAAAATATATTTTCTCACATAAATCCGGAGAGAAATTAGAGTGATCTTGAGGTTTTTCCAGAAATAGATGGTCACGATCAGCTCGCTGTCAAAACATTGTATGTGTACTGACTTTGTCTACAAATATAAAAGAAGAGATGAAAAAAGAAAATATGGCACAAAAAATGTTTAGGAAGTCATGGGCAGGCTGTCTGTGTCTGTGTCTGTTTTGGAAAAAGAGTTGGAGGTAAATAAATCATCACAATGTCAAGCAGAATGCTCATACTGTTTATTTATTTGTTAAAAAATAGTATTCGTGAGTTTCGAATCCAGGGCGTGCTGAGTGACTCCATCCAGGTCTCCTAAGCAACCAAATTGGCCTGGTTGCTAGGGAGGGTAGAGTCACATGGGGTAACCTCCTTGTTGTCACTATAACGTGTCGTTCTCACTCTTGGTGGGGTGCATTGTGAGTTGTGTGAGGATGCCACGGAGAATGGCGTGCAGCCTCCAGACGTGCTACATCTTCGTGGTAATGCGCTCAACAAGCCACGTTATAAGATGCATGGATTGACGGTTTCAGACGTGGAGGCAACTGAGATTCGTCCTTCGCCACCCAGATTGAGGAGAGTCACTACGTCTCCACGAGGACTTAGAGTGCATTAGGAATTGGGCATTAAAAAAGGGGAGAAAAAAATTATGCATGATTAGATGTGATTAGCTGGAGCGGTTTGCAGTTGTCGCTGCATCACTTACACTACAAGATTATGTGCCGATAATATCAAACATGCTTGAATATATTGCATCGTCTGTGACTGCTCAAGACTGGCTCAGATCACGTCGCTGAACTGCTCATACTTAATAACTCATTTGGCTGTGAATAACTTTTCCATTATTTTTAAACTTTATTAATTTCCATCACTTTTTAAATCACAATTTTCAGATTCCCTGGTCTATTTCCAGGTTTTCCATCACAGTGGGAACCCTGCAGGTCATCATAGATGTCATCAACAAAACAGTTATTGTACATTGTTATTCATGCAGGATTAATGTTATGCATTCTTCACCAGCTCTACTCGACCCACCACGCACGGGATTCGAACCGGCGATCCCCGGCATGGGACTGGATAGCATGCCAGGGATAGCAAGGAGGCTAGAAAAGCTATGGCCTCTAGACTCTCTTAAGGCTAGGAGAGTGAGGTTTACACACTGTACAGCTATCACGTATCAGCTGGCTACCGTGATACATTCATATTGTGCTTAAATATTATATGTGTATTTAAAAAATAAATAAAAAATATCGGCACAAGTGCTTTCCTTGAGTGAATTGTATTTTATTACAGAAATCTATCCAAACTTGTCCTCCCAGTCCTTAAGTTTAAAGTAAAGTGTGATGACCAGTAATGTATGAGAGTTAATCTGTGAAACACATCTTTCTTGCACTCACATGTATGAAATTAATGTGATTACTAGTCTCGCTCGGAGAGTGATTAAATTTACCCATATGGATGAACAGTCACGGCCGCTCTCTCTCTGACTCATTTCTTAATACTATGTTTCCGTTGGAAACAATGCTGTGGTTTGTACTGTGGTCCAGCTCTCGATCCTGCAATTCCCATTCAGGCTAAGATGCCATCTTAGCTCAGATTAATTGTCCATCTGTCAAATTGGCAGTGGTGCCAGTCTTCCTCATCTTGCATATTCAGATTAGCATAGAAAACACGGGTGGCATCTCCCATTCTCCCTCTGAAATCTGGTCTCCGTTGTAATGCTGAAGTCTTGTGTTGTGACCGGTGGATTTCTATATAAATTTGGGGGAGAGTTTGTTTTTGTATGTATCTATGCAGAGATTTTTCCTCCTACAGAAGCTCACCAGGTAAAATTGGGATTTGATACTGATAAACTAGAATTCCAAAGATTAGCATGTGGCTGCAGAAATAAAGCAGAATACAAGGATTAGTTGCATCATGTTTATTTTATAACATCGATAAGATATATCACACATTTGTCAATAGCAGGGTGATGTTGGTTTGGAAAGTTCTGATTGTTAATTGCCACTGTTATGTTGCCTTTGAATTTCTAATTGGTTTCACCTATTTACATTCTCTCATGAACTCTAAATGCTGCATTCTGCATCATACATGTCTAATGTATTTAGACACTGTCTGATTGTCAAATGTAATGGAACATGTTTATAGCTCATGTTTTCAGTTAACTAATCTTTAAAACTCTAAAAATACAGATGTTTTAACAGAAACATTTATGTAAGTGCTTTTATGAAATTATGTTTCACATTTCTGCTTTTAAACCCTCCAAAATTGGCCCCCATTCACTTCCTCACTCATAAGTGCCTCACTGTAACCTTGATTAATGCTTTTTTAAAGGGTAACTAAACCCCTGCTCAGAGTCTGACTCCACCCACTAGCAATATTTGAAAAATGCTCGAAAAGTGGGCAGACCCCAGCGGGGATAGAGGGGACGAACCGAGGGCGGGGCTGAGCGGGCGTGCACCTGAGACCCGTAGTGACAGATTAATTGACAGCTGCTGTCAGACTCTAAAATGGAGAGTGACTGGAGTGACGCAAGTAGCTTTGCCACGGAGCGGTCTTTTGAAGTCGAGGACCTTTCTCCCCCACCTTCACCTGAAGTGGAGGAGGGTGAATTGTCTGTGGACACAGGGCCGAAGCCATATCAATTCGAGCCGCTGGCTCAAACTGCGGTTTTAACTCCCTGTTGAGCATCCGAGTGCGCATTCACCATCACTCGCGTGCAGGAAAAACAAACGAAACGCTGTTCAGTGATGTTTGTCCTTTTAGCAGGATTTTTATTTAGCAAGCTTCACTTGAACATAACATCAGTTAGCTGTTCTCTCAACTTAGAAGAATGTGACGTAAAGCGTAACGTCATCATGTACAAAACCGTATACCTCCAAATAAAGCTATACAGGTAGTCAATACTGTAATACAATGTATAAGGGTGCAATACGTTTAACACTCCTGCATCGAGAACGCGCGTTTGTCGACCTCAGAGGATTAACTTTAGCCTAACCATAAATTGTGATTCAAATATATATGATCACTCACCTCAAGACGCCGCTGAGGTGGTGGAGTCCATGCAGGAGAAGCAGCGTTTGGCACTGCGTCGCTTTTCAGCGCGAGCTGTTTGGAGAAGCCCATTTCCATCTCCATTGCGTTGGAGAAGCAATCCCACGTAAAATGCAGTTTGCACACTCCTCCAGCTCTAGGCGGGAACTCGCGGTCTTCCAGAACAAGGACGTGCAACCCCTGGCGCCTAATTTCCAAGTCTGCTGGAAAGCTATACAGTCCAGCAGTGCTGTTGCAACCAGAAACACTACACCTACTTACCATGCTGACCACTGTACTAAATACAGATAATCTACGCTAACTTGAAGCTATCCTAACTGACGCAATACTATGCTACTAGCTAACTATGCTTCTAACAATACTACACTAACAAATATGCTAATTAACTACCTAGGCTACACAAAATAATCTAAATAACTATATAAATGCTATGCTAAATAGATGCTAAAATACTCTATCCTGATCGTTTTCAATACTCGCAATTCCAACTCCTGACTCGCTACAGTGGTTTTGATGAAACAAAATGGTTTTTATACTGCCATGGGCGTGGTAGCTCGTACCAAGGGCGTGGTGAGCTGGAACCTGCTTACGTCAGCTGTCACCGCTTACATCACGAAGTACCGCAAACAGCCAATAGGAAAATTCAACAGCAGTAGCCACCGTTCAACCTGAAGAGGGCAGCACTCAGACGTTTTTACACCATATATTGTAGAATTAAAACACTTTATACACAAATGTCAAAAAAATTACTTGAATCAATGACCAGTACTAATAAAGCCCCATTCTTACAGATCATTAACTAAAAAAAGTTGGTTTAGGGTTTAGTTACCCTTTAAGAAAAGGAGGGATGAGTTGAAATGATTTCTTTTTGTGGTAATCAACATTATCCCACACATGCGGTCGATTGAGTTTAACTTGTATTGAACTCAGAATATTCCATTAAAAGTATTTCATAAATGTCTGAGACATATAATACAAAAATACTTTTTAAAGGCTAGACTTCTAATCCTAACACTAACTCTGGGTTTGATGTGTTGTTATCTAATGCAATTATTTATTTATTTTTGTTTTGAAGACTTGAGTGTCCAAATACCTTTTGAGTATTATATTATTTGTATTAATATTACTATACAATTATATTCAATGATATAAGGGTATTGAATTGTTTTTGACAACAAAATGCACTCAAACAACCATGAAGTTTGTTTTAAGGAACAGTGAGTCCCTAAGTCCTCTGTTTTAGGTTCATAATGCAAAGTTTATGAGCACATTGCATATAATTATATGTGTGAAAACCAGTTTATATGGATTTGGGACAGTTTTGTTGCTGAACAACAATGCAGCTGATTTACATCTATACTGGGTCCAACAATCCATTCTGAAATGGAACAGAAAACAAAAACGGAAAAACTATAATCATTGCCATCATCATTATCAGTACCTCTTCAATTATAGACTGTAAGCCTAATTATAAATAATGAGGAAAGGGTTCAATGTGAGGGGACAAAAATTCATTTGGACAGGCTTGTGGCACAAGTCAATTATGTGAATGGAATCACTGGCAGCGGTTCAGTGCTAGATAAGGCAGTTTTGTTCTTTATAGTGTGGGCGCGTGTTTTGTGAGACTAGGTTGTAGACTGCTTTATATCTCTCCGTTATGCTATGTAAAAGCAACACAAATTTTCATTCTGTAAACAAAGAACCCTTATTATCTCAAAATGAAATAAGTTGATTGAGTTGGTGGGTGCTACTCTAGACCCCTCTCAAGTGAAGCAGGGGAACTTTAGCTTTCACTCTTCCTAAATACTTCAAACAAGGTCCTGGACAGCGAATCCTGTGTGAGTATGACTTTATTTACAGGTGGGCTTGTAGCCAGGAGAACTGTTCCAGCCCTCCAGCTCTCACCTTATCTAACCTCAGCTCAGGCAGGCAGTTTGTAGCAGGGTCTGTCCTCCCTTGCAGTCTCACATGCTAAAACAATCACCATCAATCCCCTATCTCCATCCCAACAGGACCTCTCCCTACTCGAGCCCCAGAGGCCCATACAGAACCAAACGATGGCTGCTGAGAAAATCTGGAGTGGAGTTATTAAAGAAGCTTGAGTTTCATAGAGTACATTTCGAACGCTGTATCCATTTGCCACAGTAACTTAAGCCTTACATGCTTATAAATACTAAATACTTCCTAAATAGTTCCTAACCAAGTAAATACAGGGTCCCTGAATTATTTGGACACCTTAAAAAGGTGTGCATGTGCATTAAATTGCTTTAGATAACAAAATGTCAATCCATCAGTTACTATATTTGTTAGGTTTTAAATGATAAAACAATGTACTGTATATATCATCCAGAATTATGTTTGCCCAAAAATATCTGGGCTTTTTCTGGTTGTCAGACATTAGTGGAACATATACATAATTATTTTGATAAATTACACCTGTATGAAGTTGAGAGGAACTGATTTACATACATTTTAATTCACCTTGACACCAGAAGGGCAGAAGCAATTGCATAAAGTTAAAGTCAGATTTATTGCAATTTTTCCAATAAAAAACAAAAGAGAGTAAAACAAATAGCTGTTTCCCAGGAAACCTTGCTGCTTGATATTGAATGCAACATTTAACAAATATTATTACAAAACTCCAGCACGGTATTAAGGGCAAAAAAAAGTTAGTTCTGAGAAAAAGTCCTTATAATTTATTTGTTTGCAGATTACTCTCTTTTTTATATTTTGTAATCTAATGTAATGACATTCATACATTTTTAAGTGTTCAAAATACTTTATGGGGTCACTGTGGCTGCCTTGCTTAAAGACGCTTCAGATTAGGCAATCATTCTTTTTTAACCCAAATGTACGCATGTGCTTTCATATCTCATTAGCGTGATTACCTTGAGTTTGCACTGGTACTCAACACACCATCAATGAACTTATCAGAGCTTTCCAAATGTTACAAAACTTTTAAAGGTGCTATATCTACACTCTGAGGTATCAACATCCCATCCATGGCAGCTTTAAATATGGCATATGTTTGTGTCGGGTGTTTGCTCTCTCTCCATTTCTTTCCCTATGGTGAGTGGAGGTTTTGGGGCGCTGCCCAGCACAACATTACACTGATGAATAATGGCTGACAAGGGGAACGTAGCTAAATGGAGAGCAATGATGGACACAGCTCACAGGAAATGGCCTTAAAAGCTCATTCCCAGCCAACAGCGGGCTCTCTTCACCACACTGTCCAAAAACTGTTTAAAAGAAAATACTCTAGTGTATAGTTTATTTACTGTACAGCTAATAAAGACTGAAGTTAAGCATCTAATCTCTCATCTATTTTGTTTATACCATATGAAAAATGATATTCAAGTGTACTATGTGAAATGTATTTCTCAACAATTGTCAAAAAATATCAGGAATATGCATTGCAAAAATATGTGATAAGTCTCCCCTTGACATTCGTTAAAGCAATTCACATTCAGATGTTGTTACTTAATGAGACTCTTAAGCATGATGAAGATTGTTCATGAAAATCCTGTTACCTCAGTAATTAGTAGTGTAGCTTAAATGAATGAAAATCAGTTATCAGAAACAAATGATTAACTCATACGACTCCCTTGTGTCTGATGGTAAGAAGACAGCAGATATTTCATATTAATCCCAAACCTTTGGCGGCGATGTAATTTTTTTCATCCATATTTCCAGAATGTTCTTTTCTTTGTGACAGCAAATCCGTAGGTGGTTTTATCTTATGTGGGGCCAAGATTCTAATAAATGAATTTTGCTTGCAGAAAGTATTAGAGAGAGAGAGAGAGAGAGAGAGAGAGAGAGAGAGAGAGAGAGAGAGAGAGAGAATGAGTTGGAAGAACAGTTGCGAGAGAACATTTTTCCTTTCATCCAACAGTAATAAAATACACAATTTCTACAGTACAAATCTGTTAATTGTTTAAGTGGTGAAATTATTAGTTTTTTGTTTGGAAATATGAATTATCATGTGAATAATTTACAGTGAAAACAAAATGACAGTAAAAATACATTAATTGAAATTGTTAAGTAATATAATGATAAAGTTCCCTGTGATGCATCACATTTAATAATATTTTATTATAGACATAATATTATTATATATTATACTGCCTTTATTATAACAGTTATACTGGTTAATGAAATCTGAAAGATAAAGTATGAAGTTTTTACAAACTGTAAAATATACAGGCACCAAAATGCCATCCACTAATGTTTGAATCAATGTAATTGTATTTTTACACAGAATTTCAGGCAACCACAGATACCAGTTTTTTTATTATTATTATTTTACAGTAAATTTAATAGGATTTCTGTGGGTACATATATAGTACACTGCACTTGCCTGCTTTTGTGAGTTTTTTCCGTCATAGGAATTCATTTTAAGCAATTTTTCAACTTTTAAACCAAAATTCCCACCAATATCTCCTCTCTGCAAGTAACGCAACACATTTGTGTAACGCAGGCCCTGGAGCTTTACTCAACTTGGCTCCCACCTAATGTCCCATTCCTTTCCTCCATTTCAGACAAATTCATCCCCCTCCTTGTCAGGGCACACACAATACCTTCACTGTACTGCAGCGACCCTCCACCCCTCTACCGCAGATGGTAAACGGGGCATAAGCATATACACACCAAGATCACAGCAGCATGAGAGCACACAGTTCTCAGTCCTTCTCACCTAACACATTAGCATCGGTCACACAGTTATTATTCATAAAGTCTGTGTGGGTTTAACTTGCACGTCAGTCTTCACAAAATGTTTACAGGTTCTTGAAAAGTTTGACTTTTAAGCCTATAAATCTGTACCTGTAAAGAGTTTTCCCTGTGTTAATGTATGTATGTGTCATTCAGGTAGTGAAACTAGCAGCTGAAATCTTGTGGGGTTTGTTTATGTAATTGGTTGTGTACTGTATGTCTGATGAAGCTCAGTGGTAGGCCTGCTATACTGTGCCAAGAGTTGCAACTTAATTAAAACTTGTCTAAACACACAGCAGTGTCTCCAGGGATTCTTGTATGCACACACATGTGTGTTTGTGTGAATAGATGCTTGCTGGCTTAAATGCATCTTTAAAATCAGAATCAGAATCAGCTTTATTGCCAAGTATGCTTACACATACAAGGAATTTTTCTTGGTGACAACAGCTTCCAGTGCACAAACAATACAACAACAAGACAGAGACACTAATAATTTTTTTTTAATACAAATAAAAAGCGATATAGAATGTATATACAGAAATACACAAAAAGACAAAAAATATATAGTATGTACAAATACAAATCTGTTATATTAAATGCAAGCAAATGTAATGCAGAAGAGGTATGTATTATTAATTTATTTTCAAATAAAGTGCTGCATCAGAGCATCACAGATGTGAGATATTGTTTAAATATATTACAATGAACATTGTTTTATTATTAGTAGTAGTAGGATTACAGTCAATATTATATAACGATACATAAATTATAAATTTCTGTCATACTTCATTCCATTTAAAATTAGCTTTCAATTTGATGGAAGCTTTTATTTTGGATTGAAGCCCTCTCTGTTAAAACGGTAGCTTCTCTCTTCCGGAAAAGCAGGTCGTTACGTGACCCAATGTGATTATTAAACCACAAAAGGCTACTTTATTAAATAAATATGTAGTCAGTACGTGCCTTGTGCTACAAAGTGAATTAGCGCTCTGCTCGCTGTCATCTGCTACAAACAGAGTGTACAATGCTCATGATGATGTTTTCTGAGGATATATTAAATAATATAATTGACTAGGCTGTGTATTGCACGTAATTATAGTATAGTTTTTCTAGTTTTCTAGTAGTTCATGAGATGGAGAGCCTGAGGGAAAAATCTGTTCTTATGCTTGACGGTTCTGGTGCTCAGTGCTCTGTAGCGTAGTGGGTTGGGTGAGTGGGGTCCAGAGTGATTTTACCAGCCCTTTTCCTCATTCTGGACGTGTACAGTTCTTGAAGAAGGGCAAGGGGCAACCAGGAATCCAGTCAGCAGTCCGAACTCTCCTTTGTAGTCTTCTGATGTCCGATTATACAGCTGAACCAAACCAAACAGTTATTGAAGTGCAGAGGACAGACTCAATGACTGCTGAGTAGAACTGTTTCAGCAGCACTGGTGGCAGGTTGAACTTCCTCAGCTGATGAAGGAAGTACAACCTCTTCTGGGCCTTTTTCACAATGGAGTCAATGTGGGTCTCCCACTTCAGGTCCTGTGAGATGGTATGGCCCAGGAACCTGAATGACTCCACTGCTGCCACAGTGCTGTTTAGAATAGTAAGCGGGGTCAATGTTGGGGTGTACAGCCAAAAGTCCACAATCATCTCCACTGTTTTGAGAATTTTGAGCTCCAGGTTGATATGACTGCACCAGTGAGCCATCTGTTTAACCTACCTTCTCTATGCAGACTCATCTTGGATGAGGCCAGTGACAGTAGTGTTGTCTGCCAACTTCACGAGCTTGACAGAGGGGTCCTTGGCGGTGCAGTCGTTTGTATACAGGGAGAAGAATAGTGGGGAGAGCACACATCCCTGGGGAGCACCAGTGCTGATTGAACATGTGCTGGAAGTAATGCGCTGTCCGGATGGCTCCACTCAACCAGGTTTCTGTGAAGCACAAGGCAGCAGAGTTTGAAAAGTCCTTGTTTGTACGGGTGAGATGTAGTTTGTCTGTTTTGTTAGTGAGAGAGCATTACTTGCTCGCTTCCCTTGCCTTCCCTCACCGGCAACTGCGCTTAAACAACACAGCCGCAGCTCGTATTAAAATGCCCAATAAAAAATTACTAAACATAGGACAAACAAACAAAAACATCAAAAGAATTGGAGAGTTTCACACTGAGGCGGCCATCTATGGTGCCATTTTCATCACCATAATATGTGTTTAATATTTGTTCCTGGAGCCTCTGTTACATCTTTCAACTGCAGCTTTTAGTAAATTACCTGATCAAACATTGCAATGAAGGATTATATGTCATTTACAGAGATTGAAAGATTTACAGGTGGATTGACACATAACTGATGGCCTTCATCGTGGAGAATTTATTTTTAGAAGATGACAGTTGTCCTTAAATCTGATGTATGTTTCTTTCGATGTCAAGACATTTTCTTTTATCTCTTAATATACACTGAGAACTGTATGTAAGTCATTTATAGGTTGATTTTCTTGTAAAGTGTAAATACTGTGGCTCTATCAAAACATTGCTCTGTTTGAGTATCCCAACCAGTCAACATTGGCTCAATAGCGTGAGTTTGGAATATTGGAATTTCTGTTTGTTTACCAATGAGACATGTCAGGAGTGTTCAGAAACCTGCGTTGAAAACAGTATTTTTATTTTTATTTTTTTTCAATTCCATTTGATAACAACAAGAACACAGAAATTACACACTACAGCTTTAAAGATTGTCTTGAATGAGGCATTCACGTCATGCTGGAAATACCATATATGCAATATTCTGATTTATAAAAAACTTTCACATTTTCATAGAACTCGTAATCACAAATTGTAAACTTAGAATTCTATTAAAACTCCAAATTAACAGTTGTGACATCATGTAAAAATTAAGGATGTCTCAATACCACACTAATGCTTCAAGATCAAAAACTGATGGCATACCATCTTACATACAAATGTCATTCTATAAACGTTAATTGCACAAATTAAAATCACACTATTTCCTAGTTTGATTATTAAACCGCAAAGGCTCCAACTGATTGAAATAAATTATACAGTATTTTTGCATGTGCTGCGTGCTTCAAAATGTGGAGGCGGTGTTGTGCCGGTGCAGGCTGTTCGTATCTTTTTATAGCTACTTGGCTCATCCTCAGATAACACCATCATGAGCATTGCACACTGTTTGTAGCAGATGACAGCGAGCAGAGCGCTAATTCACTTTGTAGCACAAGGCACATACTGACTACATATTGATTTAATTAAGTAGCAGCCTTTTGTGGTTTAATAATCACATCGGGTCACATTGCTTTTCCGGAGGTGAGACTGTACCGTTTTAACGGAAAGGGCTTCACTCAAAAATAAAAGTTTCCACCAAATTGAAAGCTCATATACTGGAAAAAGTATGACAGGAAAAATATAATTTATGTTAGGTTATGTAATATTGACTGTAATACTAATACTAATAATAATGAAAAGACAGAACTGATCACAAGATAACTAGACAGTAAACCTATGAAAACAAGACACATGAACATGGAGGGAAACAGGAATCATATGACATATCCCTCCCACTACAGGACGGCTCCCAACACATGAACAAAACACATAAAAAATTACATTAAAGTTCAATATGGAGCTGGGGGGGTCTTGAGGCTTGGCAGGGCATGGAGCATGGGATCAGGGCAGAGCCAGTGGGGGGGTTGCTGTGACATGGTATGGAACTGGCTGAGGCGTTGCTGTGACATGGCATGGAGCAGACTTAGGGTCCGGAGCAAAAGATGGCGCTAGCTCACCGATCACGACGAGGAACTCTAGCACGGCGGCCATGACGAGGAACTCTGGCTCGGCAGCCATGACAAGGAACTCTGGCTCAGCGGCCATGACGAGGAACTCTGACTCGGCGGCCATGACATGGAACTCTGGTTCGGAGGTCATGACGTGGAACTCTGGCTCGGCGGCCACGACGAGGAACTCTGGCTTGGCGGCCACGACGAGGAACTCTGGCTCGGCGGCCACGATGATTAACTCTGGCTTGGCGGCCATGACGAGGAACTCTGGCTCGGCTAACTCTTACATAAACCTTTCGATTTGCTTGAGAAGACATTCATTGATCGACTGCCTAAATGTGACTTTTTGACCATTAAAGTGCTGGCACCCTTTTACTTGCATTATAAGGACCTGACAGAGCTCTATCTGCACACTCCTACCCGGAGTCTCAGGTCTTTAGATCAGATGTTATTAGTTGTTCCCCGTACTCATTTTAAAACTAGAGGGGACCAGTCTTTCCAGGCAGTCAATCCCAGGCTGTGGAATGCTTTGCCTCTTGTTTTACGTTGCGCAAACTCAGTTGATTCTTTTAAAAAACAACTGAAGACTTTGCTCTTCAAGCAGGCTTTTGGTTAGTCGAGGGGTTTCTTTTATGGTTGTTTGTAGTGTTTGTTGTTTGTATTTTGGGGAATGTATTTAAATTGTTCTTGTATTACATTTTACTGTGAAGCACTTTGTGATGTTTATCTGTGAAAAGTGCTATATAAATAAATTTTACTTACTTACTATCTTCTAAAAATCTTAATTTGTGTTCTGCTGAAGAAAGACAGTCATACAAATCTGGGATGACATCAGGGTAAGTGAACAATGAGTTTTCATTTTTGGGTGAACTATTCTTTAATGGGGCAGGTTGGGTTGTTGTGAACACTTTATAAGCATTACATCATAAAAAGTATACACATTAAAATGGTTAATATCCAGCATATACAACTACTCTCTTAGTTTCTTGCTATTTTCTTCCAAAACATTTTCAATGCAGCATTTAGCAAACAAGTTTTATGTCTCCTGTGCCATTGACAGCACAGTTTTGCACAGGCAAGATTTACACGCCTAATGACCTTCCTAACTCCATCCGTGAAGCAGGCTCACTCTCTGTCTTCAAAAATCGACTTAAAACACATCTTTTCCAAGAGCACTTAACTAGTCACTAACAAAAAAAAAAAAAATTGCACTTGTATATGTTTTGAATACTATTCTGATGCTAGTGAAACTTTGTAATATGGCACTTTTGTACCACTCTCTCCTTAAGATGATTCACTTATGTATTCCTCTTTGGATAAAAGCATCTGCCAAATGAATAAATGTTAATCTATTTGTATAGGAGTACGGTTACTGGGTTTTTGGAGGGTCTCGATATTATTTTATTCCTTGCTCCAAAATCCCCATTCCCCCTGCATGGCATAAACAGTCTCAGACCAGGATAGCTGCCAGGCACCCCTCTTGGCTTTTGTCTTTTAATTAACCTGTGCTAAGCCTGTTCACAGTCTAAATGTGCTTTAATTGATAAGGTGCCCAAAGAGTTAGCATTAGAGTTTTTAAATGAATGAGCATCCTTTCAGTTCAGCCTCAAGTTCAACTGAGGGCTGAATTGGGGACCAGTTTAGTAACAAGAAAAAGTAAGAGCTGAGATTCTCAATGTGTTGCCAGATGGTATTTCGTCAGGTTCCAGGGGGTACTTGGAAATATTTCTATATAATCAAAAGTATTGATTTCTATAGAATCAATAGTACTGTTAGTATAATAGATTAAATTATTAATAATAATCATGTGCAATTCCTATGATTTTCTAAGTTCCTTTTTAACCCTTAAATTCAAACCTTTAAGTGTTAGTTCACCCAAAAATGAATTTACCCATCTCATCATTTACCCACCCTCTTTCCCCCCATATGTGTATCACTTTCTTTCTTCTGCAGAACACAAATTAAGGATTTTAGCAGAATAGCTCAGCTCTGTTGGTCCTCACAATGCAAGTGTATGGTGACCAGAACTCAGAAGGTCCACAAAGGACATAAAGGCAGCATAAAAGTAATCCATACAACTCCAGTGGCTAAATCCATTTCTTCTGAAGCGATATGAAAGTTGTGGTTGAGATACAGATACATATTTAAGTATCAATCTCCACCTTTGACCAGCCCCAACCAGTAGGTGGATGAACGTGAAAGTAAAAGTCACTTCCAAACCAGAAGTGTTGATTTAATGTTAAAAAAGGACTTAAATATGGATCTGTTTCCCTCCCACAACTATCACATGGCTTCAGAAGATATGGATTTAACTACTGGAGTCTTATGTACTACTTTTCTTGTCACCATTCAATTGTACTGTGAGGACCAACAGAGCTGAAATATACACACATTTCCGGTTTGGTGTTGATGATGGGGTACTTGAGGTCTGCTGGTGGATCTCTTGGTGTGTATTGAACAAAAAAGGTTTGGAACACAGAGTAACCACTTTCCCTATAGGACACTTAAATAGTTGAGGTAAAGAAATACACCAAATAAACATGCCAAAGCACAGTCAAAAGACCCATAGAGCCTGTGTGAGAGAGAAGACAGATACTGTAGAAGCAATAGATAGCTATTAGAAGAAAATCTACAATTATCAAGTGTGAAGTAATTAAATTTTTTGGATGGTCTGAATCCTTCAAAGGAACTCTGGATCTGAGCAAAAACGAAGCATCTCCATTCCAAGCGTAATTTTTGCCCACCGTAGATTAGGTCTGGCCGCCTTCCAGCAGCCCACTCAACGTCTCCATCAACCAGCATTGTGGAAACGGTGTGACCAAAATGGGCGCCACTGGCACACCCAGATGGGCCATTGTTCCATATGCATTCCACCTGCGCCACTGAAAACCACGCCAAAAACACGGGCACAACATGCTCTGATTGGTAGTTTCTATAGCAACCCTGGAAGCTGGGTGGGGGTTGGACTTAAAAAAAGCAACGTGGGAGTATTTTTCATTCTTCTCACTCTCCTTTTCTAATAGCCAGGCTTGGCACGGAATGCCAAGTAAATGAATTACCATTAATAATAATTTGCACATGGGGCCTGGTGGAAGTGTGCAGTGTCATTGGCTGCAGGTGAGAAAAGCTCAGCTCATCAGAAACAATGCAGAAACGCTGGCACCCTGGGAGCATGAGGATGTGCTATAATCTAAAAAGTGACAACCTTTGAGTTTTATTTTATTAGTTGAGTTTGTCATTCTTGTAACTTCAGGCCAAATGTAAGAAAAAGAACAAAATACTGTAGCCTAGTTTCTCCATAACTACAGCACAACTTAGAACAGATAATTAAAATGGCAGCTGGCCTTTGAAATCACTTTAAATAAAAAAACTTTAAACACTGATTAAAAATGGCATACAAAAAAATCTAAAACAATATATACAGTACAAAGCTTAAAAATGGAGACAATGAATATATGGTGATGTTCAGTAAATGATCTAATGTCATTGAAGTGACTTTACTGGTGCCAAGACGGTGTAAAGATGGTGAGATCAAAGCTATGATCAGCATTGCGGTTTTGTTTCGTTGCCTGTTTGGAGTTTGTTCTTTATTAAGTAGTCTGACAGCTTGAGGAAAGAAACTACTTTGGTGTTTTTGGCCCAAATGCTCCAGATGGTGTGGGCATGCACATAACATGGGATGGGGAGAGGGATCCATCCTGATGTCGTGGGCCTCAATCCCTTGGACAAGGCTAATTGTTTTGTGATATTAAAAGGATATTTCACCAGATATGAAAATTATTTCATTACTTACCCAAAACTAATCACTGTTTTTTCTTTGGTGGAACACAATAAGAGATGGTAGGTAGAATATTAACCTCAGTCACCATTCACTTTTATTATAAGGACAGGGCCGCAGCTATTCGTTTGAAGCAGTATGTATTTTAACATTTGAGGACTGGCACACATTCACTTCCATTTTTAGTGCCCTACTTTAACCGCAATTTTTTTTTTCCTGTGTAAATAAACAATAATCTTTTTGGTAATCAACATTGTCAAATGCTTTTGATTGAACTTAACTTGTAACGCGTTCTGCATTACATACTGTATGCACTTAAGCCCCATTTTTATGCTCTCTTCCTCGCAGTAGTTCTGTGCCGTGGCTCTGTAGCTGGGGAACAATGTGTCTAGGCTCCGCTCAGCTTGCCTGCAGGATTTAATAAAGAGCATGGCCACTGTCCAGTAGCAGTGAGTGAAAGGGATTGGCTGAACACCTGGACTCAGGGAGGCAGGGGGGAGGTGCTTACATGATTCGGCTAGAATCAAACCCCCTTCACCTGCTTCCAACTGGAGAAATACCATTAAAGCTGCCTCAGGCTGAGAGCAACTGGGGACATTTCCCAGTCATTTTATTCCCCCCAAGGCATAACATTTTATTTAGAGAATAAGGTCTCAAATTTCCTAAGCCTTCGTTTTCAGATTTCATGTGCTGTATTGACAGTATGAGAGTATCATATGGGACATGTGTGTGAGTGCATGGATGGATTGCCTTTGTAAACAGGCAGGTATTACACAGACATCTCGTACCTGAGGAGAAGATAAATGTAAGGCCAAAAGCAATACTTACACACTACAGATTACTTTGAGAATCATTACTGTTTATTGCTCATGCTGGTGAAAAGCCCAGTCACTCACAATGCTGACAGAGACCATCCAAGTACATGTTTGTTGCACCGGTTCATATTTACTACACCACATCCTTGGCACAAGCCTCCTTGAGGCGATATGCTTGCAGTCCTCAAGCGACATAGGGTGATGTCTTTATGGAACGATGTATGCAAGGCAGTGCCTGCCAAATCACCTCAATTACTCTGTGGATTGTCATTGCACACTTGATTGGTTGGGCATGGAGTCAAGCTATTATTGCACATGTGGTAGGACAATTAATCTCTTTCAAACAGCTAATTCTGGTGAGAAGATTGAGGTCTGTTATTGAAATCTGTGCGATCTTGCCACTATTTTGTGAGTGTTTTGTGTCATGGTAATTTTGGTGTTCCTGTACCACATTGTCAATCCAGGAACTCTAATGATAAAATGAATGCATTCTGATGAGGAAAGTTGTTCTGAAGAGAAAAGGGATAGTTCACCCAGAAATGAAATTTCTGTAATAATTGATCCACCCTCATGGTATTCTAAACCCATATGACTATATTTCTTCCATGGAACACAATAGATGTTAGATAGAATTAGAATTATTTCTCCATATAGAGTGTTTCTTCAACTTCTGCACATTTAGCACTGTGATTTTTTGATGATTAAGTCTTTTGAAACTTTTAATAATTTAAAAATGTGTCTGTCCAACAGTGTATGTACATGCATCACAGATTAATGTCATTTATTTTTTATTTTTTTCTGAAAGTCAATTAAATTCCCACTGCAAAATAATTTCCTCCACATCTCAAATCCTGAATTGTGTTTAATCTGTGGTGGCAAACACTGTGATGGAAAATACATTTTTTTCATTTTTAAGCTAAAATGTCTGGCAATTGTTTTGCTGAGGCTAATTTTATAGATAACATTTTATGTATAATAAATGCATAAAATTGTCATGCTTTTTGCATCCTTTGTCAAAATCACAGCTTGATTAGAAACTACATCCAATAAAAATAGTTATCTTACAATTGACATTCACATTCAATTTTCATTTTCTTCAAACATTTTTATATTTGACCTCAAGCATGCTCTTCACTGACAATTTTGGCAAATTATTTGACAAATACACTAACTTAGTGGCAAAATTATTTAGCATGGTGGAAATAACTTTACAAATGTGGAAGTCCTAATTTCTAAAAACTTGATAGATCATTTTCACATGATAATTATTGAAATGGGTTGTGTTTTTTTAACTCTTTGTTTAGATTATCATTTTGATCATTAACATTATCAGTTTAAAACATTACATAGTTTGCATTTTTATAATGGATTGTTTTCATAGTTTAATATTGAATATTTGGATTTGGGACTAGGCTAAAACAGTCAAAGACATTTAAAAAATGAACCAAAAAATACATGATGAAAATTTTAAATCTGTTTTAATAAAAATCAACCCCTGAAATTGAAGAAACATCCTATGTAATTAAAGTGAGGCCAACATTCTGTCTAGCTGTAAGTAAACCATTCTTCAGCTGAGTTTCCCAAAAAGGGAAAAAACTGTGGCTATCTATTTTTCTGAGTATCCGGACACAGCAATATTGGCCCAACCAGTGACGTGGGTTTGGGGATGGACAATCTTTTTATTTTTTTTCAACTAATGTATAATGGGGGGATTGTTCGGCGAAGCCTGTTTGAAAACAGTAATTATTCTTGCCAATCCATCTGGTGATGCTAGCGGTAAATAAATTACTCACTTTAGCTTTAATGCTAGTATCAAACAATGCCTTTTGCCTGATGTACAATTTATTTTAACACCCTGCATGGCACTCTGCCTACCATGTTATTTTACATACATCAGAAAATACATGAGATTAGTTTGGAAGACCTTCACATTTGACAATTGTAAGTTCTCTTGGAAAGAGTATGAATATTATCAAGCAAAGCAAACTTTCATTACAGTATATGCAGAAGGTCTGGAAATGGTCCAAACATTTATTTAAGGTAAATATATCCTGCCATTGACTTTCATGCTTTACAGTGTATGTTCAATCGTAAAGACTCACTAAATCAACCCTCCCCCATCAAAGCATAACACACTATGGCCCTTTACTAGGACACATCAAACACTCAAAACATCCTTGCAAAAACACAACCATCAGCTTCAAAGATTAAACTCCCTCTCAGAAGAAGTGGAGCGCAAATAAAAGATAAAGCCCTCAGCCATCCCTGTTCATCATCGTCGCCTTTGATTCAATCTGTGAGCCGACGTCAATGGGGGATTCCGCTGATACATTGATGGTTGTCGTCTGGCTCCTGCTCAACGGAAATGACCTTTTAGGAGCTGCTTGAAAATGCAGAGCTGCTGAACTGTGGTGGAATTAGTGCATCCCTGCGGTCGTGGACAGCTTGGCCTTGCCTAGTCCCTGCTGCACAAAAGCCCTGCAGTGGGGAACGGTGCTACTAATCTACCCAAAGCTCCAGCGCACGAGGGTACAGCCACACTCCATGGGCCACTCTTGGCCCCTGATCAGACAGGCAAGGGGTCGGTAGGGGCCACGCTGTCCTGTGTACCTTTGCCCTTGCACCAGATGCTGTTTTGAACTTCAGGGAATTGGTAGCTAGGAAGGGGTCACCAATACAGCAGAACTAAAGAGAGAGAGGAGGTTGTAGGATTGAAATGTTCCGCTGGGGGTCTGCTGACATTTTAGAAAAGGCTAGAGAGGGTCTTACTTAAGGACAGTCCCTGCTTCTCCTGCGGCTGCAACAAGTTTACAAAAGTAAGCAAAGACAGCGATTAAAACCCCATCTGGAACACCCAGGAGAGAGGGTGAAGAATTAAATCAGTGCTGACTTTTGCAACTACTATCATCCATTCCCCTTCTTTTTTGAAGCTGAAACTTGAAGTAAATCATTATTTGGGTTGGGAACCACCCAAATAATTGTTCTTATTCAGAACCGGTTCCATTTCTTTATGTACTGCAACCCTATGATTTTCACATTTCCATTAAGGGTTACTGAATGTGCATTTTTCCACCAATGTGGACAGAAAATTGTACTAAAACACTTTGACAGTGTTTCCTGCAGTGCTATTGAGCACACACACTGTCTCTCCACTGAATATGCAGTGCAAAACAGCGCTACAAGTTTCGTCCGATTCCCAAACAAATGATTCTTACAAACTGGTTATTTTGATACTAGGCCTACTGTACAACTAGAGTGCTTATACTTAAAGGGTTAGTTCACCCAAAAATTTAAATCATTTTTGGAAATCAATCTCATCATTTACTAACCATTATGCAATTCCAGATGTGTATGACTTTCTTTCTTCTGCAGAACACATACAATGATATTTAGAAGAATATTTCAGCTCTGTAGGTCATCACAATGCAAGTGAATGGGTACTAAAAAGGCAGAATAAAAGTAATTCACAAGACTCCAGTGGTCTAATCCATGTCTTCTGAAGCAATACGATACATGTGGGTGAGAAACAGATCAATATTTAAGTCCTTTTTCAATCAATATCCACTTTCACTTTCATATTCTTCTTTTGTTTTAGTGATTTGCATTCCTCATGCACATCGCCACCTAGTGGGCAGAAAGGAGAATTAATATTTTTTATATTTATCCATTTCTCACATACACCTATCAGATCGCTTCTGAAGACTTGGATTTAACCATTGGAATCTCATGGATTATATTTATGCTCCCTTTATGGGCTTTTGGATCTTCACAATTTTGGTCACAATCACTTGCATTGTGATGACCTACAGAGCAGAAATGTAAGCGCAGCGTAGTTCTAGCGGGAAGACTAGCAGCTGTTCATCATCACACCATGAGCTGGGTAATTCCTAGCCAATCGCATGTAAGCCGTTGCTTTATATGTCTGCTCACAATCTATCACATTGCTGTTTCAGTGTGCTAACGCGGCAACCTCCACCACCCCACCACCACCAGTTGAGCCCTGTCCCGCACGGGGGTAGGCTCCTCGCCCCTGCCTCCTATCTCCGCAGGATATGACGGTTCCGAGTACAACTCCCTCAGACCGGCAGACGGGGCCTACGCCAAAGAGAGACATTACTTTTCTGTTTTACATTCATCAAATAAATGGTATCTTAAACCTCACTGAAGCTTGGGTGTCTTCCCGATAGAAATATTCTTCTAAAAATCTTAATTTGTTCTCTGCAGAAGAATGAAAGTCATACACATCTGGCTGGGATGGAATGAGGTTGAGTAAATAATGATAAAAATTTCATTTTTGGGTTAACCATCCCTTAAAGAGGATTCTCAACTGGGACAGTTAAATTCCTTACGATTCCCATCCCTAGTCTGCAAATGTAAGTGTAGATAGATCTGATATATCCAGGGGCAATAAAAATGATCTTCATTTTGTTTAATGTGCTTTGGCCAAATGTAATTTTCAAAACAAAATGTCTTTTTAAATTTACAGAAGAGATTAAACATATGTGTCCAGCTGTGTCTGAACATTTCCTCTCTCTTCTCCCAGAACAGCAGCTCAGAACAAATCTAAACCTACCCTGTTTGAACCTGGGAATTGGATTGCTGCTCTTTAAAGGTGCGGTCTATTCACCTCTTTGTGTAAATTCAAGAACATGCAAAGAAATGTAATCTTTCACTCACTGAGTACTAAAGTTCAGATTTTGATGAAATGAGGAACTAAACATCACTCTTGACTTAATACTGCAAATAAAGTAAAAAAATAAATAATTCAAGTTATAATTGTTAACATTAGTTAATGCATTAGGTGGAATACTGTAGGTAGTTATATATTATTATTTATGAAAAATTTTTTTTTGAAAGAGCCCCTGGAGTGTGACATCATATCCCTTTGCCCATATTTGTTGTGGTGTCCATTGTAATTTTGCAAGCTCAAAGATTAGTTAAACTTTAGAATTGTTTGATTGGTGTTTATTTTGCCATTTTCATGCTACATCAATCTGTAGCTCGCTTTACAAGACCCTCTTTACTGGTCTTCTACATAACAAAGGACTAAAACACTCAATAATGTGATTATTATTATTATAACAACCTCGTTTTGGGAATTGGGGAATATCAAGTATGTTACGCGTGTTGCATTATAATGGCAAGCGAAAAGTTAGGTCAGTGTGCCTCGCTCTTGATTTTCTCAAGAAAGCAAAATCCCTTGTTAAACATCTGTGGAGGAGCAGTCCAGGCTAACACACTCAGAGGACACCTGGCTCTTGTATATGCTGATTGGCAATCACTCCATGCATTGTCCTTAGTACTACAAACACTTAGCAATAAGAGGACAAACCATTAGCAACATGTTAATGAAAAGCGCCATTTACACAGATAAGAGCTGTACGGTGACTGAGAGCATGCACTGTGCTAAATAAGTGTTCTAAACATTTATTGCTCATTTTAAGACATTTCTAGTTTAGCACAGGTGCATGGAAATAAACAAGAAATATATTTATACAGTATGTGTCTCATTTAAGGGTGTTCTTCAACTTCTGTCTCTTTCAGCTCTGTGAAATTTTATAAAGTAAGTCATTTCCACCACATCTCAAATTCTGTATTGTGTTTAATAATAATCTGTGGAAATTACAGTGATATAAATGACATTTTTATTGTTTTTAAAATGCAAAGGCTAATTTCATTGCTATCCTAAATACACAGAAAAAACATTGTAGTGTGAGTTACTTAAAAAAACAACAGAGAAACCCATTTCTATGCAGAAATTGATAATAAATTTAGTAGCTAGTAGACACTACTATCAAGTTAAGGCTACACACATTTCTTGGTGGCTTTAATGAGAAATTCTCAAGTAAATTTTAATTTGCAATACTCTGTTTCACATACATTTTACTTAAGCAATGTTGCACTGAATTATGCCTCACTTAAAAAAAAATTTTTATTTGTATTTCTATGTTTTTTTTTTTAACATATTAATCTTGTACCACATGACACACGTGTCTTGATGCTCCCATTAAACATAGCAGCATTTGAGCTGGGTGTGCTGGTGAGAGCAAAGACTGAATGAAGGGTTCCTGCTGTGGTTGATTCCATTCACAACGGCTTGGTTCTTCCCAGGCAGGAGCCCCAAATCAAAGGTCTTCTTCCCAACCGGTGGTGCCCCAACAGCAGCCCTTGGCCCTTGTCTGGGGAGGGTCACATATACTGTACACATGCAGGGGGATTATGGGATGAAAGAATGCCACTGACTGTGAAATTGCCTGATTTTTATTAAGGTGCAAAGTGGGAGCAGCTGTGTATATTTCTGGGTATTAATCCTGAGGACAGGCACTAGATTATGAGATTGTGTGCTTTGTGTGTGAGTGTGTTTGTATAGACTTATTCTTGTGTTAGGTATATGAAAACACGGGAACCAAGACTTTCCATCAACTCTGAACAGTTGACTTTCAGCAGGCATCTGGAAAGGTTATTTAATCAAATCAAATCACAAAATGTGAAATAAGAAGTCTGATATACGGCACACGACAGAGGTAAGGTCTGGGTTTCTCATCACTCTGATTGGCTTTGCTGTTGAGTGTGAGCCTCAGCTGGGCTGGATCTCTATCAGTCGAGGCATTGACTGATAGAGCATTGTTGGTTCATCTGAATCCTAATCCTACCCTCCACTCCCCCTGATAAAGCTCTATACTTCAGGGAAGACTTAATCCTTTGTGTAGGGTTTATCATCGCCCTTCCAGCTTGTGAAAAGTAGGAGCTCCTGATATGAATTTTCATAAGAGGCCACTGACTAGAGGTATCAATAATCATATTTATTTTGGCAACGAACAATGATTAGATGCAGGCAATGGATTTTTCTCTTGTTAAGGCAATCTGACTAAGATCTAACGCTGTAGAACATCATACAAGGTTGAAGGCCTGCCATGTCCTGCATCCCTATCCTGTTCAGGCTGATAGGACATCTTTTATACCCCATTGAACACTCTGAAAGTTGAGGAGGGAATGGCAGAACTTGATCCAGCCCTGGATCAGAAAGCAAGGAGCAGCAGGTGACAGGCAAACACGCTCCTCAAATGCCACCAGGGCTGCGGGAACCGAATCGTAAATAGAGGCAGAACTGGCTCATCCAAGCACTGTAGAGCGGCAAGGCTTTAATAAATATTATTCACAAAGAGCATGATTGATAATGCAAATGTATCCAGCTGCTAGGGCTGGCAGGCAGAGCGGGTTAGCAGCACTGCTCCCGAGGCAATCGCCTGTAATCGCAGAGCAGCATTATATCTGTGTCCCTTGACACTGCAGCAACGTGTGGGAAGACCTCAGTCTTCTGTTGATGCTTTCTCACAGACTCTTGTTTGTGTCCTTACTTGCAATCAGTGATCCGTATGGTACTGAGAGGTGCACTGGGAAAATGGATGTGTGATGGCTTTGTTTTTGTCTATCAAAATGCCCATCAATAAAACATGATAGATCTGAGTATGCCAGAAAACTGAGAGCCATGCTTGGTGAGACAGCACCCCCTTGTGACCACTTCAAAAAACAGGACTGGTATAAACTGTAAACAAACAAAAAATTCTGAATGTATGTACACTTTTTAAAAATTTGAAAAGATCTCTTGAATTCTGTTGGAATTTTGTGGTCAGTTGTTTTCTTTATTGAACTTCGACTCATGATAAATTAATGTAACACAATTATAGAGAAATGTGTACATATCTTTTGTCTTTCATATCTGCTGAAGAAAAATACCAGATGTACAGTGGCCATTTTTATTAATAAAGCATTAAAAGCATAGTTCACCCAAAAATGAAAATTCTGTCATCATTTACTCACCTTCATGTTGTTCCAAACCAAAACTGTAAGACTCCTTCCAAGAACACAAATTAGAGATAATGCAGAATGTTAGCATCAGTCTGCATTCACTTTCATGTAAATGAAAACATATGAAAGTGAATGGTGACTGAGGATAACATTTTCCTTTTGAGTTCCATGGAAGAACGTAAGTCGTATGGGTGAGAAAATAAATACAGAATTTTCATATTCAACTATTCATTTTAAGTAGAAAAAGAAATACAGTAAGAACAAAGCATCAATAGAGGACCCCATATACTTTAAACCTTTTGACATGCACTGATTGACTGGACATTAACATACTCTGATTTATCAGCATACTTTAAAAGTCTGCTTTGATGTTTGCTCTATCAATTCGGTGGTCCTCAAGCAGGATGTCTGAAATAGGAAGAAAATGCAATCAATAAAGTTCAACTGCACATATGGTGAGATGATTGAACATTGGAGCAAATTGAATAGGCAACGATAAAGTCTGTCTTCTTACTTTCACTGTTTGTCTGCCTTCTTAAAGAAATGTGACTATAAAAACAGAAATAATATATATTATAATGAAATTGAATGTCACTTGAATAAGTAAAACAATCTGCTTGATCAAAGTATTATGTTCAGGGAACAGTAAATATATTAACAAAATGTCATTCAAAAACTCACATGTTGTCCTTTTAGAGGTTTACTGTAGAAATCGGTCTCCAGCTGCTGGCTCGCTCTTCTGCACTCATTTTCAGATGCAGCTTCACAGAAACAAACAAATAGATTTATTTTTAAGTCAAATGGAATCTTTGGTTTTAAAATATAAAACAATGTATATACTGTCCAAAATTAAAACAGGAACTACTTGAACACTTTGTACAGTAGTTGTCACCAAGGGGGCTGGTACTGAAATATAATTGCAATAATTGCTCATAAAAGTGAAGCGAGTTCTGAGAAAAGTTCTTGCATCATTTGTTTGCAGATGCTGCTAGCTTCGATATTTTGCTATCTAATACCAGGACAGTTATAAATACCTTTTGGGCCACTATATAGTCACATAATTAGCAAAAAGTGAATTGTATGGTTCCTCAAAGACATCTACTTTAGCTACCATGTTACAGTTTCCCATTGAGTCTAAAGTCCTTGTGTATAAATCATTCTTCTCACTCTTCTCACCCCTGAGACAAAAAAAAGCTACATTGTCACAGATATGGAGACGGCTAAAGATATTAAGTACCCGCAACAAGGAAATGTTCCTTGAGTTCATGGAAAGGCACTTACTTGGTGTGTGATGAACGATGCTGATTTTATCTGATAAAGAAGAAAGAGGCCAGTTAGCCTGCATAAACTTGAACTCCGAGTCGACTTTTTGTCATGCTCACTTTCCATTTCTCTTTTATAATGCATTAGGAAATCTATCATGCTATCCATGATATGTTTTCTCAACTGAAATGGCTCTATTTGGGATTTGATTCATTATTGTGCAGAATGTGCAATACAAGCAGTGTTTTTATTTAGATAAATTGTTTTTTGATGCATATCCAAAATGTAGAACTTAACAACAAATCTCTTTGTAATTGTGTGGAAACATCAAAGAGAAATTTCTGGGCCATTTGTATCTTCATGCACTTATTAATGAATGATTTATTTCAAATAAGTTTAAGGAACAGATAAAATAAACCTACCATAGACACTTTCATTGTCCTCTCTGTTGTTGACAATACTCGCCCTCAGCTGCTGTATTTTCTCCTAAGGGAAAATGTAACATTGAACAGGCTTTAGATTATATATATATATATATATACCACAGTTAGTACCGGTCCTCGAATCTGATTAGAGAGAGACATTCCATGAGCACTGATGGTCTGACACCATCAGAACTCGGATGCTTCACTGTGTGTGTGTATCACTCCACTTGTGTTCATGCTGTTCTAAAATAAAGTGTAAGATCAGTGCCGATCTGTTATGAGTTTCCGTCTTTTTTTTTTATTACATATGTTAGCCAGCAGGTGGTGGCAAAATAATTTTTGTGTGTAATATGAGCCAGTTGTTGACATAAAGTTAATCTGTTAGTGATTGTTTACATAGAACTGCTCTCTGTGATCGCTCGTATTACTAATACATTACCAAAGCTAGGAAATAGCTTTAAATGGCTTTAAACGGATAACTTCAGGATTAAAGCTCATCACAGCTGAGAGACACAACAGACTGATTTATTACAGAACTCATGTGCTTACCTTTTATCTGAGTTTTCACATTGGATACATACTGTTTAAAACGACGGAGGACATCGCTGTTTCTATAGTGAATGACTCTTGCACAACGGCTACCGCGAAATAGGGAGGAATACCCCCACTTAGACGTCTATTTTCCACTGAGAAATGTGACCGTCAGATAGCTGACAGCATCTCTGCTTGAGTGTGGCAACAGGTGATATATAACAAATATTATAAATATCAAAGATTTTTCCCTAATATTTTTTCAATCATCTTCAGTAATGTCCTACAATTTTTCAGTCATCAGTATTCAAAAATTTGAAAAGACATTTGACTGTTTTTATAACCTATCGTCACCTACTGGGCTGTTGTGCAAATATGATTAATTAATTTGTTTATTTTTCCTTTGATTTTTCATTTTTGGGTGAACTATCCCTTAACTGATTCATGTTTTTTGGCTGCTGAAATCAATCCAGCTATGTCACTAAAGTGCCCTTGACAAGGCATTGAATCTCAAATTTCTCCTTGCTCTTAGTTTGCTGTAAATCACCCTGCATTAAAAGCATCAGCTCAGCAAGCAGCAAGAAGAAAAATATATACATACTTGTTTAAGGACAGTCAAATTTATGAGCCATGTAAGTATAATGTAGCAAGGTATACCTGCAAATTAGTTCTCCTGTGCCAAAGTTGTCAGCAGTTAACAGCGGAAAACACTTAATGTAATGTGTCGCCATAAATCTTCATAAATATGCATTTCCAAATAGCAAATGGAGGTTATTTTAAAGTGTGAGTAAAGCATTAAAGAATTGAACTTTGGAGAAGCTTGTCAGGAAATAGGATAATGGAAAAAGAACATTATAGACTAGAAATGCAGTACTTCAGTGCATTTTATACCTTGTGTAGGTGTGTAAGGCTGTGAAGATTGACAGGACACACTTGTTAAATCAGGCTCCCAGTGCAATAAGAATGGAGAGAACTTGTGTGCTCTTCATTTATACCTATTCATCTACAATAATCAAAATATCTATGTCTCATTCTATATTATATTTTGTTATATTTCTACACACAGTCCTTGTATCTAGTATATTTGTACTTATTTAAGGTTTTCCAGGTCTACTACTAGTTGTCAGCTAGAAATGTTACCGTCATCTCTAAGAAACAATATTCCATTCTGATGTAACTATAAAAATGTAATTAAAATAAAGACAATAAACTCATCTTGATTAAGACTGTTGTTTCATCATCACCTGTTGTATGCTGTCCATTCCTCTCTGAAGCCTCTGCCAGTCATTGAATCTGTCCAGAGCATCATCTATACTGAGAGAGCCTGTCTTCACCTGCTCCTGCAGTTTGATCAGCTCGTCCAGTCCAGGCGGCTGACTGGGCATGAATGTGTCATAAGTGGACGAGATGCTTTCCCTCTCCCTCGCTGTCACCATAGAGAACATGAAGCAATACAATTGTTAAAAGTATGATTTAACTGAACACTGTTTGCTTACAATGTGCACAACACTTAAACAATTTTAGTTACAGAGAGCATTATTCATTTATTTTATATTTATTAATTATACTGCCCTCTGGAATTATTCATTCTGATATTGACCGTTGTACCAGGCAATCGGTGAAACAAGTCTGGTTCATACTAGTGCCCATTCCTTTACATAATGTACATGCACACATACCGAATTTATCCTACATAATAATCTCACCTTGTCTTGTGGGAAGGGAGTATAGTATTTCAGCATCTCCTTGTGACATTTTCTTCTGGAATACTGTTAATAAAATATCACACAAATACAGCATATCATAGCCATAGCTGCATTTACTTCCATTCTGCATTAGTAAGCCCACACTTCTGAGAATGAGACTTAATATGTATTATACTGGAACGTCCACTAGATGGAAGCATGTATTCAAAAACATAACAACTCAACCACACAACATCATCTGATCTCTCTTTCAAGATATATATAATGTCTAATTCTAGGCTTCCAGCCTGGCAAACCTTGTTTCAGAATATAGTGAAAAGAAAGAGTGTGATGTAAGGCCATGGGGGTCAGGGATGGAATGAAAGAAAAGGATACAGTCAGATATGTTATTTTGATTGGCTGTTAAGTGCTTTAAAAGATATGCTGCAAGTTTTTTGGAAGGCAAAATGTCATCGTGCCACACTTTTGCATTATGATAGAGCACCTTCTTTTTCATAAGCCTGATTTCTTCATTCAAGAAATTCCTTACAGCCTATACCAGCTAGACAGTGAGAAACACGCCACTGAACATTGCATATTGAAAATTTGAATAATTTATCTAATGAAAACATGACCATTATCAGACATATTGTGTAACTAGTTCAAATTTGTCATATGTAAATTTATTATAATAACAGAAGAGGGTCTGATTCCTCACATGGCTTCCCTTCCAACACTACTTAAAGGTCTTAAAGAGATAGTTCCCCCCAAAAATGAAAATTCTCTTCATTTACTCAGACTTATGCCATTCCAGATGTATATTCCTTTCTTTCTTCTGCAGAACACAAACAACATTTTTAGAAGAATATCGCAGCTCTGTAGGTCCATAAAATGAAAGTGAATGGTGGCCAGAACTTTGAAGCTCCTAAAAAGCACATAAAGCCAATATAAAAGTAATCCATACGACTGCAGTGTCTTAATCAATGTCTTGGAATCAATCCATTTGATTTTGGATTTAGGACAGACCAAAACCTTTTTTGCTATAAATCTTGACATCACCTGTTTTCTTGGTGATCAGGATTTCAAGCTCGATCAAACTTCCTAGCGCCATCTAGAGCTCAAGCACTAGGAAGTGTAATCAAGCTTGAAATCATGATTGTGTCTAGAGACTGCAATGGCAAGATGTACAAAGTTACATTTTAGTCTATTCTCGCCGAAAACCACTTCAGAAGACATGGATTAAAAAACTGGAGTCGTTTGAATTCATTTTACGCTGCCTTTATGTGCTTTTTGGAGCTTCAAAGTTTTGGTCACCATTCCCTCGCATTGAGTAGACCTAAAGAGCTGAAATATTCTTTTAAAAATCTTTTTCTGCAGATGAAAGAAAGTCACACACATCTGGGATGGCATGTGGTTGAGTAAATGATTAAAAAAAATATATTTTTTGGGCAAACTTTTCTTTTAAAGTGTTTTTTTTTTCTCCTGTCACAGTTGCCTTTGGCTTGTTCACTGACAAAGATTTTTAAAGCATCAGAATATATGGGGAATTGTAAGTATGCAGCAACCCTGCTTACTAGGGAAATCCTCTTTCATTTTGTTCCAGTCCCTTGTGAGGAATAGTGTCACTGGCTTTCATTCCCTGTTTTCACGGGTTCTGTTACACATGTGAAGTCCAAGAAGCAGTAGTTTGAGTGTTGAGGCTCACATTCACTGGCCCCTCCCCTAGAGGCTCTCAACCTCCAGAGTAGGCGAAGAAATCTGATCAGTGCGTAGGCGAAAGACCCTCTGTAAAAATGGATGGAAAAACCACGCTTTCCCTTTCTCTTGTATTTTCATGTTGTGGAATAGGAGAGATGGAAAACATGTGTAATGCACAATGCTGACCCTTCTTGGCCCCTTGAGCTGCTCCGATTGGTTGCAAATGCTGTTTAAGTGGTTGAATGTGTGTTTGTGTCTGCGTGTGTGCATGCATGTGTGTAATGTGTGGTCAGGGGAGATTGCTTTGGTAAAGAGTACATGTAACTAAGCAAGATAAGCAGAATCTTTTTTTCTTTGATGTTTATTTCCTTGAATAATGCACTTGGTTTCCTTAATTGTAACCAGTCATGATAATAATACAGAAAAAAATAAAATAATAATAATAAAGGAAATTATAATTGAGTTTTCTAACTTAAGGTTTATGAAAAATGACATGCCTCAAGTTGTTTAAATTATAAAATGGATAATTGTGATGGGATGAGCTGCATTCAAAGTCGTTGTAAAATGCTTATAAATACACACCTGTGACTGCACATTCTATATTAAAGATGCTGCGAGCGATTTTCTTCACGGAAAATTACGCAAAAAATTATCTTACTCCCTTAAAGGTATTAATAAAATAAGTGTTCTGCGATATCTCACTGGTCTCTGTGACAGCTGTAGACTTTGTATACAGCAAACAAAAATGTCATTCATTTTGCTCGTTCTCATAGTGTTTGTATTTGAAGAGAATCATAGAGGCTATAAATTATTATGCTTGTCAGTTGAAGGCGCTATTGTGCAACTGTTGAATTTGACAACCACAGGAACAATTCTGCTCTTTTGCCCATTTTTGGTCTCAAAATTATCTTTGGAGGGCGGGGTTTTGAAATGAGGGGGCTTGGCTTATTCAAGGCTAATCATGTGAAAGTGATCAAATCGCTTACAGCCAGAGACTGTATTAGCAGAGATGGGCCACTTCTATTAAAATGAAAGGGAGAAATTGGAATGCCCAACCAAAAAGCTCTAGTGCCCAACGGTTAATGGATGTAGAAAGGAAGTCCTGCTTTTCAGGTAAAAGAGCCAATCACCTTTTAGATCCAGACATTGCCTGTCAATCATCTCAAGAACGCGTATGCTATACAAGTTTTTTTTAGCATAATCTGAGGTAAAAAAAAAGCATAATTTATGATACCAGTATTGTCAGATTTTGCTGCTGATATAAAATATGTTCATTGATTGTAATTTTGACCAACCGTTTTTGAGCTTTCGATGTTCCCCCATTCAAGTAGATAGGAGCTGCACTGTCATGACTGAGCATTCCAAAAATGGCCACCAGTGGACTGACTTGCAAGAAAGATATGTGTCCCAAATGGCACACTGTACTCTTTGCACTTATAAAATATACTATACTCTCAGCCGTGTAGGGTATGAATTTTCAAAGTGTTGTATTGTCCCAAATTGAACACTTAAAGGTTTGTTACTACATGGAAGCATTTGCCGTTTAACAGCCAACGGAAGTGACGTTTCAAGCGCACATGATGTGTTACCGCTAGTTTAGTGTGTTAGCAAACCTCAGTTCAACACTTGTACCTTAAACAACATACATATTCACACAGCTTGGGGTGAGCATTCAACTTCCATATGCAAGGTGCTGTCTTCACAGAAGTTTCACTAGCTGCTACATTCTTCATTATTTACAACAGTTTTTTTCAGACCAACAATGCAGCCAGGTTACTCCGCCCTTTCCGCTATGTACGGCAAGCCACGAGCTCTGAGTGCATGAAGTATCCAAAGCTGTGTCCCAAATGGCACACTATACTCTATGCACTTATAAAATATACTATGCACTCAGCCATACAGTGTATGAATTTTCAAAGTGTATCATCCCAAATGGAACACATGGAATCGATTGCCGTTTAACAGCTGATGGAAGTGGCGTTTCAAACCCAAACATTTTGTTGCCGCTAGCTTTAGTGTGCTAGCCACCCTCAGTTCAACACTTATATCTCAATAATATACATATTCACACAGCATGGTATGATGGTAAAGAGTTTAACTCACTTTTGTACAATACTAGTTTCGCTAGTTGTCATATTCTCCATTATTTAAGTCACTGCCGGTAACTCCACACTTTCCACTATGTGCAGTGCACAAAATGTCCAACATTCCACACTCCGTTTTGACGGTTGAAGAAGTGCATTATCTGGGCACTCGTATTACACTTCTTTTGTTGCATTTTCAGTGTAAACTTACTACTCACACTTCTTACACTACAAAATGGCGTAGAATAGTGCAGAAGTGTGCGGTTTGGGTCACAACTCAACATTCCACACTCCGTTTTGACTGTTGAAAAATTCCATCATCGGGGTACTTAAAGTACACTTTTTTTTGTAGCATTTTCAGTGTAAACATACTACTCGCACTAGTAACACTACAAAATGATGTAGAATAGTACAGAAGTGTGCGGTTTGGGACGCACCTTTTGCTTGGCAACCGTAAGCATTCTACAATTATAGGATGTATTCTGATTATTGTCATAATAAATGACAACTAATTATTTATTTTATTTTATCATATTGCTGTTGACACTGTTTTATAATGCCTTTAAGCCATTCAAGGTCATACTTTATAACGATTTCACTATGGTAAAGTGTGATCTGTACTACACTTCACGTTGTGCTCAAGAACGTTCCTTAAAATAGAATATATGCATGGCCTTCATGCCTTTTGCTCTATTTGTGCTGTGTGTACACTGAAATATCAAACCTAACCTTATCCTAAACAAAATTTGCCTGATGTAGAAACATCTAAATTAACTGGTTTTATACAAATAGCAATGAAGTAGGTGGTGAGATAAACATTGTAAGTGGCAACTTCTCTTCACCTCTTATTCTTTTTGCACTTGGCACATGCACTTTATCTTAATGCAAAAGAGGTGTTTAAATACAGAACACTGTTTACACAGGGGTCATGTTTTCTTGTTTCATAAAAATAAAGTTTAGTCAGCATAGTCACTCTCTGGCTATGTGAGCAGAATTTAGGGCCTGAGTTTGCCCTGAATATTTACAAAGGATTGGGTCTGTAATGAACCCCGCACCTCTTGTTCTCCCCGCTTCATCGAGCTCACAGGCTCGCTCCCCGAGCTCACACGCTCACTCCCAATCACCCCCCTCTGGCTCTCATGCACGCTCCCAATCACCAGAGTATTAGTTTCACCTGTACTCGTCCCAATCACCTGGTTATTCGTTTCACCTGCACCGCTCGTTTTCTCCCCTATATATATCACAACCCTTTCGTTTCACTATTGTTGGTTATTGTTTAGTTCACCCCTTCGCTTTGCCAGCTCTAGTGTTCCCCTAGCTCCCCTAGCTCCCCTGTCTATTCAACTCGCTTGTTTACCCGTTCTGCTATTCTGACTTCCCCGGCTTCGACCTTACGCTTTCCTCGACCACTCTTTTGTAGTTTTGCTCCGTTGCCATATCCTGATTCCCCGGCTTCGACCTTACGCTCCCCTCGACCACTCTCTTCTGGATTTGCCCTATTTGTACTTTTGCTTTGCCTGCAATAAACGCAGTTTGACTATACATTGTGACTGTCTCTTCTTGTGCGGGTTACAGAATAACCAACCCTACAGAAGACAGTCACAATGGAATCCATTGAGGATCTCCGCAGCTCGCTAGAGCGGATTTGCACGGTGCTTTCTGCCCAAGGATCTACGGTTGGGAAACACGACCAAGCGCTCACGGCTCAGGGACAGCAAATACATGAAATACTGCAAACAGTACGTACCATTTCTGATCAGTTTCAACCTGTTCCACCTGTGTCTGTCCCTGTACCCGTTGATGTTCCCACCGCATTTCCCAGCGCCGCGAGCTTTCAACCCCCCGAGCGGTTTGACGGTTCGTCGGAAGCTTGTCAGGGTTTTTTAATGCAATGTACTGTTTATATGACGTATCACCCCCTTTTAAGCACTGACAGTGAGAGAGTACATTTTTTAATCTCACTGCTCTCAGGTAAGGCACGGCAATGGGCCACTGCATTGTGGACTGCCGAGAGCCCTCTTTTGACGTCATATGATCATTTTTTCACCAGATTGCCGTGGTTTTTAATCACCCAGCAGCTGGTAGGGATGTAGGCAGCCGCCTCGTGTTTTTGAAACAGGCGTCACGCACAGCCACTGCCTACGCACTTGATTTCCGCACCCTTGCCGCGGGTAGCTGGTGGAGCGACCCTGCTTTGTTGACTGTATACCACATGGGTGTGAATGACCAGCTCCAAATGGAATTGGCATGTCGAGGAGAATCGCTGTCGCTGGAGAACTATATTCAGCTCTCCATCACAGTGGATAACCTGCTTCGCGACCGTGCTTGTCGGAGCCCCTCTGTTGTCCAAGAGCCTGCTACGGGTCTCGACTCGCCTAAACTTGTTTCTCCCGAGTGCTCTTCCAAATCTGAACCCATGCAACTTGGTCGCGCTCCATTAACCCAGGCAGAACGAGCTAGATGGTTGACACAGAGCCTCTGCCTATACTGTGGCACCCCGGGTCACCGAATTGACTCATGCCCAGCCGGTCCCCGGCGTTCCCTCTCCAAAAGCCAGGTGAGAACGTCTGTCTTTCTCAACGTTACCCAGAAACAAGTCTGCCT
Source organism: Xyrauchen texanus (assembly GCF_025860055.1). Lineage (NCBI taxonomy): Eukaryota > Metazoa > Chordata > Actinopteri > Cypriniformes > Catostomidae > Xyrauchen > Xyrauchen texanus. The sequence continues at coordinate 51,360,777 of NC_068276.1, forward strand.
CCCGGTAATGTTGAGTTTTAACAATGTCTCTTTTTCTACCCCAGCCCTAGTGGATTCCGGGGCAGCGGGAAATTTTTTAGACGATGGCTTGGTCCAGAAACTATCCATCCCACTCAGTCCGGTCGTGCCACCTCTCAGAGTTAACTCTCTAGATGGGGCACCCCTTGGATCGGGTCTCATTTCCTTCCGGACCATGCCATTGTCCCTCCAGGTGGGCTTGTTTCACACGGAGCTCATCCAGTTTTTTATAGTGCACTCACCTAGAGACCCTGTGGTTTTAGGCCACCCCTGGTTAGCGCTTCATGACCCCCACATTTCCTGGTGCACGGGGGAGCTGTTGCACTGGACCGACCACTGTTTGTCACATTGTATTTCCCTTCCGGTGTCCTCCACCTCCGTAGAGAGCCCCGAAGTGAAGTCTCCTGTCTCCATCCCTCCTGAGTACTCCTCCTACGCTGATGTGTTCGAGAAGAACCAGGTTAGTCTCCCCCCACATCGCAGTGTGGACTGCGCCATCGATCTCCTTCTGGGGTCCCCACTCCCTAAGAGCCGAGTGTACCCCTTAACGCTACCCGAAACCAAAGCCATGGAGGACTACATCGACGAGGCTCAGTCTAGGCATCATTCGCCGTCCACCTCCCGGTGGCATCCGGCTTCTTTTCGTGGGCAAGAAGGGCGTGGGCTTCGCCCCTGCATCGACATCGGGACCTAAATTAATTAATTAATTTGACCAATTGTCACACATTATACATACATTTCTGCATATACATGGTGAAATTATTTATTTTTCACATATCCCAGCTAAGCTGGGGTCAGAGTGCAGGGTCAGCCATGATCACGGCCCCTGGAGCAGATAGGTTCAAGGGCCTTGCTCAAGGGCCCAACAGTGGTGTCTTGGTGGTGTTGGGGCTTGAACCCACGACCTTCTGATCAGTAACCCAGAGCCAAATAAGGCTACGGTGAAGTTCGCCTACCCCCTGCCTCTCATCCAACCGTCCCTCGAGCAGGTCAGTAAGGCTAAGATCTTTACCAAGCTCGACCTCAGGAGCGCGTACAACCTTGTACGCATCCGCAAGGGAGACGAGTGGAAGACTGCGTTCATCACCACCAGGGGGCACTACGAGTACTTGGTGATGCCGTACGGCCTCGCCAACTCCCCCTCGATGTTCCAGTCATTCATGAACGACGTCTTCCGGGACATGCTAGACCTCTTCCTCGTCGTTGGGCTACGTCTTATCTGCTGGAACTATGGAGATGGAGACCGACAAGGTTGCCGCAGTCCTGTCCTGGCCCGTGCCCAGCACGCTCAAAGAACTCCAACGATTCCTGGGTTTCGCCAACTACTACCGGCGTTTTATTAGAAACTTCGGCAAGATCGCCACACCCCTCACGTCCCTGACCCGAGGCAACCCGAAGTTCCTCACTTGGAACACACCTGCCCAGCAGGCCTTCCAGGCCCTAAAGGAGGACTTTACAACCTCCCCAGTTCTCCAACAACCCGACCCCACTCTGCCGTTCGTGGTAGAGGTGGATGCCTCAGAGGTGGGGGTGGGAGCTGTACTCTCCCAACCACACGGGACTCCCGCCAAGCTATACCCTTGCACTTTCTATTCCCATAAACTGTCCTCCCACGAACAGAACTACGACGTTGGGAATAGAGAGCTGCTGGCCATCAAGCTAGCCCTGGAGGTGTGGCGTCACTGGTTGGCGGGCTCTAGGTTCCCTTTCGTCGTTTTCACCGACCATAAGAACCTGGAGTACCTCCGCTCAGCCAAGAGGTTGAACCCTCGACAGGCCAGGTGGGCGATGTTCTTTACCCGCTTTAACTTTTCTGTCACTTTTCGCCCGGGCTCCCAGAACATCAAGGCTGACGCCCTCTCTCGTCTCTTCGACCATGGCTCAGAACCCCCGGGGTCGGAGACAATCCTCCCCACGTCGTGCGCCGTCACACCCGTTAGGTGGGAACTGACGGAGGCCATCCTGCAGGCTCAAGGCGACGAGCCCGCGCCTCCTCAAACGCCCCCCAACAGGATGTATGTACCCACCATTATTCGCCCCAGCTCATGCAATGGGTTCACACTTCCCTCTGTTCTGGCCACCCGGGGATTACCCGTACTACCGAGCTCCTTGCTAGGAGATTTTGGTGGCCCTCGCTCAAGGACGACGTCCACGACTACGTCCTCTCGTGTCCGGTCTGTGCCCAGTCCAAAACACCTCATCACCTTCCCGCAGGACTCCTCCAACCGTTACCTATCCCTGACCGACCATGGTCCCACATCGCCATGGACTTTATTACCGACTTGCCCCCCTCCGACGGCCGGACCGAGATCCTTGTGGTAATAGACCGTTTCTCCAAAATGTGCCGCCTGATTCCCCTACCCGGGTTACCCAACGCGACACAACTGGCCGACCACATGATCACCCACATCTTCCGAAATCACTTCGGATCTGGGTACCCAGTCTCGCTTCTGGCGGGCCTTCAGTGACAGACTGGGTATCCAACTCAACTTCTCCTCGGGATACCACCCCCAGACCAATGGCCAGACCGAGCGTCTCAACCAGGAGATTGGCAGGTACCTGCGAGCCCAGACCCAAGGTAGCTGGCACACCTATCTCCCCTGGGCCGAATACGCCCAGAACAGCCTGGTCAGCTCTTCTACTGGTCTTACCCCTTTCCAGTGCGTCCTGGGCTACCAACCACCCCTTTTCCCGTGGGAAGCGGATCCCAGTGACGTTCCGGCGGTGGATGCCTGGGCCCGAAGATGTGCCCAGGTCTGGAGAGCCACCCATGACCAGATTCAACGCTCCACCCAGACCCAGAAGGCTAAGGCAGACCGCCGACGCCATCCTGCACCCCTGTTCCATCCGGGCCAAAGGGTTTGGCTCTCAACCCGAGACATCCGCCTCCGTCTCCCGTGTAAGAAGCTAAGCCCCAAGTATGTCGGCCCTTTTAAAATTATTAAACGTATTAACCCAGTCACTTACCAATTACGTTTGCCACCCCGCTACAAAATTTGTCCTGTGTTTCATGTTTCCCTTTTGAAGCCTGTGTTCTATAGCCCCATGTTCCCGCCCACGGCAGCCCAAACACCCCCTCCACCACTCGATGTCGGTGGTCAACCCGCCTATACGGTCCGGGCCTTGCTAGTCTCCTGACGTCGGGGTGGTGAGTTGCAGTATCTGCTCGACTGGGAGGGCTACGGACCTGAGGAACAGTCGTGGGTACGATCGAGAGATGTCCTGGACCAGGCTCTCAAGCTAGACTACCATCGCCAACATCCCGATCGTCCCTCACTGCTTCCCAGAGGTCGCGCTCCTCGCAACCGAGCGCGGCCGTCCGGAGCCGTCCGTAGCAGAGGGGAGAGTACTGTAACGAACCCCGCTCCTCTAGTTCTCCCCGCTTCATCGAGCTCACAGGCTCGCTCCCCGAGCTCACACGCTCACTCCCAATCACCCAGGTCGAAGCCTCCCCGGCTTCGACCTTACGCTCCCCTCGACCACTCTCTTCTGGATTTGCCCTATTTGTACTTTTGCTTTGCCTGCAATAAACGCAGTTTGACTATACATTGTGACTGTCTCTTCTTGTGCGGGTTACAGGGTCCTGCCAGGGTTGACATGCACCTAGTTTTAGTACACATTTCGTTCATGCAAGGAGACTTGGGATCAAATTCTAATCAAATTGAATTTATAATATTGATTAGGAGTGAATTTCAAATGCAAGCATATTTTAAATGCAACTATTTTTGTAGTTGTTTTTGACCAACAACTTACTGTAAAGAACAGAAAGAGTATTAAAAGAGGCAGTATTCAATGACAAATGTGTTGCGTGGATCTCGTCTTGCACACACATTACACGGAACATCTTTTACTCTCAACACACTGCTGAACACTTCACGACTAATCTCCACAATTACTGGTGAGTAAAATGTAAACATTTACCAGCCAGTTGCCAAATATATTAACTTTAGTCACATGGCACAATTTCCTTTGTAGTGTATGGTGGCGGAAACACATCGAAACGATTAAAGATGTCCATATAGTGCATGTGTACAGGGCTGGACTGGGAAGAGAAATCGGCCCGGGATTTTACATGGCAACTGGCCCAAAACTTGATGAGCTCCTAGGGGTCTCCTTTTTAGAGTCCTAACTTGATATTGCATCTTTTAAAAGTGGCGCAAGATTAATGATAATGGTCAAAGCCGTTCAGCTAGTGCAAGTTTATGTAGAAAAATATTTAAATCCAGATATATGAAGGGAAGTCCTGTGTAAATCTCCTTTGGATGAATCTCCCATGACTGGCCAATCTCTCTCCTCTTCACCTGTGTGAGTGTGACTGTCTGAGCACCAGTGAGTGGGGCCAAGGGTGCAATGACGAAAAATAGGCTTTGATGTCTTGCTGGAGGCAGTCATATGCAGATGTATTTGACCAATGTATCACAAATTCCAAACAAACCGTTTCAACAGCCTGGTTTAAATAAATTATCTTTTTCTATCAAGGAAGAAGGTTTCAGTTCTGAAACTTACAGTATGTTTTTTATAGTACAATGACCTCATCAATGTCAAAATATCAAGGAATATTTGATTCATCATGTCATGACCACTTTAACATTAAGAAGAGATAAAATGCATACCTAAGCCTAATATATAATATTAAGAATTGTATAACATATGTTCTCCCAAGCAGGTTTGTTTTTGAAGGTTAATGCTCTGTCGAGTTTTAAATTAACAAAACCTACCTTTTTCTGCTTAACATATGCAAATTAATGTCTGTTTTAAATATTTTTTTTTCCATTTTTTAAATGTATTCCACATTAATATAGATCAGGGGTTGGCAACCTTTTTGACATAGAGTGCCATTTTTTATTTTCCTGGTCTATGGCTGTGCCATAGACCAGTGGCAAGAACTCCTTGCCACTGGAGCAGGGCATGGTCCAAACAGAGGGTGAATGCTCGTCCCAACAAATAGTAGCGGAGAGTGAGGAACACCCACTTGATGACCAAGCACTTCTTTATGGTATTAGTACAGAACTACTAATTCACACTTCCCTCTGTTCTGGCCACCCCTCCAACACCTGGGACAGTACAGCACCGAGCCCCCTGTCCGATGCATCCGTATGCATAAAAAAGGGAGAATGCAGAAGCGGCCTGCCAAAAAGTGTGGCTTTTACCTGTGTGAATGCTTGTTGGCAGGGCTCTGTCCACTGGACCGGGTCTGGAGCTCTACTTTTTGTCTTGGGTCTTGGGCAGGTCGTAATCACTGCGGTTTTATCAATTTGGGGCCGCCCCTGACCATGACCCAAGCAAAATCTCAGATAACGTACCTCCTCCCACCCATGTGCCGCTGCCAATCATTAATGTAAATAATGATTTCATATAAATAGGCAATGGTATATGCATGTGGTATGTGGTCTGAGGACCCTGTCCATTAAGACGCTGAATTGTAGCTAGTGCCCCAAAAAAAGAACGGAATGGTCACAAATTGGTATAAACCAAACGGTGTGGAGAAAGAAATTTTTCATGGGACATCTGCATTAAGGGCATCTGCCAACATCCCTTTGTTAAATCCAGTGTCGAATAAAAGCAAGCTGTGACCAACCGATCGAGCAGTTTGTCAATACAATGCATTGGATATGCATCAAATATTGACACTATATTGACTTTCCTATAATCCACACAGAACCATCTGGGCCATCGCTCTTAGGCACCAGAAACACCGGGCTGGCCCAATCACTGCGGGATTCTTATATTACCCCCATATCGAGCATGGCCTTTAATTCTTCCCATACCTGTTTCTTGTTTTCATTTAGGCATTAGGGAGGAATATGTACCACTACCCAGGGGGTTCAAAATTCAAATGGGGGATACCCTGTGGAGGCTTGCGGGATCTCTCGCACCGCAAATAACAGGGGTTCGAGCCACTTATCCCAGTTCCGAGCATCTTCATATTTTTTAAGGTCTGATTAAATCGTTCGACCAAGATGTCAGTTTGTGGATGGTACACGCTTGTCCGAATCGATTTAACCCCCAGTAATTTTTACAGCTTGTGTAGAGTGCATGACATAAAAGCAGTGCCCTGATCAGTGAGGATTTCTTTTGGAATCCCCCCTCGGGAGATAATTCTGAAGATTGCCTCCGCAACACTTCATGCTGAGATGTTGCACAGAGGCAGTGCTTCCGGATATCATGTTGCGTAATCCACCAGGACTAACACATTGCGATGCCCATGTGCTGTCTGTTCTAATGGCCGATAAGGTCCGTGCCAATTGCGCTTTTGGAGCAGCAGGCGGATTCATCAGCTGACATTCATGCTGCACACCACTTGCGAACATCCCCGTGAATGCCCGGCCAATAGAAACAGGCCATGAGATGGCCTAGTGTTTTCCTTTGTCCCAAGTGACCTGCCATCAGATTATGATGAGCCTCCTGGAATAACAATTCTCGACGGCTCTTTGGTACCAACAACTGGGTTGTATTTTCCTTTGTCAGAGCATAATGTGTCACTCTATACCAGTGTTTCCCAACCTTTTTTCTGCCACAGCAAACAAATTATATGGCACACCATTATCCCACATAGGCTAATCATCGTCAATATTTTTCCTTTTCAAGAACTTAATAGTGTGTTTAATTGGATTGTTTGAAATTCGGCTATGCAAAAACAAAACAAAAAGTCACATAGGTCACAGGTGGCAAGACCGCTAAATGGATAATGAAAAATCAATCAATGTGTAGAGTTGTTCTTGCAATGCCACAACAAATAACAAAGATGCAAAATCATGAGGGGCGAAAAAGGTATTTTATAAATGAATAATAAAAACAAATGGATATGTGAGTGTGATGCCCAGCTGAAGACGTTGACCATCAATCACTATCACTTGGTCAAGCGTGTCTCAATGTTTCGTCTCACGACTGCTCTAAAGGGTAATCCTCTACTGGGAATTCCCAAAGGGCAGGGGAGGATGACACTTCCCCTTCCACAGTGCTTTTGTGGAAGGGGAAGGATGGACTTCTTCAACATCGCGAAGTTCAGGGGGTTGGCGGCAGAAGATGTACCACCCATTGCTCATGCGGCCATCTCTGGGCTTTGGCCATGTTCTCAAAGAGCTTAAGGTAGGCTTCCGGATCATCTTGAGGCCCCATCTTTGTGAGCAACACGTGAGGGTTCGCTGCTGCCAGGGTCACGCCGGCCACCCCCTCCTGGGACACTAAGCTCCACAGCACCCACCGGTCATCCTCCTGGGCCCGAAGGAACACCTCAAAATGCTGCTGCTGCTCCATGCATAGGTCAACTAGGGCCTGGTGTTGGGCCTGGTGGATGTTGGCAAGGGACCTGAAGACTTCCAGCGGCGATGACTCCATGGCAGCATATCCTTCTTCCTCTTCTCCCGGGTTTCGGCACCAGTGTTACAGTCCAATGAAATGAGGGAGCGGGAGACGGTGATTCCAACTCAGGAATGTCATTTTTATTGATACAAAATAAAACACGTTCACTAAGAGTGCGGCGGTGAAGCTTCAATTTAATGGCAGCAGCCAACACACAAACAGCTTCTCAGCTGGGCTCTCTCTGCACACTCTGAGGACTGGCCCCTTTTATTTCCCCCGTCTCTCACTCCGAACACAGAAACAAGCAATTACCAGCAATTCATCTCAGGTGAGAATACTTACCGCTTACTCTCTTTCCAGACGAACATTCGACCATGTCCTCGCTTCCACACATGATGTGGGTTTATTTTTTCTCTTTTAATCATTTAATGTAATTTTGAATGTGACTATGGTTTAAGGAGGAAATCTCAAGGATTAATAGTGGTGTTTTCCTTAATACACCATGTGTTGTTCTGAAAGAAAAAGAAACTAATCAAACCAGGAATGAAGGCTGTCATTAACTTGCGTGGCTTGCACGCACAGCGTGAATCTCGTCACACTTTAATCGCCTTTAGCCTCCCATTCAGCAGATGAAAACACGCTGCGTGATCATAAGAAAGGATTACATCAAGATGTAGACTGGAGTATTGGTGCGGAATCTATATAAATAAAATAGTCTACTCCTCTCTCGCCGTTGATGGTGTGCAAGTGATTACCCCTCCACTTGCCAATGCGGGCACGCATGCCATAGGTTGCCGACCCCTGATATAGAATGTTAGAAATTTGTGTAACACAATTACCCAGATTACAAAATTTTTAAATGTAATGCATTACACTACTTTTGACTAAAGAGATAATTAGAGATTACAGTAACTAATTCATTTGTAATCACATTACACACAACACTGCCAGTGATAAACAAAAAATTGTTCATATGTCAAACCTTGTGCAATGAAGGGAGTCTTGTCATCTGGGGTGGGAAGACTCTCAGGCCGAGGGGTTGGTGCAGGGGGGCGGTTTGCTATTACGTCAGCATTGCTAGATGTGAGAATGGTGTCATACTCTTCATTGTCTCTTCCCACTGGAGAATAGACATTCTCATCATCTACATCTTCATGTTCATCGTATCTTTGGTGTTGCTCAATGGGATCTGCCAGCAGAAGATTATCTGTGTAGATTTTGAAGTATAGAATGCCAGGAGGTTACTTTCTGGGAAATCAGGCTTTATTAATTTAAATAATGTGATACTGACTGAAATATTCTTTATGTATTCACAAACATACTTGTTCTGCCCATCAGCTCATATATACCCGTGTCAGTGTTGACATCATTGTCATCCTATGAAAATATAATCACAAAGTTAATTGCACTAGTCTGTGACAACTAGCTTTTTATAGACCCATAGCATACAGGGACCCCAAAAAGTATTTGGACACTTAAGATATGAATGCATTTGTATTACATAACAAAATATCAAACTACTGTATGTGCCATTTATTTTATAAAAAGTAATCCGGGCACACTTTTCAAGCAAAACATTTTACAAAAACATAAAGTTTTGTGTCAGTTGATAAAACAATAGATATTTTGTCAATATACATTATACATATTTTGTCCAGAATTAAGACAAAAA